>NC_046199.1:10769296-11072326 GCF_011004875.1 Balearica regulorum gibbericeps
GAGGTAAACCCCAGAGCACGTTGTGACTGGTGTGTTGATGGGTACCAGAGCAGTGATAGTGATTCACTTTAATTAACAGCAGCCTCTCTGGCTGCTCTGGCTGATGCTGGTGGCTGCAAAGAGCTACTTGGGGCAGTAAAAGTTAATGGTACACGTGGCTGTGCAGGATGGGGGTTCTGGAGCAGCTTTTCTTCGGAAAGCTTGCTTTTATGTGTGTGTTTCTGCCCTCACCATTTGAGTCTCAATGCTTGTAAAACAATTTGTATATTAAAAGCGCATGCTGCAGAAATATATCCAAAAAACCCAAGTGTGAGGCATTAGTATCCCCTCATAATTTCATTTTTATGGTTTCACCAATATATGCTGCCAGTCTTTAATTGCAGACAACGTACTGCAAGGCAAGGAGGGATATCCTCGGTATGTAATAGCTGGCCAGAATTAGGCAATAGCTTTGCCCCACCCGCAGCACCCTCGGTGATTTCCTACAGTACTCAGTACAGTCGTCGGTATGTGTGGTGCATTAGTTAAGTTAATTACAACAGCACAGAGATTCATTGCAAATTGTTCCTAGTTAAAACTGAAAATTCACTGGAACAAGGAGTGCTAATTATATTCCACTTGTTACTGCTGTGTCTAGTTAATATTCCAACAGCTGCTTTGGCAAGATAATGATGGCTCCAGCAGAAATTACTGAACAAATAGATTTTTAAATCAGTAACAACATATTTACCAGGATTTTTTTCCCCCTCTTCATACACAAAGTTAAGCCCTGCCAGAGTAGAGCATTCATATTCACTGAAAAGTAGAGATAAAAAAAATCAACATTGCCATTATTGTGTTAATTTGGCACACTTCAAAAAAAAAAAAAAAAGCTAAGCAAGAAAATATTATTGATAAATAAATGTTTCTATCCTCTTATAGGGATATGGTGCTCTTCTCAGGTTCACAAAACCCAGTGTAGCTTTTTGGTTGACCATGTGCATTGTAAGAGGCAGCATCGAGAACGGCGTGAGCGCTGGAACCACGCGCCGGACCGTTGCAGTGCGGCACGGTGGGGATTTGGCTACCGCTCGCCCAGGGCTGCTTCCCAGTTTGTCACTGCTGAAATGTGCAAATGGATTTTTAAATTGCAATAGTGGCAGCGTGGCGCTCTCTTACCGCCCTTAGTAGTGGAGTTTAGGCATTCAATGGGGACGTGGGAGAGATGGTTTCCAACACCTACTTCTAGCACAAGGTTTCTTGAGTAACCTAGAGCAAATTCTTTCTTTTCCCCTGGACCTTTGCAAAGCATGCACACTCGCTGCACAAACCATCGTGCAGATCTTGCTTTTCCTCCACAGACTGAGTAATGAAGTTAAATGCTTGTGAGACCTTGTAAGGCAGAGAAATCCTTCCATTAAAGCTGCAGAACCATGGCACGGTAAAGGCAGAAGCCGCCTTCTCTGCTGGGGAGGAGCAGCGGAGGTTGCTTGGCCTTTGCTTTGCACACAGCCGTCTTAACCCACGGCGTATGCGGCACGGGGAGACCCTTTAAGCAAAAGTTTCAGGTTGCATCTAACACACCAGTACTTGTGACCTGAAATCATTGCTGTCTCTGAGGCAGCAGATAGAGTTTCAGGTCTTTTGAGTGTTGACACCTCTGCCTGTACAGCAGCTCAGAACTTCCTGCATCCAGACTCGGAGACTGTCCGTGTGCTGCAGCTCGGACGGGCGCTGCATCCAAGCAGTGATGCACAGCTGCATTTCAGCAGGACACGTGCACACGATCAGCCAGCTTCTGTGCCTGGTTATACTCAAGGCAACTCATCGCTGAAGTTCCCAGATTTTTATCAGTACAAAAGCATCTGCCTTACAGAGGCGTGTGGGACACCAAAACCTCCATCCTGCCCTCTGAGCAGCTGAGGCACAGCAAAGTAGAGAGGACCACCTAACATCACGCCAAGGCAGACACCTAACCAAGGGCAGAGCTCGGGTTTGGCACTCCTCCCCTCTTGTGCACTTATCTCTGGGTTCACACAGTAGCCTGTGTGTATGAAAAGATGCAGGACATTTTTAATGAGTTGTGAACAAGAAGTTCAGCTGGTGCTGAATGTTTAAAATCAGAGGCAAAACAAACATGCTAGAGTGTCTGGGGTTCTTTTTAATGGATAGCACAGCTTCTGGTTTATTATTACTGCTATTACAGTTTGCAGCTGCAAAATGATCTGAAATTTCAATAGCAGCATGCCTCTTCATGCTGCTACAGGAATGTATATGCTCAGTTGTATAAATCGACATGCACCTCTCATCCAACCAGGCTGGAGCTCTGGATCACACCATTTTCTAATTCATCTCCCTAAAAGGGGGAAAGATACACTTTAACACCTCAGCTAACAAGGGGGAATGTTTAGCAGTGCTACCACTGAGCGAGCCTCTACTTTTTGAGGGAGAGCATGCAGCAGGGCTGTCCTGCTGGAATTACTCACATTTTCAATTAGTTTTCTTTGGAGAGAGGATTTTCTTCCCACTTAGTCATAACACCAGGATGTGTTAAATAAATTCACTCTGGGTTGTTCCCTGCCTGGCAAAATAATTTGTGAATCAAGGTGTGGGGGGGGAAATCTAGTTAGCAGCAATTGAACATACAAAGTGGGGTGACCAGTAACTCTCTGCTGCTGAGCCAACATTGATATATGTCCTATGGTGTCTTATGGGAGGTTTCTAATTGCAATATGAGTTTTGTGTAGTAACCTACTGGGAGAAGGGGAGAACGCAATTGCTTATCAGTTTATCATTACAACCTTTTATTAAGGTTTTTTTTAATTAAAATGGAGCGACAAATGTACACTCTTATCCCTATAAGCAATCTTATCTAGTGTGACTGCTGCTATATTAGTGAACTAAATCCTCTTGATTACATTGGATGTGATCTTATGAAGTATGACAGCTTTACATATTAATAATAGGAACTGTCTGAATAGGCTGTCACATGACCCTCTTCTCCGTGGCTCTCCACCAGCACAGTTTTAATCTATTTATCTTAGTCGCTTTCCAAGATAAGCTGTTGTACTCTCAGGAAAGTGCAGTTGTCCCCATTTCATAGATGGGGAGCAGAAGCACGGAGTCCAGGAGGACCTAGGACCAAATCCCCAACAGCCCCTTTGTCCCTGGAGCTCCAGCTCGACCCCTCCCTTCTTTAGAGGTGCAGAGGGACCTCTAAATAAAACAGGAGGGACCTATTTTATTCTCCTGATCTCAAACTGAATCTCCTGGTGTTCCCAGCATCAGTTTCTATTTGCATGAGATGAGCATCCGCTTTTGTTTAGTCACTTCTGCAGCACCAGGAGCAAGGGGACTATTCTTCTGGATGACTTGCCTGTGCAAAGGTGCACCTAAAATGGGTGTGCAAGTGACTTTGTGGGCCCAGGTAGCTACATGCATACAATTGAGATGGAAAAGTGAAAAAGGGGCCCTAATTAATAGGACTGAAAGGGTGCACTATATATCCAACTTTGCCATCACTAACGTGGGGTTTGTGTTATGTAGCTACAGGGTCTTTATTGCAATGTTTTTGACTACCATTGCTCTGACTGAGAAGAAAACCAGGCTCTGTGGCATGATGAGAGTGATGAAGGATGGAGAGGGCTTGTTTGCTAGCTCATTTGCTTGCCTGCTTTCCCTAACTCTGAATTAGGATCCTCTTTAAACCAAGGGAAACCAGAGTTGCTCCACAGCCGCTCAGCTGCTATAAATCCGTGCAACTCCACAGAGGTGCGGAGGTGTAAGAGCCATTCACTTCCAGCTTAGCTTTACAACAAAAAAACACATACTGTCCTACTGTTTCCAGTCAGTGGCCCAAATTCTGCTCCCCGCAGCATCGATGCAGCATGCTGAAGTTAGCAGAGTTGTTCCAGATTTGCAGCAGCGCAGGATGGAGCTGTGTGCTCCCACGGAGCCGGCTCTGCCGCTCAAGGGAAACTCTTAACATCTGTGCCTTTTATGACAAGCCAGCAGAATCCCTCCAGAGCTGGTGGGGTTTTATGGCAGACAAAAAATCAAAGCACTCTCTGTGGGTTAAAATTTAGAAAATCTGGAGGTACAAATGAATGAAAAGGAGGCGTGGGATGTGCAATGCAGTTTAACTATCGTAGTGCCCTCAAATCACAAATGCGTCTAGAAGCGATCTCTGAAATCCTGTAGACCAACATCAAGCCAAAGAAAGTCCCAGGCACTTACGGCTTCTGTGATTGTGTCTAAATTGGAACGTCTGAATGTCTCTTCCCACTCACAACTCCACACTGCAGTATTGTTCCATTAATGTTCTATTTCCGTTTCATAGAAAGTTTGGGGGAGGTTGTGTTCTGTTTTACCCCTGCAGGTAGTGCTACCTTGTTTTATAACTTCCATTCATTTCTCTTCATTGCATTTTAGAAGGGCAGTTAATTACAATTTCTACATTAATTCCATTTTGTTATTTCAAACTTCACCTCCTTAACAGAGGGGACCTGCTTTAATAATAATGACGTTTCATTAACCACAAGCAACTAAAAGAAATAACCTTATCTCCCTAGAAATTTCCTAGCCATTCAAATGGTAGTCCATACATGTTTATATGATTTTTATGATTCCTTTCAACTGGGCTAGTTCAGAGGACCTGTAGAGTACCTGAGGATCAGCACTCATCTTCGTAGGCTGAAACAGAAGAACAGTGAGGTTTGTTTTCTGTGCAAGGAAAAAGACGCACGAAGAAATCTGCCAGACACTCCAGAGGAAACAAAATAAATCAGTTCCCCAGGGAAACTAGAAACACTGATGCTCAATGGCTCATCCAGGTCTTGGTGGGGGGTTTCGGATGGTGAAGCTTGACCACAGTATTCATAACCTACTTGCACCAATGATGCATCTCACAAGCTGCTGAACATTTCGAATTTCATTTTCCCATACCTGGGAAGTGTAGCTGCTTAGATATTGGTCTAATATATGGGTTTAGAAAGAATCCAGTTATGGAAAAGTGGGTGTTAAATCTAACAATAAATCTTCTGTACTCAGATTTGAAAATATGTCTCTACCTGTGATAAAAAGCATCAAAATATAAAGCTCATTACAAATGACCAAGTTCAAATAAATGTTTTTAATACTCGGCATAAAGTTGATTCAGAACTAAGGCTGTTTCCTTCCATGATACCTCCTCTGCTTTAACAAATAACCACCGAACAATTAATCTAAAGGGCCTCTGATGCCCCAGCCAAACAGTTGACGTGAATAATGGTTATGGCCCCACATAATACACAAGGATCATAAACAGTTAATCTTCACCAAAAGGGAGAGTGAAATATTGTTTGATATCATTTTTAATAAAGAGAATAAATTAGGCTTTAAATATCATAGCACATCTTTAAACGCTGGTTACAGCTCTTGCACGCAGAGCGAATTAGCAACTGAATAAGTGTGTCAGGGGTTATCGGCTGAATTATTACCTCCCGGTCCACTTTGCATTATACTGGCCGTTGTGTCCATGGTAGCTAGCAAGCTGGCCACCTGCTTACGATGGCTGTACAGATAACCAGCTTTGTCTGATGAATTAAAATGGTGGCTTTAATCTTGTAGTTAATTCCTAATTCCACTAGTAACATCAGTCACGTGAGGGAGGAACGCATTGTTCTCCTCTATTTACTTATTGATATTTTAGGTTTTGATGATGTCCAATCTCCCTGCAATGGCAAATTTAACTCTTCAGGTCTGGCCTGGAAATGCAATAGCCGTGGTGGTTTATTATTCACCACAAATTCAATGTTGGCAAACAAAAAAGGAAGGGGTTAAAATGAAATTCAGTGCACACGTCCCTTCCCTCTGGCTGTGCATCAGATTGAATTCTAAGGAAGATTGATGGTGGGCTTTAAAATTAATTGCAAGTACAATTGTTATTATTAATACACATGCATATAGATCTAATAACATTATGCAAGTCTTAGGAATAACTGTGCTACGAGAAGGTAAATCAGATGTAAATGCATAGTTTGGTTGTATTTATCAAATGATGGTCACCTTTGTTATAATGCCGCCTTCAAGACCAAGAAATAGTCATTAGATCAGTTGATGCAATGAGGCTGATTATGTTGGGGGTTTTAGGCAATCCGTGAGAAACCTCTATAAGCCATGTCCGCAACAGCAGTTGTGGGAAGTGATGTTGTTGGCTCCGTGCATGGGGTTGTGATTTGTTGTACTCTGATCTATCCTCCTGCTGTAGGATCTCTGCAGACCCAGTGAGCGACCTCTGTCAGCACTGCTAGAGACTTGCAGCGCCTTGTTTTATGAAAACAGAGTACTTTGTGATCTCACCTTGCAACCAGTGGCCAACAAGCCATATGCGAACTGGTACATAACTCAAACTAATGTTTAAACTATAAATATATTTCCCCCCTTCTTTTCTGCGCAGAGGGACAAACACAGCTGGTATAAACCCAGAATGTCCCTGTGGAGGTTGCTGGTAGCGTGATTCATTGCAGTGACCAAATAAAAACCACAGCGTGGTGCAGAGCCCCCGGTGTGTCTGTGTCCGAGCCGCCTCTGGACTCGGGAGTGTTGCTGCTGTGCCCAAGCAGCTGGAGCATCTCACAGTGTGAACACAACCGTGCTGCTGCTGGGACTCAGGCTTGTGCTTCTGCACAGCATTTCTCTGCTCGGTTCACGTGCAGCCACTTGGCACTAGGACAGGGATCCCCGCACCGTGTCCGTGACTTGCTCCGAGCCCACCATTCTCCTGCCCTTGCCCTCCTGGGAAAAGCCCATGAGTGAGGAGTGACTCCACCATCATCCAAGTTGTACTGGCACTGAAGGCAAATCAGTTCCTATATTTCCAATTCCTGCTGTTCACACGCCTTATTAATTATACCACCTAAAGCATATTTCCAGAAATATACACGTTTCTCTTTTGAAAAGAATCCTACATTTTGTTCTGCATGGTTAAAAAAGGGATAGAACTTGAGAAGATCAGGAGAAAATAGAACCGGAATGGTTTTCTTTGTCAAGAATTATTTGATCTTTTTATTTTTGAGGGGGAGGGGGGAAATCCTAAACTTTGCATTTCAATGGATTTTTTTATTATTATAAATCCATCTGTGCACACACATGCAAAAAAAGTCTTTTCTGTTCTGTACAAGGCACAATTTAAGGCAGCTTTCAGAAATAAAAGGCAGAACAAATGTTATTGTTATTCCCAATATACAGATGTTTATTCTTATCTTTTTCCCCCCTTTCCTTTCTTTATTTCTACTACTGTCTTTTCAGTGACATCATAAGTAGGACTTGTCTCTTTATCGTCTTGCAAAGACTTTTGTTTTCTGGGACAGGAGCCTATTATGTCGTCACACGCTGGAACAGTAATAATCTCCCCCCTCGCTTGGAAGTCTTAATAGAAGACAATGAAAGAAACCATATTGTTTTCTGCTGGCACTAAATAAAGGAAGCAAGGGAATCTGAAGGGGGAAAAAATTACACGAGAGAAGCAGTCACTCTGGCATTTTGCTTTCTAAATTAGTGTTTGGGGTAAAGAGGGAGAGGGTTTCCACACTTAATAGACAAGGAAGGACATCTTAATTACTAGGTCAGACACCAGGCTGAATGGCATGTCAGGTGAAAGGACCTGATCCTGGAAGGAGCTGGGCACATCTGGAGAAACAATCTCTGCTCCTTACCTTGTGGTATCCAGCCGCTACCGACTGCCTTCGGCAGAAGGTGACGTTTTGTAGACTGAGTTCATGCAGCCCCAGCTATCCAGATGCTGAAGCACTTGAACTGCTCCAGCGCAGGCCTGTTCTCTCCAGCTGTGCTCCACCTCCTTGCAGCTGGATGAGTGGTCTTTCAGAAATGTGAAGGCTCTTCTTGTTGCTTTGCAGGTCCTTTCCTGGGGCAAGAAAGCTGGCACAACCTTGCCCCTTGCTTTCGTCTCAATAGCTGGTGTCCAAGGGAACATCTGAAAAACTCAGAAATATTTTGCCCATACCTTTCTCGTGGTCACATACACTTACCTTCATCATATTCTAACTTCATTACTACTACAGGACCTAAATCTTCTTTCTAGTTTCAGGAATGCTCTCATCTTTGGCTTTCCTTGAAGCAATAATGGAGAGGTCATATCCCCAGGGTAGGAGCAAGCCCTGGAAGATGTACCAGCTCCAAAGGGCAATGTCCACCTAAAGGCTTGGTACCCTACAAAGGAGGTGCTTGTGTAAGATATGATGATGAAGGTCTCCTCCTAGCTTGCTCTACCTTCTCCTTTCTCCCTGTGGTTAAACAGAGATGCTTTCTTGAGAAAAGAGGGTCATGCTGCAGGAGGAGAGTATTTTCAATAGGCAAGATTTTGTCTTCCTGTAGACAAATAGACTAGAAGTACTGAAACAAAAGCGCTTTTTTTGGGTTGGTTGTTTTTTTGGTTTGTTTTTTTTTTCCCTCATCTATATATATTGGGAGACAAGCAGATAATCCCCTTACTTACCATAATACTGTGCAGCAAAGAAGGCAATATAATAATATCATATGGGAATTCAATGTTCTTCACACCATGGTTGCCTCTTTGGGAGTTACTGTATCTAATGTGTTATCTCTTTTTATCTCTGATTTTCAGACATATTGAAATGCCTGAAAGGAAAGATCATGTATACAAAATAAATGTATGTGAAACTAATACAATGACACAAGTGTGAGCCTTGAATCCCCTTTATGAAATAAAAGCCATAGGAAGAAATTTAGCATGTATGGGGCCAAATTTTCTAGGATAGGCTTTGCTCCAGCTGGAGAGACCTTGTTGTGAGTAGGACGCCAGCTGGGAAGGAGAGAAATCTGTTCTCTATTTCTGTTCCTGCCATCGACCTGCTCTGTGACCTTACCTCGCTTCTTTGTTTTCTCTCTTCAGTTAAAAATATCAGCTCACCTAAAAAGCAGCTTTTGCCTCTTGTTCTTTTGGAGCATGGCTGGGGTTTTGGCCCTCAGAGCTCTCTACTCCCACGTAAACCCCTGAGCAATAATGAAATTCCTTGGTTTCATCAAGTCTGGGGCTTTTGCATGGGACAAACTAGACAGCGCTTGTGTTCTCCTAAGTCATAGACTGCAAGGATTGGAAAAAAGCAGCACAGAGTGGTATCAATCCCCTCACTGGCAATCCTCATTTGAAAGAGAAACCTGTCCATGACCTGCAACTCCCAAAGCTTTTTTTTATACTTAAAAAAAAAAAAAGAGTAATCTAATGAATCCCTCATATCTATAGATTGCCTTGAAAATATCCTCCTCGGCAGCCCCATCAACACTGAAATTCATCCCTTTAAGAGAAGTGATCCCAGAGGAATTTTTAAGGTGCTATCTAAAGTAACGTAGCACTCTGATACATGAGCAGACTAACGATTTCCATTGAGGTAAATATTTTCCAGTAAGTTTGCTGTGTATATCGCTGTATCAAATAATGTCTTCATGCATAGCTCTTAGAGAAAGCAAGGTCTTTTATCTTAGGTAATCTCTTCTAAATTGGCCTTAACTCTGCTGAGACTATGAACGATAACAGATGCAAACCTTATGACTCTGAGCATGTTGTGTGGGTTGGATAGAGTCACAGTGCACATTGCTGGCTGGGAGAAGATGGTCACAGATGCTTTTCCAGAGGCAAAACTGCATGGAACAAGGCCTCTCTCTTTATTCACAAATCACATTTCTTCTCTCTATCTCCCCTCCTCCCCAACAAGTGACATTTTTCATCCTCTTTGTGCCTCTGGCCTGAATTCTGAACACTTTCCTCAAGGGGTTGGCTTCCACTTGCAGCGCTGGGCAGCTCTCTCACTCCTGTGATGCCATTGCTTCAGCCTGGTTCCTACCCCAGTGCTCAGAAATTCTCCTTCTCCTGGTAATGATGTGGGAAAGGCACTATTCCTTCAAACCCAGAGAAGGTAGAAATCCTTGTGACATTTCAGTAAAGCCCTCCCTGAGAAGGCATGCTAAAGCAAGACTGTCCAGTTCTGCCATCTCAGAAGATGAGAAGTTGTCAAATAAGTGGTAAATCCCATACAGGGAGAAAAAGGCATGCTGAGACCAGAGAATTTTGTCACAAAGTCCAGTGGTATAAAAGCATGTATGCATTTAGTAATCTGTGTGTGATGTGTTCATCAAAGATCTCCAGAACTGCACAGTCACAGGCTTGTCCCTTTCACAGGTAAAGCCCACTCATTACTCTGTATGCACACACACATTGCAAGCAGTGACAGCAGAAGTGAACTGAATCCCTATTAAAACAAGTCCTTTATAGTTGATGGCACAAATACACAAGTCATTCATTGACTTTTGGACATGCTTTCCCATAAAAGAATTCTGCATACCCTGTCTGAACACTGCCCTGCCTTATTAACTCTCTGCAATATCCATACAGGACTGCAGTTTCAAGCACTTGTGATCTAGGTCAGACCTGTGAAAAAGTCCAGCTCCACATCTGATGCGTTCATAATAATCTGATTTTCCAGAGGAGTTCCTGGCATCTAATGCAATCCTAGTGAAGTGCCCACTGTGTAACCGGCACCCAGCCTGCTGAGTTCTGCTGAAAAGCTGGATCTGCTGATACACCACATTTATTTGAACACCTGGCAGTCTATGACTCTTAATTTTTATAAAGACTCTCTGGCACTCCATCAGTGTCCTCATTCCATTTTGTCTTTTCAGTTTACTAACCATGCATCTGTGTGTCCATCCTCTTTTCATCTGTAAAACCTGCCCCTCAGAGAGAGGTTCTTGTAGACAAGAAAGTCCTGGGTCAAAACAGCCTGAAATGATATACGTTGGCCAGACAGAAAGTTAAAAGGCATTTTGGATTCAGAATAGATAGAAGGTGTTTTAGTGGACCTTTGCAGAAGGTATTGTATGTAGCCTGACCGAGGTTTGAGATATATTTGCCTTTTTTGAAGTGGTTCAGTCACTCATTTCTGTCAACTACCAACTGTGTCCTTAATTCCACTGAAGTAGAAAAGATGTTGCTAAGATCAGCTTTTGGTCTGTATCATTAAAGCTTTTTTAAAAGCAATTAAATTGCATACTATTGTGAGAAAAGGTGTAGAGCAGAAATCATCCTGTAGTGTTGTCGTGGCAGAATGATTAATGAGTACCGTTTTCTTCCCTCTGCCTCTTTAAAGTGGTGCTGACTTTTGAGAAGGTGGGGTTTAGACTGAGAAAAAATATTCTTGAAGGTCTCGGCACTGGCAGTGGCATTAACATCTTGTTAAATTTCCAGTAACGTTTCGACCAGGCTCTTTTGATTTCCTTCTGGTCAGCAGAGAAATGAGTGCGAGGTGCAAGGTTTAGGTGATGCTGCCTGTTGGATGATGGAGATGCGGGTCACTGTACCTGCAAATCCCACCTCGGTGTGTCCAAGTGCTCACTGTCACCTCACACCCCTGTAATCAGATATTACCCAGATCACGCTGATGTCACCAGAAAGTTGAAATGAGGGTAAAACTAGAATCACTGCTTTGTAGATCTTGTGCTTCTTTTCTCCTCAGACATACAGTTTCTCAGTTAAATTTAGCTAATATGAGCAAGCTACACATGTTAAAACATTGGTGAAGACAAATTAAATCATAGATCAGGGAGACCATGATCTCCCAACCTCATTTAAAACTTGCTGCCTTGACTTCTCTGGTTTTGCCTTAGAAATGGCAAACTCACTTTTCTTGCATGCTCCATATTTCAGCCTCATGTTCAGATCAGTGGCTAAACCCAGATCTGAGCTCAAATAAATCGTCTCCGTTCTTGTAGATTTGATCCAGTGGAGACTTTTCCTTATGGTAACTAAGGAAACTCCCACAAGCTGATGTCCTACCAACTGCCTTTTGTGCTCACACAGCGACAGCCTTGGCTCTGGGATAAGAACATTCCACCCTCGTCTTCAACTTCAGAGCCAGCTTGGGTGGCTTTCAGGGCAACGCGTGGTTTCCAGATGCGTCTGTTCTAATCTGAACAGCTAGTAGGGACTGACATTTGATTTTAAATTGGGCGTTCATGGAAACGAAGAGCAAAAAAATCCTTGTCCAGATCTAGCTCCAGAGTAGAGTTGCAACCTTCTTATATATCAGCTCAATCTGCCTGGAAACAGTGGTGGTTTTCTACTCCTGCTTCTTTCCAGAAAGCCAATTTGTGGATAAATTATGCACCGGGATCAGGACATAACCCTTGGCTACTGTTTCAGACATTTATCCTCTCCCGGATCAAGTGATGCTACTTGAAGACATTAACTTTCCCCAGCTGTCTATTACCAGCCCTGCGGGTAGGAGTGATGGTATGTGCACTCCCTAATCCACTTCGGGCAAAATCAGCCAGGTTAGTTTAAACTGCCAGTAACTGCAGGTAGGAGATGGATGACCGCGTGGAACTGATTAGGGAGCGCTTGCACGCTCCCGGCTGTTGGCAGGAAGGAAAGTGAAGCTGGAGGCTGGTAAAATCTTCAATCAGTTCTGCAGATTGCAAAGAAATATCTTTTTATGCTTTTAACTTGCACTCTCAGCTACTTTGGAATCTTTCTTCCATGAGGACAAGGCGGTGCACGGAGCCCGATGCTAATGGCACGAGCGCTGCCTTGTGATAGCCAAAGTCCGTAAAAAGGTGAATGGGGCTTTCCAGGAACACTCCCTGCAGTGAGCGCTTCTCAGAATCGTTTTACCTTCTCTCTCTCTTGATTTTTTTCTTGAAATTAGAGAGGATATCTCAAGGACAGTCTCTGAAATAAGAGCGAGGAGTAATTTTTTTTTGTAGGGGAGTATGGAAGAAACTATCAGGAGAATAATATCGGGGTTTAAAGTGGGGTTAATGACAGGTATTTTGCTGTGGACCATGGCAGCCAGGAAAAGCTGTTCATGGGAGAGCAAGGACACACAAAATATCTAACTGTTAGTGAAAGATCAAAGGAAAACAAAAAGCTTACAGAGGATAATCTTTGTCTGGAAATGATATATGGGCCTGTGGATGAAGACTGGCCTCCAGAGGTAAATGCAGGGGGCTGATGGGAATTATCAAAACCTGGGGAAAGATATCAAAAAAGATGGAGAAAAGCATTGCCAGTTAATGGTAGAGATTTATGGATCTGTTATGAATCACATTGACCTTATGAACCATCTTTCTCTCTCCCCAGCTCCTCGTTTGCCCTTCCTCTCCATGTCCCTTCATTATTAAAAATGCATGTTTCCATCCTCAATTTCATACACGGGAGCACAATGACAATCAGTCCCATTAGTCTTTGGAGCTCCAAAGACATCGGCTGAAGGTTTGAACCATGAGCAGAGGATGCCAAAGTCTGTCCTTTGTCCATATTACAGCCACCACTGCAATCCTAGAAATATGGTCCTTGAGCAGCAGCTCTCCCCTGGAGTTCCTTGGGCTCTTGCTTAGTTCCTGGCCATAAGTAAGGTAAAAACCCAGCCTGAAATACAGCCCAGTCTGGGAGAGCAGGCATTTACATGACTGCGGAGGGATGCCAGCTCACGAGTTGTTATCCCCTGACCATCCCTCCATTTGCAGATGCTTCTCCCAAACGTCGGGTTGGTTGACAGTCCTGGAGAACAAGGGGCAGAGAAGGTGTTTTCTGTTGGAAAAAGAGAGAACAGAAAATGTGACAACACGTTATAGCGGCAAGAAGTAGGAGGAAGGCAGGAATAAGGAAGCGCCTAGGATCTCCCAGAGATGTAGGGAAGTACAGCAGAAAAATCTTCTCCAGCTGCTTTCCTTCAGGCAGGTAAAAGATGGGGAATCTCCTATTCCAACACATGCTTTTGAATTGCCAGTTGAGTAAATTGTGGTTTTCCATCCCCATTACTCTACTGGTAGCTTTCACTCATAACACAAATATACAAAATAAATTAATTTAAAAAAAAAAAACAAAAACAAAAAAAAACCAAACCAACTTGTAATGATTTTTCCCTGCTTAAGTTTTCAATTACATCAGCTATCTCATACTCATTAGAAAGACATGAGCCCGTATTCATTAAATGCAAAACTAACTTTCCAACAGCAAAAAGGCTTGGGTGAAGAGGGTAATGATTTAATTTTCTTCATTTCAGAGAATTACATCTCTTATCCTGGGGCAATACGTCTGTAAATGCAGACAAAATGCTGTTTCAGACTTGGTTTAAATTCCTAATTTGGTAGAGCTACTTGGTAGGAAAGCCTGGGTAAGGTTCAGGCCCCCATTTTGTCTTTTACACTCAACCAAAGCAAACTAAATGTTAAAATTATTGAGGATTGCAGATAATATTTTCAAAAGCGACCATCTTCAGAAGAGTATTTGCCTATATTCTTCTATATAATCCCTATAAATATTAGCCCATGTTCATAAAGACTCTTCTCTGCCTGAAAATTCATATAGATGTCCAGTGCAATGTTCAAAACTTGTGGTTTGAGCTGCTGCTAAAGAAGATGTTCAAGAGCTTTCAAAAATCACAGTGTGCCCATATGCACTTTCAGGTGCCCAGATACTTTTAAAATAGCAGTAAAAATTCATTTCTGAGTGTGTTGATGTGGTTAGTCCCTGTCTGTTGGAGAGTACTTCAGCCACAAGTAAAACTTTTAAAATTGTAATAACAACTTCTTGAACTTGCCTGCGTAAATTAGGTATTTAATTCTCTTTGGTTTGTAGTGTAAACTGCATCTAGATCTGTGAGAATTTTTTTCCCCTAAAAATCTCAGTACTGGGGGACAAGAAAAAACAGCTATTTTTTCTTCTCAAGATCTGCAAAATCACATACTAGCTTCTACATCTAAATAACTGAAATGGAAAGTTGGCAACTGGCAGAATTTTGCCCATGAGAATTAAAAAAAAAAAAAAAAGCACAAATCAGCCCACGTGGTTGTGCATCCCCTGAAGTCTCCCAGTCCTGGAGGTTTCATGAACACAGACTGTGTGATAAGACACACTTGCATTTTGCGTGCAAAGTTGCCTGTGAAACTGAGTTCCGACAAAACAGAAATATCAAAATATAACAACAAATTTTAGATATGTATCTACGTTTATGGAAAGATACTAATATAAACCAAAAAATCATTAGCTGCATACTTGGTCTTTTACCTAGTACATGTGAGCAAATGTGTGCTGCTTCGTCACTTCTCATTGTGAACCATCTTAACTGGAGCAAACAGGGAGGGTGTTTTTCAGTTCTAGCGCAGTCGCTTTGCAGTGACCGTTAATATTGCTCATTAAGAGGTGACAATGGTCTTGCAGTACACCAAGGAGAAATGTCAAAAAAATCTACTCATTTTGCCTTTGATAAATCTTGCCCCAAATCTTGCACATGAATCTCTGTCTTCTGGATGTCAGTAAAGCAAAATCCCTTGGACTTGATATGGGAAATTATTTGGAAAAAAACAGCCAAAACAAAAATCCTAGAAATACACATCTCTAATACCTCTAATGTGTTAGAAAACTAATTTGTTGATTGACTAAAAAAAAAAAAAGTTACTTGCTAAAATGTGCACTTAATTGTGTACATCACTTTTTATCATCATGGTTATTCAAGGTATAGAAAAATACTTCTGGGACCATTGCCTTCACCTGCTCACCTCATATATTATGGTCACACAGGTGGACTAAATAATTGCATTCCTAGAAAACATGCTTTTATCAGTAACTACTGATAAAATGGATGCAGGAAACACTGATTAATTGTGGGTCATGCCCCAGAGTCCCAGAACTTATAACCTACCCAAAGTATATGCCTCTTCTGTATTTAGTCATGAGATATCTTTGATAACTTGAGACCAGAGGAGACCAAATTGTTGTTTGCTAGGTAACCCTGTTTTCTAACACCCCTTGCACCAATGCACATCTTTGGCACAATTGTTGTTGCTCCATTTTATAGGAACTATGGTGAAAAGGTTTACCAGTTTATAAAAGGCCTCTGAACCAGCACTGGACAAGCCTACGTGCCTTGGCTTAGCTGTGCTGTAGTGTGCAGTCCTTCATAATCCCTCTCAGCTAACATCTTCCCTATTGACAGGTCCTCAGAGATACAACTGTGACATTTCTATTTGCCTGTTGCTTACTATAGCTGGTCAAGTTACTAGGAAAAAACAGAATTTCCAAAATTCTTACTGGTTTTAAATATTTTTTCATGTATTTCTTCAAACACGTGCATGACTTTTGTGAAATATATCGGAACATTTGCTGATTTTTTTATGGACTGAATCAAATCATGAGTTGAAATGAAAAGTTTTAATGGAAATGTCACAATTGTTTCAGCAAGAAAAATGTGGCCAATGCCAAAAATCCATGCTGAAAAGTCATTTGTGTTCAAACAAAAAATTTTTCCTCAGAACAGCTCCTTGGATCAGATTCTTCCCACTTGACTTCTCTGTAGCTCTCCAATTCTTTTTTTTCCATTCCCTGTCCAAACTAATGAAACAGCTGCATTTTTATCAGCTGCTCTCTCCACCCAGAGACAGCTGCATTTCACTGGAGGGAGAAGCAATTTTTATATACAGTGCCACATACAGAGCCTTGCTACAGTGTGTGATGTGGGGGCACCACCTAAATGCAAGCTCAGGACCGCAGCACAAGCTGTGTTTCAACAAGCCTCTATATTGCAGTAACTTGCTGAACAACATCTAAGTGCAGATATTGCTTTCAAGCCAAGTTTTTCTCTCTTGAAGTTTTCCTCTCTGTTTAATAAAGGAGCAGCGTTGGTTTTCTCATTTCTCTTTTGCTGGTGGTGGCTACGGGGCTCTGCAGGCAGAGGGATCGAGAGAGCAAAATGTTCTGAGCAGCAGCTCAAAAGAGATGTGAGGTTTCTTCTAAAATCTGGGTCCACGTTAATGCATAAAGATCAGCTCTAGTTCCAAAATAGCTACACGGGGCTTTGTGAAAGTCGGCAAGCTCCGGCTGTGAAGTCAGCCGCCCAGCATGGACCGAGTTAGAGAGGGCTACGCGGAGCATTTGATCATTTGGCCTTTTTCTAATGTAGCCATGAAGATAAAATACCCTCATACCGCTCTAAGCCTATCACAGGGCAAACTAAGCCAGGCAGCCAGGGCAGGATTTGCTTTGGTTTGTAGAAACCTTTGCAAACAAGAGAATTAAAACCTTGTCCACATCCCAAGTGTGTGGCCCAGGCTTCATCCATTCAATGCCATTAAACTTGCACCTTAAACGAGGCAGTTTCTGTGCAGAGATGATTTCTTCAAAGCAGAACAGGACACTTCTCAAGGAGCACCTCTTTGATATGATTTCCTAAATGAATTTTTTGAGGTTAGTTTTAGGGAGGATCATGTTCAAATTTAGAGGTCAGCTTCTGATTTTTAGCGAACTGCCCAGGGTTGGTTCTCTGGGGGTGGGATTTGTTCAGTGGAGGATATTGTCCCACATGAGAATGAGGATGAAGGATGCCCTGGAGGGCAGCAAAATAGATCAAGAGACTTCAGGGCTCATCTCCCTGCAGTGTTGTAGCCTTCCCAATGGCCTCAACACCCCCATGGAGATCCAGGTTGCAGCTCTCCCTTAGTGTATTGGAAAACACTTCTCTGAAAGGCTTTGTTAGGGGAACTACAACTGAATTTTTTGGGCTGTCTGCTATTCCCAGCAAAATGAAAATAGTGAGAGTTGCAGAGTCAATCTAAAAGGCTGCCAAAGAACCACCTCCAAAAACGGTGGGAGCTCAGGGAAGTGGGTTTTGTGGAAATTGTGCAATGAATGGGTCACCTCCATCCTCCCCAAGAGGAGACTCATGCAGGTCTAGATGAAGGCAATTATCGCAGCCCAAACCACCTGCTCCCAGCTCGCAGTGAGCATGGGACCATTTCATCTCCTCCTTTCTAACGAGAACTACAACCACCACCTTCCTTCCCCGAACACGAGCTGTTCTTCCAAACCAGTTTATAAACCTCCTCTTTTCACTCATGCAGCTTTATATGGCACCGAGTGTGGAAGTTTTACAGCTCCCCTGAGCATCTCCTGCTGTCTGTGGGAGAGGACAAGGGCACAGTGGGGCAGGAGGGAGGAGGAGAGATGGAGGGAGGACCACCAGCCGCTATTCAAATCTCATTTCCAGCCTCTTGCTGGCAGTATCCCGTGACTTCCACATCATGGCAATCTTGACATAACCTTGGAGGAGCATCAAGTGAGAAATCCCAAGGCAGACCGCAAACCCCTGGGGGAGAAGGAGAGGGTGGAGGGAAGGACAGGGGATGCAGCCTCACAGCTCTGTGCTCTGCCTCTCCACATTGGAGATGTTCATCCTGGGTTTGAGAAATGAAACAGTGCTGGGAAGGGGGGCGGGAAGCAGCAGTTGTAACTTCTTTAAAAGTTATTTCGTATGATTCAAGGTAGTTGGTTGTCATTTATTGTAGCCTAAAGCATGAAATGAATTTTGGCATATAGGCCTGTGACTAGAGGATGGGCTATTTCTCCTTGTTAGGAGACTCCTCTATGTCTGCAGTAACATTTTTTTCTCTGAATGACTGTGTGCTGGTAGTAAATCTCAGCAGAAGTAGTGCAAGTTGGGAAAGAGCAGTAGCAAGCCCATTTTTTGCTGCATTTTGGAATGAAGATCAAATTTCAGTTGTGCTTATTTTGGATTATAGCTGTGCGGTAGAGCAGGGGGGAGGCAGGGTTTCCAGGGAAGTCCTGCAGGACCAGAGCAAAGCAGCATCCAAATGACTGCCAAAGTCTGAATTGTGCTATCTAATTCCAGGTAACTTCATTTCCTTCACCAAACTGACTCCTAAGCTAACTTATAAATAACACCATGGATATTTAAGAGTATAAATTGAAGTCCTGGATCTTGCAACTGATATCAAACAGGAAATCTGCCATCTGACTCTGGAAACCCAAAGGGTGTCCCCAGATGTCAGCTGGACCCCACAGTGCTGCATTTGCCAGCAGCCGCAGGGTATCCCAAATTAATACTGTAACACAAGCACAGGAGCTACGTGAACATGTTGCATTGTCACATTGGGCTAGTTTTGTAGAAACATCTTTCTTTCAGACTCATCCAATGTCTCAACAGTCTATGTGATTTTAAATACAAGGAATTTTCTGTCAAAAATAAACTTTGGTCTCAAAATAATTAGCACATCATCCGTTGGAAATAAGCCTCATCTTGAGTGAAAGAATGGAGTTATGTGGGTTATTTTTAAATTGTACAACAATATATGCTAGAGAAAAAAAAATTCGCTTAAATTATTTACATTATTTACGCTATTCTCCTGAACAGCATCTTCAAAAACATGTTTTTAAAAAATGGCATTATTAATTGAAGGGTTTTTTTGAAGAGTATTTTTTGAAGTTTTTGGAGAGCTGGTTAAATACTGAAAATGACCTCAAAACATATCACAGAATTACTTGTTGTTTTACTGGGGTTTAGATCCTGTGTAGAATTTGGACCAGTGTAAATGCCTTCCCAGGGTGGGCAAGCATCTCCTCACAAGAACGGATCCAGGGCAGTCAGACTTCAATAATGTGGGGAATCAACCATCTGGCCCCAAACAAATCGACTTACAGCCTGATCCCCCAGCCCTCCGTGGGTGTCATTTTACTCCTGCGAGTACCCCAAATGCATCTACTCATGCACGTAAGAAGATGCTCTGCACGTAAGGAGGTCATGCTGGAAAACATTGTGCTTGGTGATGGAAACTGGGTGAGGGACAGTGCTAAACCAGACGGTGTTTCACACCATCAGCAGGGTCTGGAGGCTTCAGCACAAGGTTTGCTGGCGAAAACAA
The DNA here is from genome assembly GCF_011004875.1 of Balearica regulorum gibbericeps. Lineage (NCBI taxonomy): Eukaryota > Metazoa > Chordata > Aves > Gruiformes > Gruidae > Balearica > Balearica regulorum. The sequence goes on from NC_046199.1 coordinate 10,789,004, forward strand.
TCATTTCAAAACTCAAAGCTTGTCCCCCTGGTTTACAAACTGAAACTCCCCCCCTGTATCCCTGGAAGGGACGCGGGGTTTGCGGGGCACCTCTATGTGCACCCCTCCGCTTTGCAGCGAAGGATGAGCAACACGGGGTAAGATCAGGCCTGAGCTCTGCGCCGAAGCCTGACCCTTTGTTTCGGCGGTGTCTCTGTTGGTGACAGATGGTGATGCTGTCCTGGTGAATTTGTTACCTTCTCGATGACATGCAATATGTCTGCATCCTGACAGTGAGAGGAGAGACTCCAGCTGTCCCTCCAGTAATTGACAGCAAGGAGCTGTTTTCACTTTTGACAGAGCTAAGAAGCATTAGCATCATATTGGCTACTAGGAGGGGTTTTATTATTATGTTTATCATCTGAGAAAAGTCATTGTGATGTGGGACTGGTGGGGTTTTTTTACAACTTTGCTTCTGCAGCCGCCTGGTCCTCCCATTGCAAACCGTCGCATGCTCCAGCGGAAAAGAAAGGGAAGGAAATGTGAGCTCCAGCCACCTCGTCCCCAAACGAGCCCTGCTCCTCTCACGCTGATCAAAATGACAAAATCCCACCTCCTTTCTTCAGAAGCAGTGGGAGAGGCAGAAGAGGAAGGATTACTTTAGGATAATAAGATTGCAGAAACTAGGTCGCTGAGGTTTGTCGGGAAGAGGTCCTGTCCTGCTTCTTGCCTGCCTGATGCATGCTGAAGTCACTGCTCGCTGACAGAGTTTGGGTCGTATTTCTGCTCTTTGGAAAAGAGAAAGAAAATAATCTTGCTTTTCTGTGGGTTTTAGGCTCTGCTGGCTGGCATTCTGGATGATTTATGTCCGGTTTCCTTCCCTGTTGCTCTTCCTATCTTGCACACATACCCCTTGCTAGCAATAAAGGGCATCTTCTCCCATACCCTCATGGACTCTGCAGCAGTCTTCACTCTATAATAAGTCCTTAATAAGATTGAGGGAGTAAAATCAACTCCGAGCACATAAGTCACAAAGACATCCATACAAGAAAGATTCCTCCCTAAATTAGATTCGAGCTGACCTAAAACAGAGGTTGGGTCTCATTGCAGATCTAGCAATAGCAAAGCTACCGAGACAAGCAGCAGCTTCAGAAAGAGCTGAGTAGTTCCCGTTGGTCCTAAGAGTTGTAGTTCCCTACATGAAAACCACGCACTGTTACACTGCTGAAATGATACCAGAGGAAATAAGTCATTGCCATGAAATTTATTCAGAGTATTCACACGATCATATCTATTGTCCTCTCGGTGTCTTCCAGACAGAGAGGTAAGGGTCACCCATGCTCTTGGGCCACTCTTACGTCTTCTGTGTTTATCTAGCACCTATAGCCATTGGACACTGGTCCTGTGCCGGAGGGTGCTGATACCAGAGACTGGGATTTCATGCTGGATTGATGAAAATCTGAGAAAGCAAATACAACCCAGCAAAATGATCTTAAAAAGGAAAGTTTCACCTGGCACGGTAACCAGCCCTGTGCTGCTTCTGTATTTTGTGGTCCGTGGAGTGCGGTGTAGCGCAGACGGTGCCCTCGTGCAGGCACCTGTAACAAGCAAGGCAGGAGGAATGAATGGTAAATGCAAATTTACCTCTGCAGGAGGAACCCAAACTTGAGCTATTTCTGGCCACAGAGCATTTATTCAGTTCTCATTTTAGACTATTTCAAGACTGAACATCACATCTGAATATTACAATTCCACTATTTTCACTGCATATGTGACTTTGGAAATTCCCAGGGAATTTTTAAAATCTCCAAAGTGACTTCTGTGGATTTCTGAAGAAAAAATAGTACGAACAAATAAAATACACAGGTTCTGCCAGGTTTACAAAAAGTCCTTCAAAGTTAATTGAATTGTAACTCTGAATCTTTCTTTAAAGAAACATGTCTTCAACTCTCATGTCCACAACCAGGTCCTCTGTGAAAAAAAATCCACAAAGTAAAAAGTGCAAGAAGTATTTGTCAACTCTGATTTATTATTAATCCAGGCATTTTAACAATGGTTACTACAATACTTTGCGAGTTTCTTGAAATGAGGATTGATTTTTAAGTCTCATTGAATACCTTTGTTGAAAGGTCCTCTTCCCAGATAGCTTTCAATATGCAAGGAAAGCACTTGGCTGCGAGGTTGTTTGTGCTGACTAAATTCTGAACATATCGATCTGAAAGCATGGCACTGACCTCAGAAATTAGCTGGCTTGGGAGCAGCATCAAAGTCCTAAACTCATATTGGTGTTGACATGAGCGCGTGACAAAAACTCAAGCCAAGTTAGTGCTACGCAGAAAGCCCGATCACTGGTCCTGGTTTGGGGCCAAAAACTTGACTCATAGCTTGGACCAGAGCTTGGAGGAGGGTAAATTTTACTTCCCAGCCTTTTCATTCAGTAATTCCTGAGATCCAAAACCTGATACAAAAGAAATGCACATATCCATATCTGTGCAGGCAGGGATGAATGAGTACTGCTGTGCATTTGGGTTTAGGGACCAGGACCAAGATCCACCCTGGATACAGAGCCCCTGGAAAGCCTGCTGCCTTGTTAGAGAGTGAAGTAGGTGGTTTAAGAGTGCAGTAGATGGATGCTATGGAAGCCCCATGTTATCTGTTATGCGCCTTTATGAGCTAGTATTAAATTGTTCCTGTTCCTTTCAATATCGTGATATGTACTGCACCTTCCTGGTTCCAGTTGTGATAGGGATTGAGGGAGAGGGCAAGGGGGGAATCTGCTGCAGAACCAGTATTTATCAGAAACTGAAGTAATTGCTGCTCTTTGGTGTGATTTATTGAGGTAACAAAGGTTAATAACAATGCCACTCAGTCAGTTTATTCTATTCATTTTCATGTCATTACAACATATCAGGCACGGTGCATGTTGCAGCTGGGGTAAGGACTGCATCTCTCCTGGAGAGATGCTCCTTTCTTTCTTCTGTCCACCAAAGCCCCGTGGCAGGGTGACTTGGACCTGAGCAGGAGCGCGTCCGCACAGGGTGGTCCTCGCAGGTGTCAAAGGACTGTCTCGCTCTTTGCATCTCAGAAGCCTGAAGTTTTAGACAAATGATGGAAGAAGCTAGCATGAGTAGAAATTATTGAGAGGCCAACATATTGGAGCGGTGGTTTGCTGGAAGCATGTAGGAGTGAGGGCAAGGGTGGGTAGCAAGGGGGTGGAAAGTCGCCTGCGACAGCAGATATCCCCACAGGATGCCTGAGAGATGGAAGAGACTTCTGTGGAAAGAGCTGGATAATGCAAAGGAGCCGTCTGTCATGCAAATGCGGTAGCGAGAGGAGTATTCCTGTGTGAGCTCCCTGGTCTGCTCCGGGGGAGCAGGGAAGGCTTTATAGTGGGATGCTGCTGCTCTGGCCCCTGGGGCTCTGCTGGGGAAGCCTCGTGCAAGGGGAGCAGAAGGAGGGGCAGGAAGGAGAGCAGGGCAGGTTGGGATTACTTTGTTGTTTTGTTTAGGATTTGACAAAACCCAAAACCCACAACTGCAAAGTCTGAAAGTGAAAGAGACCGGCACTTCAAACTAAAGAGATTCTTTGTCCATTGATGAGGCTGCCACCACCCAAACCCTCACCCCGGCTGCCCTCACCTACATGAATTTGTATTTAGGGTGTAGAGATTTAAAACACTCTCCAAGCTGAGCCTTCATTTATCAGCAGCTTTCACTGAAACCTTCTTGTTCCTACCACGATCTTTTATTGCAAAGAGCTATTTTAGGTGTTCACAGTATCTTCTCTGGGCTTGCAGAAAGAAGTCATCAAGGCTTGGAAAATAATGGCAGCGTGATTCCCTGCTTTTCAGGAGTTAGGTACTGTGGGAAATGCAGAGGGCTCAAGTTTCCAGAGTTGCTCAATAACCACAGTTCCCAGAAAACGTAAGCATTTCCGGAAATCAAGTCAGTGCTGTAAGAAATCCATCAAAGCTTTTTTTCCCTGGGACTGAGTATCAGTGTCCACTTGTGGTTTGACTGCGCACACAACCATACAGATCCCCTCCCGTGGGATTAGCCGGGATCCATCCTTCAGATAACCGGCACCCAAACATTTGCAGTCTTTAAATCTCCACATCCCAACCCTAGATGAATGGGTGCATGGGCTGCTCTTTGTGCAAGAAAGGGTTAAAGAAAATCCAACATCTTGCTACTGATCATCCCTCCCTTCCACCCACTTCGACGCTGGCAATCTCACTCTGTTCTTTCATCCAAGTGGGCATCAGCACCAGCCCCACATTCATAAGTGTCAAGAGGTGTTGATGCACACTGCATACGGCAGTCGGCTGCTTTTGCCCACCCCGGAGACTAAATGCCTCGCACCTCCACTCAGCTGCTGGGACTTGGCTGGCTTTCAGATTTTAATTTTTAGAAGGACTTTGAAATTTTTCCAGCTCGCTCTCTGCTGTTTTTCACTGCTTGCTCAGTGAGGTACCTGGGCTGCTTTGTTCTCAGAAATGCATTGATAAATTAGCAGTCACAAGCTATGGCAAACGCTGCTTTTCTACATTGTTTTGACCAGTCTCAGCTCCTGTGATAAGGCACGAGATGGACAGCGAAGGACAGCAATGCCTTAAAGTGCTACAGAAGTGTCCACCTGATTGCTCCTGCTACAGTTTAGGGGAGAGGATGTGGACAGAGTTAGCTGAAAAATAGCAAAGAGAAAGACAAGCCTTCGCCCACACTGGTCAAAGCCCTAATGCTGATGGTGGAGCATCCAGCTCACAAGTCAGCTCAGTTCCCAGCTGTTCAAGAGAGGTGGTCTCGCTCAGAAATCTGCCTGCTGCAGGTTCCCAAAAAGGTCCCATGACAGTTTTTTGGTACTGAAAGAATTTTTGGTGTTGGTGAAAGTTTCTTCAGACATTTTTGGAATACTTTGAAAGTCCTTGAGTGTTTTCTTGTTGTTTTCTAACCCTTTGGGGACAGGCTGTCAGAGTACATGTTTGTTGATATCTCACAGACATGACAGCAACCCATGGAGGAATATTGGAGGTAGTTAGCACTGCCTGGCTTGGGACTGAGAGCAGAGCGGTAAGAGCTGTACACAGACCCAAAACTCAGTCAGGAGTAGTTTGGCATATAGCCCAGTAAAGAGATGTGTGTTTTTACAGGTATCATCTCAGCTAGCTCATTTAAATCTTGATCTGTCAGTCTTTGCTTTCTGGGGGTACTGGCAGTACTTCATGACTAGATCCAAAGTTGTCTGGAGAATCAAGTTTTTAGCTCTTCTAATTAAAAAAGAAGTCTCTCGGTTGTTTCCAAATATATTGGGTTATGAAAGGTTGGGACATAGTCCAGGGTTTGCAGCACTAACCCAAGAGGCTCTAGTACCTCAGATCTCTAGGCAGGAAGGCAGAAATCTGCTCACAAACCTCTTGCTCACCCATCAGCCCAAAGCAGAACCACGAACTCTGTTGCAGGGTCCCAATCCGTGCTGACGCTGTCAGGACTATGGTGACTCTCTGTAATGCCACTAAACCAGCCTGTGACACACTGGGTGGGATTCAGCTGCCTGAACGTAGGTGTCTCTTGCCATTCGAGGTGTCCTGAGGTGTCACCAACTGCAGTACTGATGGGTGGAGGTTACTCATGGCTCCTGTGTCATATCTGTCAGTCCCTCAAGGATGACTTGGTTATGTTACAAAGTCTAAAATACCCCTAAACCTCCATGGTTGGAAGGCTGAATGCAACTGAAAGGGCACAGGGGGCCACAGGGGTGGCAGGGACGGTGATAGAGGGGAGGAAGGTCCTTGGGGCCAGAGTGTGCTGCTTGCTTTGCCTTGGTGTGGCTGTGTTGGTCACCTCCATCATCATCCTTACATTTGAGGCATCTGCCTTTCAATCCTGAGTGTCTTCCACTGTCACACCGGCCATTTGGGCCCAAATGCTGCATCTCCTGTTAATCCCTTGGCATTTGAAACCCTCTTATCCTTCTCTCCATTTCCAAAGTTGTTATTTGTGGTGCTGTCGCAGCATCTTTGCACCACTCCTGCTCTGCTCGTCTCTCCCCATCAGCCCTCAGATCTTACCCCCTGTTTTGCTGCAGTTCAAGGCAGAATTGCTCATTTTCAGTATGGGACCCATTGCCAGATCCAGGCTCAGCACCTGTCTGGGATGCTGGGGCTCTGCTGGGTTTCTGGAGGAGAGATATTCATTGCACAAACCCATCCCTCACTTCAGGTGCTACGTGGCACCTCCAGCCGCTGCTTTCGGTTCAGAAGCCAAAGGGCTGAACAGTCATAAAGAAGCATAAACTGAAGGTGGTTTTAGTCCTTTCCAACATTGCTTTTGAATCTTTGTGTATCCATTTCCCCTCTGTACTGCTGCAAAACATTTTCCTTCAGATACCCCCCAGTTCTCCAGATAAAGGAGAAATCCTTTTTCTTTAACTTCATGGCAACTCTCAGCCTCTAAAACACATCTGTGGACACATGGTTGCCTTTCCTTTAGTAGGGAAGTAAATAATTTCTCTCTCCCCCTCCGAGTCCCATAGCCCTTACATTTGAACCAGACCTTGGGCTGGAGCAGGATGAGTCCCGCTGACCCCAGCTTGGCTCACAAATCGCTGGGTTCCTCCCAGCCCTCCCCCATCTTGTAACATCAAGGTCTTTCTTCTTTGTAGCAAGGTTAGGCTCTATATGTCTTAACCATATGCCCCAAGTGAGGAATTCATTAGCATTCATTATGCATTCATAAGAAGCAAATGGGCAGAGGAGTGGGAGGTATTGCAATTCGTCTCAGCTGCTCCTTCACACCCAGCCTGGCAGGAGGGGTACCCGCCGAGCGCTGGGCCCCCGCCAGCCCCACCTGCCCCTGCCACGCCGGCCCTCGCTCCACCGCATGTGTGCGTGCATGACCGACCACCCGCCCTTGCACACCCAGCCTTGCACGCACGCCCTCGTACATGCTTCTCACACCGGCAGGTGATTTACAAGTTCTCAGCTGACAAGCCCCATCCGCCTGCGTGATTCCCCATCGGTTCATTTAACTCCACAACATAAGCTGATTACAGAGGGAAATGGCTGAAGCATAAATCTGGCTTCTTTCTTTTTTTTCTCTCTTCTTTTTTTTCCCCCCCTTGGTGGTAACACCTCGCTTCCCTCCCCTGCTTCATTTCCCATTTGTTCCCTGAACAGGGAAGCCAAGGCACATGGCTATGGGCACCACTGTCCCCCAGGTCCTAAGACATCCTTGCACAGAGGGATGAAAAGAAAATCTTGATGGTTTTAAACAGCAGTGAGCAGTTTTCACTATTTCAGAAACACAGGGAGCGAGTCAGCTCAATCCTTAGCTGTAATTAGTATCTGGATGAGAGTTTGGGTCAAAATAAAGTCAAACAAATACATTATAATAGGGTAGTGTCCTAGAGGATGGTGCATGGTGCAGGAGAGCTCGACACCCAGCTCTCTACTCTCACCAGTGCAAAGAAGCCCTTGCTTCAAAGGCACCAACAGCAACAGCAGTTGTGGGTTATTTTTTATTTTACCCCTTCTTTTCAATTTGAAATGACAAAAAGGTTTCAGGCTACCTGTCAGAGCATGTCTTGAAGACACAGGTAATAGCCAGGAGAATGGTGAAATGAGCTCTGGTTCATGTCTAAGGAGCTCCAGGATCAGGTCCAGCATCTTGCTGGTCTCCCTTAAATGTGATGGGGAACATCCACCCAACCTGGGAGAAGCTGTCTGAAGGGAGAGTTGGTTTCCAAAAAACTCCTAAAAAGAAACACAGCGCACTCTGTCTCTGTCCAGGATTTGGGCTCCCAGCTCACTTGAGAGGTTTTTGAACCTGACTGGGTTTCAGCCTGTCATTTCAGAGTAATGTGGACCCATTTCAGTCTCCTTTGAAAAAGCCCAGCCCCTGGAGCAGGAAAGCACTGCTAATGCTGCCACCTGCTCCTCTGACAATTCTTTCAGTAAATCTACTGAGCAAATTTAGTAATCCAACCCAGGGAAAAATTTATAAGCCTCATCTGATGTGTTCAGAGATAAATTCCTGGTGTCTCTGGCACCCAAGCATCATCTGGGACCCCTCCATGGTGAAAGACAGCTCTTGGTTAGAGCCATTTCCACTCTTTGCTGTGCCGTTGAGAAGCCCGACTTGCCTCCTGGTGGAAGGTCTCATTACAGCAAGGATGGTTTCCAGCTCCAGGAGCTATCAGAAAAAGCAGGGCATGAGCTGCAAACACTTTCAGATCAGCCTGACAGTGAGGCGGGTGACTGGCGTGGTGTTAAACCAGAGCCAAGAAGTCACCACGTAGCCCAGATCCATGCACACCACTGCAGCACTACGTGCTGCAGGAATGAGATGTCCACCTCACGTACACTGGCACGGGGGTCTCCTAACCCAGCAGATGCCAAAAGCAAAGTGAACAAAATGAAAGAGCCAAGGCCCTGGGAATTAGTGCATGTCTGCTACACTAGCGATGCTGCAGTTCTCCCCGCAAGCTCTCCTTTGGACTATAGAATATTGTAGAATATCTCTTAAAAAAACATATATTTATGGCCTTGATTCTGCTGAATGAGGGCAGTACCAAGCACACAGGCTCTGAGGAAGACTATGTTAATGCAGCTCAATGCCCAGCTGAACTTACAGATGCCTCATATAAAGGTTCACATGGTGTTCAACCAGGTGAGTATGCCAAGTGTATTTTATTCTGCCATCAGAGCAGAGATTTTCCTTCCTGAATCACAGTGACACAGTGGTGTGGTTTGACCCAGCTGGCAGCTAAAACAACCACACAGCCGTTTGCTCACTCCTCCCCGCAGCAGGATGGGGGAGAGAATTGAAAGCTGAAAGCAGGACGCACAGGCATAGCCACGCACCCGTCCTCCTGTCCGTGTTCGTGGTTCCCCTCTGCCACGCACCCGTCCTCCTGTCCGTGTTGGTGGTTCCCCTCTGCCGAATCGCTCTTCCCCTCACCAGCACCTTTAAAATGCCTTAGACATCACTGCCCTGTGCACCGCTGTCCTTCAAAGGTGGTAGATAGCTTTAAGCCAGGGACATGTTCGAAATGTCTGTGATGAGTGCCTGTGCTCCCCTTGTGCACGGGCATTTTTAAAGCTAGGAGCTGCCAGTGAGCAGAGATCCTTGGAGGGTTTCAGAACTGCAGGTAATGAGTGGAAATTTCAAGCTATTGAAAATCCCAGCAGGTCTCTGTGCGTCTCCCAGCTCCCACCCACACACCCCCACCCGTCCGCAGTTCGGATGAGCCTGCGCAGGAATCCAGAGCCACATTTGGCTGCTCCCTGCACGGATCTCTTACGCTGTGTGTACAACCTCCATCGCAGCATCTCAGCCATTGCTGGAAACTTGTCATTCTTTTTTTCCTTGTCTCTGCTGTCGGAGCGGTATCTCTTCAGACCATAACCTAGAAACAGCCGTATCCCGGCCGCTCTCTTCTTGCAGGCAGGTCTTCTCTTGTTTGCTTTTTTTTTTTTTTTTTTTTTTTTTACATGAAACAAACTTCATCTTTGACCTGGAGGGAACTTTGAAGGGCTAGAAGCTGCTCATATCTATAAACGTCTAACCAGCACACAGCTCTGGCTGTCTACCTGGCTCTCCATCCCTGAAAGGGCAGCAAGGCAGGGAACAAGCATTTCCTTTGCAATGAGCAGAGCCACTCTCCAAACAAACACCGAATCAGAGCTGTGTGGCCCCCTCATTAGCAGTCTAACATCAAGGACTTTCATGCAGCAAAATTAACTATTTTTTGTAGGATGTTTAACAAAAGAAGAGATACTAATGAGGTTAGTTAAAGGGTGGCCCTCTTTCATTAGCTCTGCTGGGCTAAGTCTGCCAGTGAGGAACTATCAAGAAGATTGCTTTTTTTAATTACTCTGTTAATTGATATAAAACAAAAAGGACGCAGATTAGTTGCATGCAATTAGCAAATTAATTCTTGGCAATTACAGACTTAATAATGGAGTACTTTTGCTGCTGTGTGTTGGATTCCGTGGCCTATATTCATTGCCTGTATGAGCTGAATAATTTATTTTTTATTTATTTTTAAAAAGGAACAAGAGTTAAATATAGCCATGCACACGTTTCTTTGGAATTCTCTCAATAGCACAATGAGGAAGATAAAGTGCATTTTTCACCCTTGACACAGCGGTGCCTCGTCACATCTATTGCCTTGTTAACACCAAAGCCTGAGATGATGGGTAACACGGTGCTGCCAGACAGATGCCTCCCTGCCTAACTCTGACTTCTGTGCTTATGACTTCAGTGAGACAAGAAGTTAGGCACAAGTTTCAGTTTCTGTCTGAACGGGGCCGATGGGCAGGAATATTGGAAATCAAGTCCTTAGGGTCTAACCTCAGTCTAGGACTCTTCCCAGGCTGCAACACTCTGGTGGATCAAGTAGGCTGAAAAATACCCCAATTCTCCTTGCAAAGTCACAGTTTTGGGGTGGTTGCTATTGAATGATTGGAGCAGAATAATGACGGTGGCAAATTCCCTGTGTGATACACAGCTATCCCCTGGCAGTCGGATGCTCTTCTCTTTCCTGGACACTGCAGGACGAAGGCTGGCTGGTGGACAGCGAGACGTCTGGTTGTACCTGCCTGTTGACCTCGGGTGAGCAGGGTGTTGGGATGGAGACACAGTGGTGTATCCCCACGCAAAGAGTGAATCAGCACTGACACTGAAATATGTCACAGTGTTTGACTGGAGACTGAGTGAATTTTATGTTATTTTGCATTCAGACTGAATGTCACTAGAATGACCGCTCTGCAAAACTGCCACTCAGGTTACAGTATTTTGGAAGAGGAAGAGAAAGCAAAGCACGTGGGAATATTTCCTCTGAAATCTGCCCCGTTGCAGAGGAGCTGGGCATTTCCATGAACCACAACGCAGCAAGCCAGATATCCCTGCCCACGAGGCTCTCCTTGGGCCTCCTCCTTCCTCCCTCGCTCTCCTCTGTTTTTTCTCCACCCGCAGCTTTTCTTTCCAAGTGAACTTGCAGAGAAGCCAATGGTCATGTCCATTGCTTTGTTTCTATTGCTTTCCATTTTTCTTATTTTACTCGAGACCGAGCCCATGTATTTCTGCAGGCTGATAATCAGGGGTCGGGGTGAGAAAGGCTCTTGGCAGTGAGACACACACACACGGAAACAGGGATGGACACATCTACATGGAAATGCTTAATCCACAGAAGTTTAGAGGAGAAGAAGGATTTTCTTTTAGACTTTAGTCTGCTGGGGATCATTGTTCTGGTCTCTATTTGGAGAGCACCTAGCACAGCAAAGAGACATGATGGGGGCTCCTGCTTCTTTTTTCAGTCAAATTAGGATTAGCATTAATTGTAAACTGTCAGTGAGGCTGTCAGTGCATCATGGGTTATAGAGAAGTAGCGAACAAAGGAGTTCACATCCAGTGTGATTAATTTACAAACTGAAATAGTGGCAATATGCTCCATGTTTCCCACTGATTCCGATCTTTACTGGATGTATAATACGATGCAATCCCTCTGGTCAGCTGTCAAGTACTCAAAAATGTCCTTTCTGGCAGTTGAGAGACCATATTCTGCTGGGTAATTGCCTTGACTCCATACATTAAAATAGTGAAAATAGCCACTGAAGACATTATTAGTGCACCTATTTCCTCCTGTACAAGCTCTCATCTTGTAAATGGCGGGGGGTGATGAAACCCTTTGCAGAGAAAGGGCATGCAGGTATGTGTGCAACGAGAAGTCATGGGGAATCTCTCCTGGGAACAAACAGCCTTGCAAGGTTTCACCGCAAGAGCACGAGGCTTTCTGCAGCCACGCATCTCCCATCAGCTATTGCAGAGCTTCCCAAGTTGAAATCTGCCTTTAAGTCCTTATTTGGAGAGTACCTGTTTAACTTCACTGTTACTTTTAAACTCATATTAACAGTGGGTTTGTTTTTTTTTTTTCTTTAACCCATTCCTTTTTCTGGTAGCTGCTGTCAGGAACTTTTGAGCAAGAATATATCATTTTCATGCAAATAAACCAGCCTGTTTCTATCTCATTTCTTCCAAAAACCCTCTGACTACTTTTTAAACTTAAAAATATTGGACACACCCTAAGTGACTCTCAGGCAAGCGAGAAGATCATCCCATGCGCCCAGTGTTTTGCTTCACATGAATTCTCAGTATAGACAGGGAGGAAGAAACCTGCAAAGGAATTGATCAGACTCACTCTTAAAGGACTCTTAAACAAGAAAATAACCCAGCAGCCAATAATTAGATAATTTCCTTACAACTTCCCAAGCCCAGAGTTTATTTCCAAAGCCTCACTTCCAAGTATGAGTTTCTCAAAGAGTTCTTTAGCAATGAATTGCTGATTAGTTCAAACTTAAAGCACTGGCACCATGAGCTTTAACATACAAGATGGACGTGGCTAACGTAACCGTGCCAGTGAGCACCAGGACTTCCCACAGGCTTCTCCATGTTTCTAAGCAGTTGTAAAAATCAGAAAGCAAAAGCCTGAAGAGCCAGCCACAAAATGATGTCAGGGACTGCATAGCCACCTGCTAAATGTTTGCATTACTGCAAATCTTGCATTTTCTTCACATTAATTGTGGCAGCCATGAAGCTGGGCAGCAGGAGTGGGCTGAAGCATCTGCAGAGCCAGTGGCTAGGAGGTGTCAGCACAAGTATGTGGCTGCAGTCTGAGGGTCAGACCCTGCCTCGTTCCCCACTCCAGCCAGTCGCTCTGACCTGGAGCAGGTTGTGACCCTCATTGGTTTTTTTTCCCCTGACACAGGACCCCAAAGCAGAGGCTTTTAAAGTGCCGTTAAAAAACCTTCACCGAAAATTCACCCCCTGATGGAGGTGCAAGGAGAGCACAGGCAGGACTGAGCCGTGACCTGGCCCCAAAACGTTCTCATGGAAATTGCCATGGGGTGGGCAGAAGGGACTTTACACCGAAACGGAACCATGGGGTTCCTCATGCCCAGGCACCACGGTGGGGCTCTGCCTCAGGCACAGCCACCAGTACCGCCCAGCATCCTCCCTCCCCAGTCCTAAATGGGATGGGGACAGCCAGCTGAAATGTCTTTTCTCACCCTCCACAAGGAAATTTGGACTATGGAAGCTGCTTGGTAGAGGTTTCTGAGGAAGCAGCCACGCAGGAAGGCAGCTTGCTGCCTTGTGCTTGAATTTTGTGGTGTTTTCTCTTTCCTCCTCTCATTTGTCTCTAGTGCCCAGCAAAGCCCAGCTATTGTTTAGGATATATTCCTTCCCATTTATCCAAGCTTTTAAAGGGTAATTATTCCGTGTAACTGTCCTCTTTTCACTCCTATTCCTTTCCTGCAAAAACATGTGCCTTGCTTTAAATTCTCTTCTTTTTTTTTTTTAAATGAGACATCTTGTTTATTTTTTTTCCCCCTGTCTTTTCTCCCCCCTTACTGCGGCTGCTTCTCCTGCTGGTGCTGCATTGCTGGTTGCCAGAGAAATGTTTTTCTTTCACTTTTATTCTAATTTATTGATTTTTTCCCCCCCCTTATGGGCTCATAACCTTTTGCTTCTACCAAATAAGGCACTAGGCATTAAAAACATACTTTATACAACTTATAGTTGAATTAAAATAATGAGGGCACGCTCATGTCAAACACAGTCGGTTAGAACATGAGAAGACACAAGCCACAAAACAGAAGCCAGCAGCATTATCTGTCTGACCTCTCCCTCTCTTCCCACACATCGAAGACATTTTTATCACACTTCTGAGTGGTTTCTGCCTTCCCCTGCTCCCGGGCTCCGTAGCCAGCAGTCCCGCCTGCTCCCCTCTCTGTGTGTAAATGGTTGCAATTTGTTGGATTCAATCACTGCTTCTGACTGCCACTCAATGGTCTGAGATCTTACAAAATCCAGATTTTTGGGGACTAACTTCTGCTAAATCTGTCCACTAGTATCTCTTCTGAGCTGATTCTGAGCTTTCAGAGACCTCTGTTGACAGGAAGCACGGCACGTAGACTGGAAGCTAACTTAGTACAATGTGCTATATGTTTGGCATTAATTTAAATGAGAAGCGCAAATCTTTGACTAAGATTTCTGTGAATCATGTCACCTTTCTGCCCAGCTGCCAACCTGCAGATCCCTTCTACTGCTCTTCCCTCTCACTTCCACTCTCTTGACACAGTATCAGTTGTGTGTGCAGCAGGGTAGGAATTGCATCTGTTAGTGCGCAATAATGTTTCGGGCAAATCTCTTCTGTAAGTAGTTTTTGGCTTTTTAAGCTGAGAAAAACATTCGTTGAACAGAGTGCTGCTCTGGGGCTGGGTCTTCTCAGCACTGTCATAGTAACAATTATTTATATCTTGTTTTTTTCCAGATTTTTTTCCCCACTGATTGCAGCAGGACTAAAAAACAAAAACAAAAAACTCAAGCCAATGTTCAAAGTATCTTCTTTTAAAGTGCCCTTAAAAAACTTCTCTTTTGCAGATTATTTTTTTTCACATACATGAACCTTCAGGGGTAGAAAGATGCATTTGCCAGTTCATCAAGATATACATTAGTCTTCATAAGTATAGGTTCAAGAAGCTATGTCAGATTCTCCAAGTTTTTCTTACACCTACGACCATATTTCATCAATAAATTTGCTATCTAGACAGTACACAAAACTAAAATTGGACCAGCAGCTGACAGCCTGGGGACTGAGCTAGGGACTGTCAGAGCTGGCAGTGTTTGCTAGTTGAGTTAAAATAAAGACACCCTTTTTCTTAATTGGGAGAGTCTGACACATTTTCGGGGGTCAGGCAAAACGGATTCCTCCCCCCAAAACACTTACCAAAGAGTGTCTTTTTAAGCAGTAAGCCAGGCTTGGATTCAGGTATCCAAAAGCTTGCACGGCTCAGACTGTGTTATTTGCTTTTTCACAGTCAATAGGCAATCGTACATGACAACAAAATATTGGATCTCGCCTGCAGCGCCGTATAGCCTTTTTCTTTAATGTGCCAGCACTGAGAAAGAAACTTCCACAAGTTGTGCAAATCACTGCTGGTCAAACGAAAACTTCGCTGTAGCATGAAATGCGAAGTGGCACCTTAGCTACAACTAATGGAGCTATCATGGACCTAAAAGTAACTCTCAGGGCACCTTAAAGGGATTCGTTTCTTCACATTCAGCCTCTCTGTCTTGCGGGGACATTTTTCATTGCTTGTCTCTTAGTCCCCATTTGGACTCGTTGTTAATCATCAGGCACTGGGACTTCCAGGCATGTAAGAGCGTGCTTGGAGGAAGCTTGGACAATGCATCATTTCAGGTGAGGATAATACTGTGCTCGTTACGACCTTGAATATACTGCAGATAAAAATAGTGTGCAGGAGGGTTTGGGGATCTGTTCTTGGAAGAAGAGTTCAGCTCAGGCGAGATATCGGGAGTGCCGAAGCAGGCATCGCAGGTTTGCAAGATCCAGGTGAGGACAATGGAGGTGTAAATCCAGCACAGGTCAGTCTGCCTCCAAAGCCAGTGCAGAGCTCACCCCCACACCTGGCTCTGCTCCGCAGGCTGCCTCTGCCAGCCCGGCACGGGGGATGGAGTCCAGCCACCGTCCCACATCAAGGTCTAAACTGGTCCAGCAGCGGTGGATGCGGTTTGACTTGCTCGCAGCCCATCTTTAATATGCCAGAAGCCACTTCGTAAAAAGAACCTGATTGTGGAAATGGAAGCGGAAACATCATCACATTTTCAGAGTAATGAGCCAGGCCCCCACCCTGTAGCTAATTAAAACTGTGGAAGTCTTATTTCAGCAGTAATCAACCTAAATCTTAGCTACAAGCATAACAAATATTTTTTTCAGTGTGTGTAGCTTTGCTTTTGTGTTAGTAAGTTAGCCGGGGAAGAGATAGACTGTTTTCCCCCCGTGGCAGGAGAAGCGGTTTTGAGCTTATTCCTTGACTGTGCCAGTGATGCCGTTCCTATAGGGACAAACGCGGGCATTCTGCTCTTATTTAGGTACAGTCACCAAACATGGAGATATCTCAGTGCTTCGAGTTTTCAACCTGATCTAGGATGGGCAGATACTTTAAAAATAATAACCAAAAAGATAGAAAAGTAGGTAACTCATCTCTCTTGAGCTTCAAAAATCGGTTCAAATTTTAGGTACGTTGTATCTCACTTCATCTGCGTTGCCTGTTCTCCCCATCTGAGCCACATTAATGCAGAGATCGAGATCCCCATCCCAGTATTTCTAAATGGCTGGAGGAATCCTCCTGGGGCACATGAGAGGTGAAAATGTGTAAGAAAAACCTCAATTTAGTATTCTAATAAGACTTAGGCATCCAGATCTCTTAGATGGCTTTTGAAATATCAGACATGAAGCACAAAGGGATCTTCTCCCTTGCTCAGGGGCATGACACACTCGGTGGATGAGGCACAGCAGAACTGCTCCGGTCTTCCCCACTCTCAGCAAATTACGGTTTTCTTCCTCAAAGGCTCTTAATTTTATTTATATAATGAAATATGGAGTTGTGGAAAAAATCCTCGATCCTTTAGAAAGCTGCAATACTGGCAGGCAGGCAGATGCTGTGTGTGCTAAAAGAGAAAAGATAGAGAGACCTTTTTCTGCTAGCTTTTTTGGGAAAGAAAAAGAAAAAAAGGTATGTTCAAAACACTAAGCACACAAATGTGTGCACACACAAACCCTCCAGCCTCTGCGCATGTATTCACCAGGGGTTCAAATTAAACTCCAAATCGTGCAATCGTGATCTGTACAGATTAGAAGCAGGCTTAGATTGCAATTAAGTCAAGGGAAGTCAAGAGCTTAGATAACGATTATAATTTTTTTTCCTATTTGGAAGAACCAATTGGCAAAAGAAAAAAAAAAAGAAAGAAAAAAGATTAAAATACATTATATCTGTGCATATACACTAATAAATTGTCATTAAACAGTTCCATCCTTATTGTACAAATGGAGATACTATGAAATATTGTAATTAGCACCACAGTTTATTAAAGCTACGCTATCTTGGCTTGGTGCTGTTTCACAATCAAATGCAGTTTGGGATTTTGCAGCCAACCATTTTTTAATCACCGGAGCACTTCATTTTTAGTAAATCCAACCCTAATTTTTGTTATCCCCTGCTGGGCTTTACTTGAAAAAAAGTTTAATTTGGTTGAGATCCCCTCAAAATCGTCTCTGCTTAATGCCTTCCAGCCTTCTGCAGTCTGTCTGCCCATTTCATACAAAACATACAAGCAAGCAGTAATCAGCAACTATACCCAAGTCTTGCATTAAATGTCAGTTTTGTGCTTTGAGATTTTTCATGTGCTTTTGAAAAGTGTGTAGCAGGATGCAGCCCACATAAAAAAAGAGACATACAGCAGGAAAAGTGTGTTCATTATCAGAGAGAAGTAAGTAAATGATAAGAGAAGATTTAAAGATCCTGAATGTAAAATGCATGATCCAAACGTTCAGAAATTGACTGCTCCTAGACTATTAGGAGTTGAAGGTCACGCCACATGTCAATGGAAAGGTAATTTTCTCTAGATTTTGAAATAGGATCTCAGATTTGACCTATGCCCTCTGAGTCAAGAACATCTGGGCATCCTTAATACATCCATTCCTTTTACTTTTTTCCTTTGTTCCCAATGCTGGAGGACAGACTCTGGTTTTGAAGAAAGAGAAAAAGAACTCCTGAATTTCAGTTTTAGCATTGCTATGGACTTGTCTGTGACCTTGGACAAGTCATTTCACGCGGTTTAGTCCCCCTTTATCAGTCAGATGGGTTTGGTATAGAAATGCCTAGATAGCTCATGCTTAGGTCTCAGTACTTGATTAATTAATGCTAGTAAGATATTTAATGCTCGTAAGTTATTTTGTGATCCTCACATGAAATGAGTTACTCACAGTGCATTCAGAAGTGCTTCCATTGGTTTAAGAGGTTTGGGAATGAGATTTGTTTCCCATAAATAAAACAACTTTTTTCATATCAGTAGGAATTGAAGTGTGATCCCACAGGGCACAAAATAGTATGAATGATTTGAAATACTTTTATCAGATACTTTTTGCTACCTTTGTAAACCGGAATGAAAACACTCTTCTCTTAAAATTGCTGCTCTTGTTGAACTCAGCTAGAGATACAGATGTTTAATGCATCTGGAAGCCAGGCCATCATCTTCTGAAGTCAAGCATCCAAAAATGTAGGTGCCTATATGCTTCATTTTCCCTCATCTTTAAATGGGAAAAAGTGAGATTTATTTATACAGACTAAAGGGAGAAAAGAGGAAAAGAAAGCAGAAGAGCTTCCAGGCAGATCCTGCAGGCACCTTTCCTCGATATTTTGAAACACCCTCTCCACATAAGTCACAATTTCTGCTTCTGTGCAAAAATCCAGCTCTTCACAACACGTTGGTTCCTGATTTTCAATCACGAACTGGAGGCCAAAGTTGCTCCAAGGCTTGAATTAAAATCTTTTACCTTCAAAAAACCCTCCATTCACACCATTAGCCATGCTGCAGTGTTTTATTTATCCATAAATTAAGTATTTTTCCTAGGGTAACAGTGGTGTTTCAAGAGGGGGAAGCTCACTCTGCTGGTGTTGGGCATTTGCACCCTGATTGCTGCATGAAATCAGGGGAGCTCTGCGCTGCTGATCAGACCTAAAATCATCAGTGCTTCATTTCTGCTTTAGCATCAGCCTTGTCAGGGTCCCGGCTGAACCAGCACGAGCCTGGAGAAGTGCCGAAGCAGAGTCTCTGCTCCTCTGGGGATGCTTGTCCCAACAGCCCTTGGCCGTCACTGGGTCCTCTCCTCAGCTGCTGCCCCTTCAATTCTTGTTTCTGCTCATCTTCTCCTTATGAACAGAGCTGAGCTAATCAGCTAGATGGCCAGGGTGCATGTCGGAAAACACATAAAAGCATTTAAATTGCTTTCCCTCCTTGAGGAAAGCTTTTCCCTGGAGTGGGAAAGGGTTTGGTGCTTCTGACTGCTCCCGCGGTCCAAGAGAGCAGGGGGATCGGTTGTGATACTCGGGGGCACAGCAGCTATTTGCAGACATGGACGTGGGGTTCACATCAAATTCTGGGCTAAACATCCTGTCTAAGGTGAAGTTAAAAACAAAGTCATCTTGCAAATGGTTCCCCCAGCAGGTTGAGACATGCTGTTGAGGATAATGTTAACTCCCCGCAGTCTCAGAGAGACAGGGAGAAAGCAGCTTATTTCCATATCTTAATTAAAATTTCCATTAATCCCATCTGAGGCCTCATAACTTCAAAAACTTGGACAAAAAAACCCAACACTTATTTCTGATAAATATTTTAGACTAATTGTTCTGAGGTAGCAGACATCTCTTGCTGGTGAATATCAACTAGCCGTGGGTCTTGCGTAATATTTAAAGGCGAACTGCAAGGGTTTTGTTTGTTTGTCCTCTGAAAATTACTGAACATCTTAAATGCCAAAGGTAGGAGGCACAGAGAGCAAATGCACCGGGCTGAGCTGCACAGCCGTAGCTCACGTAGGATTGCTGTGATTGCAGAGAAATGCAGTTCTGCAGTTTGGAGGCTGCTTTTGTGTCTTGCAGGCACCTTCCTGCAGGCTCAGAGCCCTGGTCCCTCTCGGCCACAGGGAGCTGCCAGGCAAAGGAGCTGCTAGCTCAGAACAACATCTCTTAATGATTCTCTGTGCTATGTTTTTATTCTCTAAGAGAGGAGGGTGTTTGTATAAAAAGTGGACAAGAATCGGGGATTTGAAAGCAAAACACAGTTTCCTCAGCCATTCAGCTCCCAAACTGTGACCCTGGAGGAGCTGCTTTTTGAGGGGAGACATGGGATTTGTGATGGGCACCAAGGTGGTGATGCCTATTGCAGTGGAGGAGTTTAGCACCTGGGATGGGACCTGGCATTGCCTTCCTTTTCTGCCCCATCCCAGCGACCAAGGGCTCCTGACTTTCCTTACATGCAAAGCCTCCATGTGGGATGAAAAAGCCACCACTCCCTTGGACTTTTATCAGGAATCCAGATGAGATCAAGACTTTCCCCTCTGTGGAGGGAGATAGGGTTTCTCCTCCTTTAAACCAAGATGACAAGTGATACCCAAACACCCTCTGCCTTAATTCCATCAGTCTTTCCATCTTCCCATGGCTCCTACAGCTTTTCCAGCAGTGACCTCAAGCCTTCCTAAAGAAACAGAAGAAAGAGCACAATTAATGGCAGTTTCAATCACCTGCCTGGCCACAGGAGATGGCTGAGAAATAGCAGCAAGATTTAGAATGAGTAAAAGAAAAAACACAATAAAGGATTTTCCTTTGCCATTTAAAATCATGCTTCTGCCCCATTCCCAGCTGACTGTTTTTAAAATCTGGGTTGGAGAGGCTGGAGTAACATTGTTGGTGCTTCTGATCAAAATGAAATCTAACATTTTTAATATTTTTAAATTATTATTCAGTGCACCCAAGCAAAGAATTGAAAACATTGGTTGGGGATTGCCTGAGACAGGACTCTGCAGCCACCACACTTCAGTCAGGTCTATAATTAGAGCCTTATGGGGCAAAGAACCCGTTTGCCCACCCCCAAGAGTGCAAAGTCTGTATGTGGTTAAGGGCTGCTTCTCCTGAGATCCGAGCCTGCAGCTGGACAATCACCTTCAAGCATGGCTCTGGGATCTTCAAGGATGGATGGTTTTCTGTTCACATCTTTGCCACTGAAAAGGGGGAGAAAAGAAACAATACATTCTCCGTGCTGCAAATTGGAGTTGTTCATCTTAATCATCTAAAAACTCTGTTTTGACGAAAAGAATCCAAGAATAATGGTTGTTTTACATATTAGCAAAATTTTCCATCCAGCTCATGACTGACTACCCCAGGTCCAGCAGCCCTGGAGTCATAGTAGTGCCACAAAGGAGTGGCTTTTTGGAGGCATTTGTTGTTACCCCCTCAAACTCCTCCAGAGACAACTGGAAAGCTGCAAGTGAAGAGGAGACCCAGGGTCACCGTTCCTGCACCTCTGCCACCGCAGGCACTGCAGCAAATTTTCACTTGTGTGACAATCAGAGGAGCTTTCCTAACGCATTCACAGAAAGGCATCCAAACCGGTCTGGTAATGCAAAGAGATTTTTAGCATTAATGCGCTGGCTTTGACGAAGTGGAGAGAAGCAGGCGAGGGGAGCAGAGCACTTGGAGACAGAACCAGCCGCAGCCTGGGGGACGATCCCTGAGGGTCTTGCCTGTCCCTTTTGCACGGCGCTAAGATCACCAGAGCCCAAAGCCCATCTCCCCACTTCCCCTCTGCTCACTTTCCTTGCTACCCAAAAGTGGGACACTGGTTTGGGATAAGAAAATACTGATTTAGACTTTGTGGCGTGCAGATAGGTTTGGGGATTGCATGAAAGTGAGCACCAGTGGTATTGGGTTTGGGCTCTTCCCCACATACAACTCAGCTTTGTAGACAACTTAACAAATTGATTTAATGATCTTCTACTTAATTTTAATTTATTAAATATTAATATATTAATTAATTTAATCCATGGAAAGAAGCATTTATTACTGTTTGAATGCATGCAGTAGCAAGCAAAATGTATTCAGGTTTCTGTTGGGCACCAGGTTGTATTTGGAGATGCACAGAGAGGGCTCTCCATCCAAAGTGCCGTGTTGCACAGGATTAAACATGGTTAATGGCTTTCAGATACGTAGGTGAGAAATGAACCAGGTAACTAAGTTGCAGCTGAAAGCTGCAGTGGGAGGGATGGGGTGGAAGACAGCGCAGGTCATTCAGATCTTCTGCTGGGGCAGGACTGGGAATTTGTGTGTAACCTCCCGTATGGCACAGCTGTCGGCGTATGGAAATGTGAAAGGGAAGAGCTCCTCTCCGGCTTTGCACTTATCATGTAAGTGGCAGCCAAGGAGAAGAGCAGCCATAATTAAACCATGATGTTGAGCCCTGGTGCCCCGGAGGTAACATCCTCGAAATGAACTGAACATTGAGAATGGCAAACTGCAAGGGACGTGGTGACAGATTCTCCGTGGTCGTAGATCACCTCTGAGTGACAGAAAATTGGACACAGATCACGAGGAAGGCAGGGGAGAGCACTGGGGAGGGGGGGAGGAAGGGGATAAACCAACCATTCCTAAATGAACCTAAAATCTGCCTGGTTGCTAGGGAAGTGGGACTCCTGGTAAGTAATTTCAATTTGTACCTATATTTATAACAGTATGAAGATACGTTTTATAATCTGTGTAATAAAGAACCTCATCAGCAACTTCTCAAAGAAACTTGTTATTACGGAGAATGACACTCTAATTGCCTCCAGACATTTAGCTTGTCTAGTGAGTGAAGTAACCTGATAAGCTATTGAGCTATTAAGTGATGTAGAATCAATTAATGTAGTTAGATAAGAAAGTAATACCCTACCCAGGTAAACTAAGTAATATGTGTCAAACCAGTCACTATTAATTCAGGTACAGAAAAGCATGGTAAACCAGTATAATTCCCAGTAACCTTCATAAAATTGAGGAGGTTTTATTTTGACCAAAGAAAACTAGTTTTCAAAAGATCATTTATGAAAATAATAAAGACAAATACAGAATTCATTACCATGCTCATTTTCTCAAGAATATTTTCCATACCTTTAAGACATATGTAACTGAATAACAACGCTGCAGAGATGGTCAAATTGCAGGCACTGACTTCCTGAGTCTTGGAAAAAGAGAGAGACATGGGGAAAACACACCTTGAATTTTCATGCCTGCATGGAAATGCACACAGGACTTAGATAACTGGGTGTGCAATTGCTTACGTCTCCTCTTGCACATGCAGGCTTGCACACCCAGCAGTGGAGGATGGCGTACACATAACTAACTGTTAATGTCTCAATATCCTTTTAGCTTAACAGCAGAATAGACTTGCATGGCGTGGGGAAGTTGGGCTGTTAGCTAGTACGGCTGTCGTATGGACAAGGTGACAGATGGGGAAGGGTCGCGGTGCCTTGTGTAGATACAAGCAAGAAATGTGTGAGGACCGAGTTCTAGTCCCAGTTAATTTTGTCCCTGTCTGATCTAGCTTCGGGTGTGATTATCTGGAGTGTGTTAGAGCAGAGGAAAGGAGAACGGGTGAGAAATTATCATCCTGTCTGTCTCACTGCTGCTGCAGGTTTCCTGTCCTGATATATTGTCTCTCTAGTTGGGGAGTGCAGAGGCAGGTTAATGAATCTTAAAACATTTGCAAGTGGCACAGTGTAGCTCCAAGCAAGCCAGGGTATGTGGGAAAGTGAGCATGAGTCCCCAGGTCTGCATCGCTGTGCTAATGTGGTGCTCAACGAGAGCTAATTAGCCCTACCTGGGAGCGCACAGCACCGTGGGGACACTGCAGCGCTACCGACTCCAGGGCTGGCTGTGCTGCCTCCAGCCCCACTGTCTCCACATCTCTGTTTTGGGGGCCTTCCTTCCATCTCCTCAAGTTTTTGGAAAGAGAAGGTTTTGGCCGTAAAATTACAATCTGATCTAGGTCTTGCTGCAAGGGTTTGTTCTCATCCACATCTCCACTGTCTAGTTATGTGCAGTATTATATATATATATATATACACACACATACCCTGCTGCAGTATTAGGAGACCTCTGGAGTGTTTGGGCCAGGGTTTAGGACTAAGTCCAGGAACGTTTTGAGTCTTTCTCCCAAGATCAGGTCCGTCACAGAAAGAGTGTTGTCATGCACCTGCCTTGTTTGTGCAGACTCTTTGCTCTGCTGCAGGACTCATGGTGGTGTGTCAGAGATAGGGGAACACTGCCAGGTCTGATGGGACAGTTGGCATTAGCATAACCTGCCGTGGTTAGGTACCAAACTTGCTTAAAGCTCTTCAGAAATCTTTGGAATAGCTATTTGCAACTTTGGAAACTCACAGTTCTTTGGAAATCTGGGCCTAAAGCTGTGGGGGAAATGGCAAACTCTTGCTGGAAGCTTTATGATGTATTATGTTGTGCATGATCTTATGACTGAAGAATATTTGGGAAAAAAATAACATTAATATCCATCTTCCTTCCAGGCCATTTCATGATGTGTAACCACATAGTAAACTTGCTATTTCTTCTGTAAAGAACCACAACAGTTCCCTATGGACCACAGGGCAGCAGTAAAAGACCGATTGGCTGTGTTAAATACATAAAAATAAAAATATCAATAGTGAATGTTGTAGTGCTTCAGGTCTAACATTTAGATGTGGTACAGGATTTGAAATTTTGTTTCTGATCTTCTTTAAACAAGAACATCTCAGAGCCATCTGAACTGATTTGCTTAATGCGCTGTTCAGCATTCACAGTGCAAATTGAATTGTTAGCCTCTCTGTCTTTGCATTTGAATGTTTTGATTCTAATATTACCAGCAGAGCAACCTTCCCTAACTGAATTGTTCTCGCAAGTAATATTGATGCTTTGCACTCCCACTCAATTGATGTCATCGTGGCTACTGACAAGAAGGTGCCTGTTAGAGCGAACAGGTTGAGACCAGATAAGAGGAGAGAGAGTGACAAATCAGAAATACCTCATTTCTCATCAATGATGTTCTTCATTTCAGAAAATGTTTTTCACCAATTTCCGGTTACTCGCTTCCTGCACTTCTGACAGAGATGGGCTTGCAGTTGCTTTACACAACTTTTGTGCTACCCCTCCTTGAAGCCGTACAGGAACTAATCCAGTTACATCAGTGAGCATTGTACTACCACAGCTAAAGCTGCTGAGAATGTGTCTGCACCTCTGTGTACAGTGTAGAAATGTCCATCATGAAGCCTTCTTGCAGCTGAGCATCAGCCCCATGATGCTAATGTGTCTGCACAGTTTCTGTACTGGGAGAGAACCCAGCTCGCCCCATGCCAGCTGGTGCAGATTGTCCACGCTGCTGGAAACCAGCATCTTCTGGGGTGGCTGAGCTTCTCCCAAGTCACCTCTGGGCCCATATGGAGCCACTGTAGCTCATATACATATATATATATAAAAATTACTGTTCTTCAGTACATTGGACCTGAAATAGCAGAGGAATGTGCAGCAGCTTGACAACTGTGGACTTCTGGAGAGGAGTTAAAGGCAGGAGGGCAGGAGTTGTTCTGGTAGTCGGAGGCTGCAAGACTTTGTGGGGCTGGTGTGGGGAGAGGGATTTCAAAGTGTGTCTCCGGTGCAGACATTAGCAAACAGCTGGTGCCTGGGTCTCTGTAAGTTGGATCTTGGTAGCAAACCAGCTTGGGTGCAGCAGAGACCATCAGGGACCAGAGCCTTGGGGTGGAGAAGAAGGTAGTCAAAGTGACAGTACAATCATACCCATCGAGAGCTGAGAAGCAAAAGGAGGGGATTTGCAAAAAGCTGTAGAAAACAATGTGGAAGACTGAGTATAGGATTTTGGATATAACAGAAGTGAATTTGTTGCTACTAGATCTCAGCAAAGTTTCAGAGATCTATTGCCAGAAAAGGGAAAGGCAAGACTCCACTCTGGGATCCTTCGTACATGCGTAACTCTTGTGACCTATGCGGTTTTCAGTCCTTTCCAGAGTTTGATGTTTCATACATAGACAGTTGCCAGGGGAAATTTTGCTTACACTGTAATTTTCCATTTGCTGCTAGACTTCAGACAGATGAGTGCAAACTGTTCTTTCTGCAACTCAGGAGATAATTTTGCAGTCAGTGTGAACACTGCGAACCTTCTAATTTTTTTTCCTCTAACAACAGTTTGGCAAATCAAAGTGTCTGTTCAGTTAGTCAGTAAAAACACCTAGGAACCATGCAAAAAACTACACAAGCATAGAGATGGACTCTGAGCTGGCTGTGTCTCAGATTAAATATTCTCAGTGATTAGGGGTATTGACCATTTTTTAATTTATCTTGTCTGCATTGAAACAGAAGTGTCAAAGTTGACTATAGAGGTAGGAAACTCACACACACACATTTTCTAAGTCCTTTTATTTACACAAATTCTTTTGCCATATTTTCCAACATTGTAAGACAATGGTCATCAAGATAAATTCAGAAATCTAGCCACTACTGAGAGGAGGTCAAATTGGGGGGGGAGAGGGAAGAACGAGAATACTTGTGTTTTGCAGGGTAGATGTTAGGGAGACATGATTGCATTTCTTGCCTTTCAAATAATTTCCGTTTTAAGCCAACAACTCTGATGGTGGGACAGCAAGTAGGAGGTAAGGATTTTCCCAGTGAATGCTTTTTAATTAGTTAAAAAAAAAAATTGGTAAATTTTAAGACATTCACCCAGATTTGTATATCCACGATAAATAATAGCAATAAACTCTCCCCCACACTTATGTCTTGCATATATACGAGCACATGCAAGCCCAGGTTAGCAAAACCACACTTTCTTTTGTTCTCTTTGTTCCCTTTGTTCACTATGCAGTAATGAAAAATGACAGCCATATTTATTGTAACATTCCTCCAGGAATGCAGAGATAATTACCTGCCCTTAGCATGGGAGAGGAGAATGAGCGTGAGCTCCGTCTTCTTCCAGCTCCCTGGAATCCAACCGATGTGTTGGCGTGAAACATGAAGTGGAGGAGGTCGGGAGCAGAGGAGATCTGCTGCCTTGAGAGGTTGTTTTTAGGGTTCAGGGTTTTTGTCACTGGCAAAAGAGCACCTGAGCTCAAATGCCTCTGTTAAAAGGGGACTGCTTTGAATTCCACCAATATCCTTACCCGTTTCTAAAGAAAAAGTCTCTGCGTGGTTTTTTAGAGTAGGCTGGACTTTATCAATAATACCCATTTTCATGTGGACTCTTGCAGGGTCTGCCCAGACAGATCTGACTTCAACCCTGGCCATTTTAGCAGTGAGTGAGTCATTCCACTTGCCATTAAAGAAAATCCAAACTTCATCCTATGTGCTACTAAGAGAGCTCGTGGTGTTTCTGAAAAGTACTAGATTAATAGCTATAGGAACTGAAACCCGCTAATCTAACAAGAAAAAAAATCATTTTGATGCTGTAAGAGTATGTGACACCTGGTTCCTGCTCAGTTTTTGGGTGTGTAAGGTGGCAGAGAGCTCAATTACAGTGCTACAGCCTGTGCGTAGGAAGGAAGGGGGAAGCGAGCGTGCTTCCCTTCCCACCGTGCAGATGGGCGACCTCTCCCTGCGTGGGACCCCCGGTCAGGAGAGCTCCTGCTTCCCTCTGCCTCTGGTTGTTTGGGGAAACATCCCTGGATGAGCCTTTCCCCCTAGCTAAGATCCAGTGCAGAAAACTGGGGGGGACTCTATTGCTTCTATTCTTTTGTTCATCAAGGACAACCTATCCCAATGAAGTCCATTCAGGTAACTAGGTGTCTCACTGTGTTTTTAATCATTATTTTCTAATATGTGTTCCCATTTAATGGGAATTTAAAAACAAGACCTATTTAGCCTTTAATAAGAAAAATCTTTTCATATCTTAATATTTTTTCCTCTGCATTTATTTCCTCACTGGCTGGGATTTTTCAGGCTGATTATTTTTTAAGGAATTAAAATACAATCCATATGATATATTAAAATATAATTAAAAGTGTTATCATATTTTCAGCAGGATGTTATGCCTAGGGAGATTTTACAATTGCAAATACATTTTTGCATCACCCGCAGTAGTGAGGGAGACCAACTGACCATTGCTAACTCTTTTTACTGATAGAAAAATGGAAACAAAAAAAGAGGGGAAGGATTTTTGATGCTTCTAGGTGTTTCACCTTCATACCATTTTCTTTCTGATTCTGAATATCTCCCAGTGGTACAACAAAAGGAGATAAGAATTAAGTTCATAGCCTGGATTACCATGTTTTTCAGGTTGCAATGAAGAAGTTCTGGCATGGCAGCGTGATGGGGGTGTGGGTGGCCCAGGGATGCAGAGCAGTAGCTGTTTCGCACAGCCTAATCCCCTGCCTGTGGGACAACAGCGTAGCCTGTCCATGGCAGAGCAGCTACATTTGTTGGGGGCTTGTGGAGCTGGGAAGTGGTTGCAACCCAGTGCCTCAAGTGGGAGTGCATGGATTAATGGATTCATGGGGCTGTGCATTCAAGGGAGTCCTTCTGGAGACCCTTCTGTGTTCTAAAGGTCTTCTTCACTCTTGCTACATGACCCAACACTTCACCTTCCCAAACTGGAATGGGAAGTTACTGGAGAAGCCCTGATCTTGGGTGCATGTTGGCCAGCTGTAGGCTGGATCACTCTGCAGGGCACAGTGGTTTGAAGAGTACATAGCATAAACTGGGCAGAACAGATCTGAATTCTGGGATTTTCAACTAAACTCCCCAAATCCCCTGCCCACCCCTCCTCTCCATCTCTTGGCTTTCCTGTGCCATTTTCCAACCCATGGGTGAGATGGAGCACTTTGCAGAAGGCTGATATTCATGACAGCATATCCATGAGCCATGCTGGTGACACCTGGCTGTGCAGAGGAAGGTGGTCATTCAGTGCCTCAGGGACCAGCAGCAAATTTTTTTTGTGGGGAGGAAATGGGAGGAATCATGGTTCACAAGTGGGTCTTGAGCTGGAGGCACCTTGATGCAAACAAGATTGAGTGTCTAACAGGGCTCTTTTGGTGGAGGGCCCTCAATCTCTCATCGTCTCTAGCCTATACCCATAAGGGGTTGCCCTGGGAGTGCTGTAAACCCATTTATTCCTCAGCTGCCTACAGAGAGATGAAGAGTTCAGAAATGGAGGGTTTGGTGGCTGAAGGATGAATTGGAGGGGTGGCATCATAGATGACACTGGTGCCGGCAAACAGTTAAACCATTGTGGGAAAGTCTGCTCACAGAAGAGTTAGCAACAGGAAAGTAATTGAAAATAAATATAATCAAAGTGCCCAAGTCTTTTAAGAACTTGATTTTCTTTATTCCTTCTCTCGTCTTTTTCTCTGTACCCCCAGGAACTACTTCTGTTCCTACAGCTCATACTTTCAACAGTCGTTAAATAAGTGTTTAATGGGATTTATGAAAACACCTGAGCAGGTTAGATAGGTTATAATTCCCACTGATTTCACTGACCTCTCTGTAGATGGGACACAGGCTCCTATATCTCACAGGCTTATTTGAAAATATTATCCAAATTATGCTGGAAAATGTTGGTCATATTAGATTTGTGGTTTAAGTTCTGGGAGGTGCCATCAGAGTTGGACTGATGCATAGAAATATAAATAAACATAAGTGTGTCTCGGTGCCTGCCTGTGCATGTGCATGTATAGTCTTTATTGGGGACTGAAAACCTACTGCCTGCTCTTTGGTTTTCCATTTTAGCTGGCCTATTATCAGAGATTTCTGGAGTGTGAGTTTCATAAGTAGAGGTTATCATACATTGCAGGCCATCTCTCCTGCTGGGGAGCAAAATGAAGGTTTGATAATGAGATTGCCCAAAGGCAGATAAGAGCTCTAGCTTGCTGAACAGTCCCTCAAGGTTTCCTGTGATGGCAAAAAGGAGGGAATGCAATTTATTATCCTTCCCTCCTTGTACCTTCCCATTGTTGGAGAAGTCAAAGCAACAAACTACGTGCATTCAAAATAAATAAATTAATAACCAGAGCAGGAGACCTCATGTGTTGTTGTTTTGCTCTGAAGAAGAAGGTCTGCGATTTGCTCTAACACCATGAAGGAAGTCTCTGAACTCCAAATCCTGAAATCCCATTTAAAGGACAGGCTCTCTCCCCCTCTCCTCCCACCCTCTCCCCACTAGGATGGATATTCTAAAATTGAATCAACTGCTTTATCTTGATAGAGGATGGAGGATGGCTCTGTAACCACTGCTGATAACCTCCCCATCTCCAATTCTGTTTGCTCTTCTTTCATGCCCAACGCTACAAAGTGCGTTACAGTAAAGTGAAAGGTCAGGTTTAAGCCGTAAAACATGGAAGATTCAGAGCTGAAGTTGCCACATCATTAAGTCACAGCATCTTCATGCTTATGTTTTCTAGCACATATGGTATATAAAATCACCTAGTGTTTCACAACCCTCTTAAATAATTAGGCACAACAGGGTTTGCTGGGTGACCACCTGGATAAAGTCAAAACAGTGGCATCTGCATCAACCAGATGGGAGCCTGCTCCTCGCTGCCATCAGGAAATGGACAGCCGACTTCCACTCGAGTGAACCAAAAGCTGCCTTCTTCCAGATAAGAAAGGGAAAGGACAGTTTAGGAGAGAGCGATATATGTATCTTCCTTCAATTTTCAGGTTACCGAGTCTCTACTGAAACCAGAAGGAAGAGATGCTGTTGCCCAGGCTGAGAAGCAGCAGGGAGGAGGTAAGGTAAATTTGTACGTAATCAGCAAACTGTGTACGTGGCAATGGTACGTTGAAGGCAGGTTGAACAAAGGTTTATATTTTTATTTGTTTCTGTCATTTAAAAGAAAAAAAAGTGAGGGCGGGAGAATATTAGCAATTTAGTGTGAGGCTCCATTAGATCAAATCAGTGCCAATGATAGTCACTTATTTCCTCCATTTTATAATGATTTACTCTATAAATTAATGTCCGCCTATTTAAACACAGTCAGTGATTCAGTTCTGGGTACCATGGCAATGTGTGACAGGGAATAGGGCTGAACCCACCAGTCACACGGCTCTCCGTGCTGTCATTATGCTATATGTGCGCCGACACTCTGGTAATGGGGGGCTATGTGAGAACGTAGACAGATATTATGCAAACATATACTGACTTAAGTATCAATCTGTCACTGGTGTAACTCATTGTAATGGCTCCACCAAAGTCATTACAGAGTAATATGCATTACAGCATGTTAAACATCTATCATGGGTGGAGGTTCAGAGAAGCCATGAAGAGCATATAAGAAGCTACCAACATCCAGGGTCTGGAGGATACTCAGGCGTAAGGTTTTCAGTTCAGCACATCCCTAGCAGAGCGTTCCTTTTTTTCCCCCTTTCCACTCCAAAAAGATGAATCTGAAATAAATGGCTTACAGCTTTAAGAAGGAAAAAAAAAGAAAATCCTCTTGATCTTGTATGTACGAAGCACACGCAAGCAAACTGCAGCAGTTAAATTCAAATCTCTCTCTCTTTCGTAGACATGCACAGTCGCAAATAGGGTGGGATGGTGGGAAAGCTTTAGCCTGACTGTGCTACACAGCGATTTTAGGATGTGATCCCTTCTCCTGTTACCGTTAGACTCACTCAGCCCAATTTTGTGGTACAGAAGTGGAAGGAGGATGTAACCTACAACATGAAGTACACAGCTGGGAAAGACATATTGCTATTTTCTGGAAGGGTTAATTCTGTCCGTATCCAGGCTAATGAATCTGAACCTGTGTACCTCTTCAGCTGATCCATGTCCTCCACCCCCCCACACCTGGATAGTGTATTAGCACATCCATAACCTAGCTCAGTTCTTTCTCCAATACAAAATTAACCTAGTTACTAATCACCAGGAGTCTTCAGTCCCAGGTTTTGCAGTGGGTCGTTCCTCTTTTTGATGAGCAAAATCCTGCTCAGGACCAGACAGGGTAAGATACCTCTTGGATAGTGCTAGTCAGTTGGGTTAAGCTCTTCCCCTACTCTGCATATTTTGGTTGCTTTTCAAAGAGCCATGCTGCAGCACTGGCTCAGAGATCTAAGGTGGAGAGTGTGTGGCATGGGCAGGTGGGGATATTTCCTGGTTCAGTACAGACTTTGCTAGCATAATGTACGTTCTTCAACCAATCCAAAGGATTGGAAAAGTACTCTATTTAAAAGTTAAATAGTTGATGCTCCATCAACATGTATGGGAGGTGACACACAAATCCAAAGTGATCCAAAGCGATTGGCTCGGTCTCCAGCCAGCTTGGTGGTGTAGCCAGGGATAAATGCAAGTGCACAGATTTCTAAAGTGAGTTTACCCACCACTTATTGCTCAGCCTGGGCACTCAGCAGTGCATTTACTCACTTTTTTGTGTACTAAAGCAGTACTGATACAGCTCACAGCATCCTCAAGCAGTTGTATAGAGGGTCAGGAAAGAGGCTTAATAGACTTAAGGTGCCTGAATGCAGCGTTACAGTAAGTAACCGACTCTCTTAAAAAGAGAGACTGGTAAAAGTAAAAGCCCAGGGAACAAACACTGGATCTGTTGTGCTGTTACCATTTAACCTGCATTCACTGCCAATTGAAATGCACTTTACATTACTTCAGTCAGATACTTCAAAGGAAATCCTGGAGATGGGAGCACTTAAGCAAGAGCACTTCTGGTGGTAATGTGTGTATTTGAAAGCCTGGCAATTGGGAAGGTTGTGAATGCAGCAGCGTATCCAAATATAGCTGTAGCTTGTTATATGTAAACAGCAAGACTCATTCTGATATTCCTGCTCCTATCCTGCCCTTTCTTCCTGCAAAACGGTGCGATTCCTCCATCTGTCAGTGTCTCCGGTATTTGTGTTTGCACGTAACAATGTTCGCCTGTGCGCATCATCCCACACAGCGGCTCAGTGAGAATAGCTGCTGTAGTACCAGGTTATAAAAAGCCCAAAGGAGACATTCAGGCTCTCTGAGGAAAGTATGGCTGCAGTGCTGCCTGAGCCTCGCAGGCCCATGGGGGAAGGCAGTCGTGTCAGACAAAGCCAAGCGTGCAGCTGAGGGCAGGCAGGGGATGTGCAGAGATGGTGCCAGCTTTGGGCTTGTTGGGTCAAGCATAACCAAGAAGATTATCGGGTAAAGGTGTAGTAGAGCTAGAGCAGGTGAAACACTTGTATGGAGGCTTTCAGCTCACTGTAGTTAAATCCTCCTGAATGAGGATTTAACTCACACGGAGGTTTAATGTGCTTTAATTTGTGTGTGCTGGGCGTTGAGTGCACGTAGCTCCTCCATATCCCGCAATGTGAGATGTGGGGTTTTCCACGTGCAGACCTTTGTGCCCTGACACTTGCACAGGGACTGAAGAGCAGGCAGTATCTGCAACAAACAGATTTTTGCAGAGTTTACTGGGACATAACCTCTCTCATTTCTCATCACGCATTGGTGTGTGCTGAGACTGGAGCGTGTGGCCGGGTGTGCACATGGACGTGCAAGGTGATACTAGTGAGGCTCGAAGAACTCCCTGCTATCTAAACATTATTAAAGGGTAGATCTGCTGCAGCTCACCAGGAGACATAAAAGACACAGGACCAAGTGGGACATACAAAATGCATCATATGGCAAGGGCGGTTTGTGAAATGTCGGACAGCGTCTGGGAAAATCCCAATGACCCAGGAAAAAATGTTTCAGCCAAACTTTCCTGGTTAACTTTCTTGGACAAAGATGTTGCTTCATTTCCTTCTGAATTTGGGTACAATCTACTCTCTGTCTTCGTTGTCATGGTAGGTAAGAGTTTAAAAGATAACTTCCTTTCGGGTTCTTGGTAAGAAATGTCTCTTTATAGAGTGAGTTCATAAAAAGTAGTTGAAAATACCTGACTATAGAATAAGAGAGTGTGATATCTTGGAGCTGAGAAGAGCCACTGCTTCTCTCTTTTTTCCCAACACAAGCGGGAAGACTGTGAGAACACATTGACCTTTATTCAGCGCAATTAAATGCCATACAAATAAATACCTAATTCTGTTCAGCAGCGTTGCTGCTTTTAGCTCCCTGTGGCCATAACCAGGTAAAATTCCCCGTTGCTGATCTGACCATGTGTTTACACATTTCAGGCTGTGGTGTGCAAAGGAAAATGTTTGCTCTATCCCTGAGGAAGGACGTCTTCTCCTTGCTCCAAACTCTCACGTATAATAATAAAGGCAGCTGAAGGACAGGGAGGAAAGGTTGTGTGCTGCTGGGTCCTGAGCACCGTCAGTGTCTGGGAGGGTTCCTGCTTGTGGGTGGAAAATTGGAGCAGTGATCAGCCCGACAATGCGTACAACGAACCTTCTCCAAATAAGCGACATGTTCAGAGAGCAGCATCTCTTAAAATGTATTGCAGGCAGTCTGATAGCCCCACCTCCTATTAATTTTCTTGACTTGCAAAGACAGTTGTAAAGACTCTGATTCAGTATCTATTGATAGTATCTGTGGGTTTTAAAAGAATAATGACGTCTATTTTGTGCCATTCACATGTTCACCCATAGGGCTGAAATCTTCCTCTTCTTGAAAAAGCCCGCCCCATCCTGCATTTCACACTGACGTCCTGGGCTGGAGTGTGATCAGCCTGTGGTTATGGCACAGCTCCAAGCTACTCAGGTGATTCTCTAGAGATTTTAGCTGCTAAAAATCAAAAAAAGGTCTCTATTGAGCATGTGCAAATAGTAATTTCACAGATACATTTAGCACAGCCAAATTTGATCAGATTTTCATGGGAACTTCAAAAGGCAAAAGGCATATTCCCAGCATAAAATCCTTCCGCATACCCCTGTAATAGTAAAAAATGTCAGAGAATAAATTGTCGTTCATTTTTTAATACGGAAAAAACTGCTTGTTTTCTTTTCTTTCCCCCCCCCCCCCCCCCTCAGAACTCTCTGATCTATATTACTTGAAGTTTTTCAGAATTCACCATCACAAAATTTTAGGCCAAACCATAAATTCCCAATAAAAGCAACTACTGAGGTAGTCCTGGATTTAAGACAGTTGTCTCTAAAGACCTGGATGATATACCCATTTCTACCTCCCTCACAGAGTTCCTACACCATGTGCTAACAGTTCTGAAGCCATCAATAGATGCAAGCTGCTCATGTCAGGGTACCACTCTGGTCTTAGAGGGGTGCTGAGCTCCCCCAGTTGCATCCAGGCAGCGTAACAGAGAAAGCACCCTGGGGCATGAAACACCCAGTTCTGCATCATCAAAACCTGGGTACTACAAATCAGGGCATTTTGGTGAACTTTCTGTTTATGACTCAGTACTTTCCTCTGTAAAGTGGCAATAATGTCACCCTTCTCCTAAATTAATGCTAAACTGATGAATGCCATAGACAAGCCTAAGAGGAAATTAGTCATTGCCTCCAGAACAACGTTTGAGTAGTTTACTGCAAATAAAATATTGAATAGGTGCTCTTTAAAGGAGCTCTGTACTTTGTACACATGGATGATTTGGGAAAAAACAGCATGCGAACATTTAGCTTAAAGATCATATGCCCACGTGTATGTCCAAAGGAATCAAATTAAGATTGTTCAGGTAAATATATTTGACATTTCCAGGCCATGTATTACACAAAGATTGCATACATAATATCTTTATGCTCCATGGTGACCCTGAATTCCAGATTTTGGGGTCATAACCTCAGAAAGGACAGTCTCCTGGTGGTATTACGTTGCTCCAGGAACACCTGCCCGTCTTCATGGCTTGCTTTCCTCCTCAGACCAAGCTGCCAGCTGGAGCACGCTCTTGGGAGAGTTTCGTATTAAAACTATTCAAACACTTTCAAGACTAGCCCTTTCTGATGAAAGTAAGAAAAGCAGGAACAGGTTTCTGCCTTGGTGGCATCACCTCCATGCAGGTCTCCTGACTTTCCTAGTAATCAGCCAGGACAAATCTATGGGCAGAATTCCTCCTTGTTCTAATCTCCAAACCCACAAAACTATTGAATTAATTTTATGTTTAATTTAATAAAATAAAATTAATGCTTCAAGTAGGAAACATTTGAGGACAAGTTTCAGCTCCGAGTACTTTATTATGGCTGAGTTTTAATCCTCGGTGCATAAGAAGGATTATGCTGAGAACACTGACATCACCTTAAATATAGCAGCGTGAATATGCCACTGTAATAAATCTTTTCAGCTCTTAATTTCAATTTCAGAAAAATGTTGGTTGAAAATATCTTCTTTCCCAGTAACCTTCCCCTGACTCAAACGTGCCCACATTCCCAGGCACCATCTGGCACAGCCTCGTCGGCCAGGAGGGTGAAGGGGTGCTATCTCCACTTGACACAGCATGCCTCAAAGAAATCTTTTGCAGATCCATATATAGCAGTAAAATGCTGGTTTTACCTGTTGCAATTACCATCTGTGGAAAAGGGGTGATAAAGTATCTTGTTAAGCCATAACAAAAAAAGTTTGACCAGTAAAACCTCAGCTCACACTGGGAAAATATCCCACTTACAACTTTTTAGGTGAGACATCACAAAGGTGGAGGTGGCCTCGGCGCATCGCTCCCAGGCTGTGTGCAGCAGGAGTTCCCTCCCGCAGCTCAGGAGGGAGATGGGACCCAGCGAAGTATCCAGGAAGGGGAAATTTGATTTATAAGTGAAGCATCAGCAGATGTCTTAAAAGGTCTCCTGAGAGTTTGTAATACTCTGGAAGAGCCGAGAGTAATAAAATGGAATAAAATCGATTACAGAGCCAAGTTTCTATCCTGATTGCCACACCTAGAGGAAAAGGAGCACTGCTTCTCGCGGGCAGAGGGGACTCTGCAGCTGGGGTCTGAATACTTTCCTCCCCCAAAGGCGAGAAGGTGGGAATGGTCCAACACAAGCTGAGGCCTGATGACCTTCACTGAGAGGGCATGTGCTTCACCGGGTATAGGAAACAGCCTCTTGACCGTTCCAGTGTAGCTCGGCACTTTTGTGATTACCCAGGGAATTTAATTGTCTCTTTTGCCCCTTTTTTGGGATGGCAGATATGTTCAGAAGTTTGCGTGGTGACTAGAGTGAAGACAATATCTAGGTTTCTTGCAGAAATGTCAGATGTTGAGAAATTGGTCTATAAACACAATTTTGTACTCACAGAATATTTGCTGGTTGTTTTTTATGAATCAGCACTATCATAAATGGAGCGCTATAGAGCCAGTTACTACAGTACCTAGATATCACCGGTTCTGGCCTGCAACTGATGTGCTAGTAGTATCCTCTCTGGCAAGAGATGTGAAATGTCACAGCACTCATTTTGCTAGCAAAAAAATTTCCCAGCTATGATATCATCTATCTTTCCCTGCATACAGAGTATTATCACCAAGTGTCGATGGGAGCACCCGAAGCTTTAAGGCTGGCCTGATAACACGCCTATATCCAAGATAGCTGCAAGACAAACATGTGGAACAGCACCGCTGATCACTAATTTGGCAGCCAGCGTTAATGGTACGGTTACGTGGAAAAGCGCAATTCACAGCATTTGTGGGTGAACATATGCAAATCAGCATATAAATCAGGCCGATGAAGCTGCAGCAGCCACCACAAACCAAAGGTACGTGTCTCTTTTCCCTCTAGGCTAGCACTAGCACTAGCTGAAGTAACAGCTGCACGAGCCTGATGAGACCCAAGAAGGCCGTTAGAGGCTCTACCTGTGGTTTCCAGCAGAGTGGACTAAATGCAAAAAACCTCTTCACAAATTTGTGGTCCTACTAATTTTATTTTATTTTTATTAGTTTGATCAGCATTGTGCTGTTGCATGTGTTTTCCCAAAAGGGTCTGTACTGGGCTGTTACCTACACGGCGGGAAAAAAAATTACTTTTTGCGTTATAATTCCTAGTTTGAAATGAACATTGCAGTCATTTAAAACAGGCTTAGCTTAAACTTGGCAAAAACTTTGGTTCAGCCTGATCTATCTCCTTCAAGGCTGTCAAAATGAAAGGAATTAAAATGTAGAGAAAATTGTTTAGAAAAGAAAATGCAACTTTGCAGTTTAACTTTGCTACAGGGATAAAGTTTTAAGAAATGATTAGCAGTTTGGGTGCCTTTCGTCTTGGGAGCCTGAGGTTGGACTCATTAAAGAGAAACAATTTTCAGAAAATATTGAACACCCACCTTCTTTGGAAAATCTGTTCTCTGCAGGAAGCTAAAGATGGGCTCTAAACTCACTGGTCTGTTTGAAAGGCTCAGCTTAGCCTTAAATAAAAAAAAAAAATTAAAAAAAATCAATTGATCAAGTACAATGGAGTAACTGTGATATTCCACACGCAGAAGGCAAAAAGATGCTTTGACAAAGGGAGCACCAGTGTAAAGGCAGCAGTGATGCTCATGAAGATGAGGTGGAAATAAACATTATTCTGGGCTACTAACAGTAGACACAGAGTAGTGGTAGAACAAGAGGGAAAGATGGCCAATCTTCATCAGTTCTGTAGACAGAGACCATGAGGTCTCCATGATCTTGGGACTTGTTGCTGTTAGTTCTGAAATAATGCAGATTTGAGGACATCTGTTTGTATTTTTAAAGGGATCTGGCTGGTTGACTTCCTTTCAAAATGATCATTTTGATGATGTTGGGATTCTACTGCTTTAAGAAAGATAAATTAGGGGATTTTAAGTCTTAGATATGCATCTCATCTTTGAATTTAAATAAATGAACAGTCGGGAATAAAAACAGAGTGATTTGGTGTCACTTCCAGGGCTGAATAAAACGCTGAACCTAACTAAAAGCCACCAATGGTGAAAAACAGGCTCAGAGTTTAAAATTAATCCTATTATTGTGCTCTAAAACTTTATTAATAGGTGTAGAGATTTTGGCAAATCCTGTTATTTTAATACCCACCTTTCTCCTAAGTATTTCATAGCCAGTTTTTATTTCTTTTATTAAATAGTTAGTTTAGAAGAAAGATAAACTCCCTGTTAGTGAAGTTCAGAAGCACACCACCTGCGGGGTCTGGCAATGAAGATTTTTAGGAGGCTCCGTAGGAATTAGCAGCCGTAGCAAAGGAGTGAAGAGGAATTGCTGTGCGTGAGTGGTCCTTCAGGCTGGGCACCGCTGCGTCACCCCCTCTCTGTGCGGGCCCCAGCACATGGCTAGGCATTACTGCAGTATGATAATATTGCATTTGCAAGATGATAATATCATGCTGATCAATTCAGAATCACAGAAGACCATATTCTGTAATCCCTATGCACGCAGAATAATAACCGCACTTTGCAAGTAGGCCCATTCATTCCAGTGGGACTCTCTTGTAATCAATATATTTGTTTCCAAATTATAGTGTTATTGGTCCAACTTGATCTTTATTCCCGTTAACCAATTGCATGTGCAGAAGGCCTGGAAACGATGCCACAGCGAGGGCTGCTCTCGTCCCACTCCCATTGTTCGAGGACTCCAGTCCTCGGAGTTATTGTTCAAGCTGCCAGTTATCTCCGAGTGCTCCCAGCAGATGTTGGGGGGAGGGGGCAAATTTTTTTTATTTTTTTTAAGAAGTTTGCCTCTTTAAGGACCAACCTCGACAAGAGATTAATTCTGTTTGCTCTCCCCTGCACTGTGTTTTGTCTCTTTAAGCTGGAAAATATTTAGAAAGGAAAATGTGTTTTCTTGCTGTTCAAAATAATAATAATTTGCCAGTGGAAATTTATTACGAACTGCAAAGGGAGCCCTAAATTTGCTGATAGTAAATAAGGGGCAATCCTGCTTTCACTACAGTCAGAGTAGCTATTCTTGCAGGGTTTCATGGGCACTGATTTGAATGCAGAGCTGTCCCCAACACAACATTTCCATTCTGTGAGCATCCTCCAAAGTTCAGCATTTATTTTTATCTGTGGTGGAAAAAAAAAAAAAAAAAATTTTGGGCTGGTTTTTGAAGACATAGGATTTTATCAAAATATCAGTTTTCAAATCAAAACCTAGCTATCATAAGAAGGTTTCTTAGATTTGGGACTGTTGGATTATCTTCATAAATAGAAGAGTCTTCTGGGTCATAACCTGGTCTGTGGGGTGGTGGTCTCAGTCATAAAAGATGCAAAGTTGAGGCTTCTTCTCAAGAAGAGCTTTTCACTCTACATCTTCTGCTTGACAATCCACTCAACCCCAAATCAAATGATGGAGTATGACAGCTCTCTCTTTTCTGCTTTCTCTCATGTGCACACAAGAAATAAACAGGGAAGCCCACAGGAAAGCTGGTTGATATGGATTTATCACCATAGAACATTTTTGTTTTAATGACCCATCCTGTTTTGGTGATATTTCATGAAGATGATGATGTCCTGGCCAGTTCTGCTTCAGTGAATGAAGTTCTGCTTCAATGAATGAAGCTTACGAGATCCACATGGAGAGCTCATCTCCTACACTTGGACGTTCACATCCCATCCAAAGGGACCTTCTTGGCTTAGCACACTCCCTAACCCTAACCTTATTGTTGAATATTTAACCAGAAACACAACACAAAAAAAAATTAATCCATGCCATGCCTTGATTAGGGATTAGAAATGTTAACCGGCCAGTGCCTTTTTCTGCAGGGGTATGCAGCCCCTATACCTTTAATTAGAGTAGCCTGTGGTACTTGCCATAAAGCTGATAAGTAATAAATAGCTGCCTTTGTCACATGCAAGTTCAGCATTGTGAAACGGCACACGGACGGCTTTAAAAAGCCTTTGATTAAACCCAGCACTACAGTAAATCTACAAACACAGAGGAAAGAAAAGAAGCTATTTAGTCTGTGCCAGTTCCCGGCATTAAGTATGCAAATTTCTCGGTGTCTTCAGCTCCCAAGAACAGCAGGCGCTGAATGCAGCAGCAGCAGCAAGCGGCACGACATCATTCATTTCAATCATTAAAACAAAAGCGGGATAAATCGCTACCTAATTTGTAAAATATGCTTATCATATAGGCTCTTTGGTCTTTAAGAAAAGCACCAGCTGAATGAGAATCACTGAATTATTTTGGAAAAAAAAAAATGCTTGAATCAATTCTGGTTTTCCCCCTTCTCCCAATGATTGTTCTTTTCCTTCTTTTTCCTTTCTTTTCCTTTCTTATCCCTTCCCTTCCTCTTCACCTTCTCCTTCCTAAACCACTTCCCCTTTCTCTTTTCCTTTTCTTTTTCCATTTTTCCTTTTCCTTTGCCTTTTCCTTTTCCTTTTCCATTCCAATTTCAGGTGAAACCAATCCATAACCTTCCCTCAAGCGCCCACCCCAAGCCACGGGAAAACCAGTCTTTTTTCCCTGAACACGCACAATTCGACATTCCCAGGTCTGTCTTCTCTCTCCCTCTGTCAGAAAAAAGAAGGGTGGCACTAACCAAAGCCCAGCCAGGACCTCCATGCTGACCATCACCCATCACCCCACTTCCACCATGACATCCGGCAGTCGCTGCTACCATCCCTGTGCAGCTGATCAGCCATCTCCATTCCTCCCTGCATGACAAAATATATATCCAAATAACCTGATCCTGGAGCTGCCTGTCGAGGTAGCCCAGCTGCAGGGTGTTCATCACCCCTGCACTGAGGGACGAGGCTGTTTTTGGCCTCTCTCCCTGTTCCTGGGTGCTCAGCTCAGACACCATCATTGTTTTTACAAACAGCCGTGGTGAGAATTACTGATACACAGGGAGCATCATTACTGGATCCCCCAAAATGTTAAATTCTACCCCATCTGAATGCATGGTGTCCCGTAGATAACTTATTTTTCCAGTTAGACCGTTCCTTTTACATTAACCAACTTCTCTTTGACTCGTGGCTCCTTGGGGTGCAGAGGACACAAACGCTCTCCCCCCTATAACCTCTCATTGCCTACATGGCTCCTCTGCCTCCGCTCCAAGATGTATGTGGGACGAGAAGCGGGGCCTACAACCCTGCTATTCTATGAAAAGTGTCCTTCGATGATTTACCAGCTGTTCAGCCATTCAGCTGTTAAAGGATAGTGCCTCTGGCAGTACAGCTCCCCACTGTTGTTATGCTGGGGCGTCAGCAGATGGAGCATATCATGGTTATTGAAGTTGGATACAGTGACTGTCAGAAGCCTTACATAGCCTGGCATATGCAAATAGATCCCAGGCATCTGGTTGTGTCTTGGGCTGGCCATATTAAAAAATATTAAAAGAAACCCATTGGTTAGGGAAACCCACCGGCCTTAGTTTGGATGTTACCATGCAGTAGCTATCCTGCAATTTGTGATGTGGTAGATAAGGCAGGGAAGGAGGAGTTTTCAAAAGCAGTAGGTGACTGGCAGTGCAAAATGCACACCCAACAGCAGACCTGGATGCTGCTGGGACTGGAAGGGTGCGGTAGCACAGCCACGGCTGGGTGCAGCACCCGCATTGCGCCACGGCACCCGGAGGTTGTTATCGGAACAGGGGGTCGATTAAAATAGTCGATGCACCTCAGATGCTTGTGCCACCTTTTACTTCACTTTGGTATCGATTTAGTTCGTTGTTGGCAGAACACTCAAGAAAGGGAAATTACATGCTAGCTTATCTCCAGCATTCTTCAGGGTGGCTGTGTGTCACCCATCCAGTCAGCAGGTGAACAAGCCAAGTGCATGAAAATTCCAGCCCAAATTGGTGTAGTTTGCTTGTGACAGTACAGGGAGTTCATAGTCCTGACATAATTTCTACCAATTTCATGCAATCTTCTACAGCCAGGCCTTATAAGTCTCCAGTTGAGTCTGAGAAGGGATTTTCAGCCTCAGTGCCTGTAGGATGGTGACTCTTAACAATGATATATTCAACAGCATTGGAGATGTTCTTGCATTAAACAGCATCGTTGCAAACTGCCTAAAAAATACAGCTTCATGCTAAAGCATTGCACTTGGTTATATCATAAGGGACCACTGCGATTAAATATTGTGATGTGCAGGTATCCCAGGGCTCAGTGCCCTGGAGCTGTCCCATGACTTGGCAGATGCAGCAGAGTGTAACCCCACTCTTCTTCCACGGGGCAAGTTGAGAAAATGATGTTTTCTTTCCTTCTCCTGCAACGCCTGGCATCGCAGAACCGATATCCAAAGAGTTTTCTTTGCTTCTCCTCTGGAGATGAAACATGTTCTCCTCTCCTCTCATCTGCTCTGCTTCATCCTGGCTCTGTGGAGGGTGTGAACGGAATCACAGCATCCCAGCGGGCTGCGCAGCAAAGGGATGTCTTGGGCTCTGGTGCGACACATCAAATCTCCCCTCCTCAGCCCGGCTGTCTCCTGGCACTCTCTACCATTCAAATGCCTTTCCTAGTTACTGCCTGCTCCTATGCTTCATCCTTGGCTCCTTTTGCAACATCAGAGGAACATAAAATGGGGGAAGGGAGAGAAATAACATCCTGAATATTGTGCCTTCTAATTAGGCTGGCAGTGATCAAACAGCTTTTCAGGAGCGCGCTGTGTTAGGCTCGCTGGCACACGGCTTTCCAGCCACGCGGGTTATTTCTAGGGGAAAAGCAAGCTCCCTCCTCGTGGAAGCATCCCTGATCTCCTGGGGTCACAGGGCAGCTTTAACTGATCCAGAAAGACCTGAAGAAAGAAGTTTGAAATCCAGATTCCTTCTCCATCTTTGGTTATGGTGTCCTTGCCGTAAAGGGACTTGTAGAAACTTCAGCAGCACAAGCTGTTCCCGCGATGTTGTTGTATAAATATGTTTTATATATAAATATGCATTTGAATCCGTGTTTGGACTCAAACCTGTCTGTTCATCCAGCTGTCGAGTAACCTCTGCAAACAGCAGGGTCCTTCGTGACAGATTGAAACCAAGAAAACCACTGCCTGTTCTGCAAAACATATTTAATTTGTTAAAGAGATGGGAACTTTGTTGAATTAATAAGATGTGCTAGAGAAGGGAGCCGCTCTCTGAAGAGCTGAATCCTGGTTACAAGTGCAGTTTGCAGCTTGCTGGTAATCCTGCAATTAAAGCTACAGTACCAGCGTATCACAAAAATGGG
Organism: Balearica regulorum gibbericeps; assembly: GCF_011004875.1. Classification (NCBI taxonomy): domain Eukaryota; kingdom Metazoa; phylum Chordata; class Aves; order Gruiformes; family Gruidae; genus Balearica; species Balearica regulorum. The sequence continues at coordinate 10,832,344 of NC_046199.1, forward strand.
ATTTGCATAATTTGAAATTTGAGGAAAATCTCTAAATACTTTAATTTTGATAGAAACTGTTTCCACTGCTGACATGTGTCTACACCTATAATTTCAGTTGATAAATTGCTGTAATTTCTCCTCCATTTCATGTTCTTTCTAACATTAATTGTCAGTTGTAGAGTAAAACACTAGAAAGAGAGAGAGAGAGGGAGAGAATAATGTCATTGTGCTTTTGTGGTGTGAATAGCCTTCTGAGGAATGATTATCTTCCACACAGATGCAAATAAAAAAAAAAAAAAAAGAGAGAGAGGGAGACCTCTTGGCTTGCACAAAACTACCACGATGGGCATCAACGTCCCACAGCAACATGGAGAAGCAAGGGGTTAAAGCCACATAAAGGTACCCGGGAGTGGATGTGGCCATTTCCCAGGCTGCTGGAAGGAAGGATGGACTTTCCACTGGGATGTGGAGCTGCAGAGGGTGCACAGCTGGGCAGGAGGAGGCCTGAGCTGCAGGGTCCCGGCTGTCTCTCCTGTCCCAAGCAAGACCCTCGTGGAGCCATCAGCAGCAGTGGACTCTCCTGGCTGGTGAGAAGGAGGTCGCCCAAACTGAGGGGAATAAAGGCAAGTGGAGAGTCCCTGCACCGTGCAGCCTCGGAGCGACTCCTCCACCCCGGGTCTGCTCCCTATCCCACCTCCCCAAAACGCCACTTTTCAAGATACTTTTAAATAAAATACCCTTTCAAACAGAGGGGTAGTGGTACTAAATTATTCTATTAATTTATTATTCATGATGAAAAATTATTCTAATAAGCGGTGAAAAATTATTCTAATAACATTCTATCCTATTAATATTCTGCAGCCGAGCAGTTAAACTCACTTCCTGTGGCTGCTCTCCTCCTTAGTGCTGATCTATTTCTTGCAGAGTTTATTGAAATTAAAATCTGCTTCTTTGGAAATGTGCTGCATTTAACAAAACCAGTGGGGGGAGATGAGCTGTGAGCGTGGAGAGAACCAGGCACCGATTTGTCCCTGCTGCTGACAGAGCAAGGGTTTGCATGGGGCGGTGCGAGCAGAGCGAATCCGTACAGCAGCAGGCAGGAGATGGTTCAGCCTGGGTCATGTGGATGCAATCACCCTGTAGACCATTAACTTTTAGCATCCAGTAGTGCTAATCCAGTGTGTCCCTGCATTTCTCAGTGCAGGGAGATGGCTCCTTGCCTGTGCCTTTCCCTCGGCCGGTGCCCTGCAAGCTCCGCTGCTGCACCTACCTCGAAACCCTGAGCTCACGTCTCTTCTCACACCCGTTCCTCGCTGCAGAAACCTCCCTAAAGCCCCGGGAGCTGCGCTGCTGTAGCCTGGACATCGGGCTCCGCGGGAATGAGTGGAGTTGGTAGCCAAATTAAGGACGAGGCTGGGGACTCTGCTGTCACCCAGACCTCGGGGCCAGTCCGGGCAGCATCCTGCCTCCCCTCCTCCCCGCAGCCGCGCCGTGCGCTGGCACCACATGCTTGCCAGGCTTGGTGCCAGAGATATTTTCCTAATGGTTCCTCTGCCTGCTTTGCTTGCCACGTTCCTCGCCTGCCAGCTGGCTGGTGTGGTCCTCTGCCGTCGCAGGCAGCTGGGGAGGGGTTTCATGGGTATGCGGGGCTTGGGAGCCCTGCGTACAGGTGGCAGAGCATCCCCGGCATCCACCGCAAGGTCCCCCGGGAGCCCATCGCTCCACTGCAGGACCCGGGGCGCTTTCTGGGTCCCCATTCAGGGCAAAGGGATGTGGGAGTCTGTGACGGGGCATTCCTGGTCCCCAGAGCTTGCAGGTCTGCACAGCGTCAGAGATGCATTGAGGAAGCATCCTACAGAGACGTTGCAGAGAGGTAGCTCAAGGGCTGCAGATAACTCAGGGTTTCTCTTGTAACTGGACGCGCTGTTTGAATGGTTTTGGAGAGTGGACAGCAGGTACCACTGGGCACCTCTGAACCTGCCTGACCAGCCACTAAGGTACTGTATCATCTGGCTTTGCTCTCTCTGTCATCCATATGACTTGGAGGAAAAAAAATCTCTAACTTTGCAAAGGAGCAGCATGTCCACGCCTGTGGGTCTGTTGGCCGTAGGTGCTACTTTCCCCAAAGCTTCTCTGATCATCCTTGGTTCTGTCTGCACAATATCTATTCCATGCCGGAGCCAGATCTTCTGACCTTTTCTTTTTCCCATCTTTTTTCTGATTGTCTCTACAAACCTAATCATTCCTTGCACAAATATATCGGCTCCTACCTGCACCTCCCCAACTGGCACAGGTAGTTAATGCCAGTTGCATGGCAAATTAGATGCACAAGTGTGCGTTAAATGTTCTTGTGACTCTAAGTCCTAATAAAAAAGCTAACCCCCAGGTGACGTTATTACAGCTTTAGCAAGTAGAGTGCCTTAGTGAAAGGACTTCATCTCAAAGGACTTTCACTGAAGCCATCTTCTTCTTTGTGTGTTCCTCCCTCACAGCATGGGTAATTAAAAGACGAACCACAGCTCAGAAGATTCCTTAGCTTTTGCATTTGAGGCTATCTTTCACTCTATTTTTTCCCCCTTCTCTGATGGCATTTTAGATCAAGCCATTAAGCAACATCCTCTGTTTCCCCCGAGAATATTCATCAATAATAATGAATAGTACTTGCTCCAGGGCTGCCCCCTCCTTGCCCAGGAATATCGCTGGCACATGATACAACCCTGTTGGAATGACTGTAGCATTTGTTTTTATTTCTGAGATTCATTTATAGTGTAATTTTTTTTTCTCTCTGGGACTGTGGAGACCCCACTTTGTTCTGGGTTTGGGAGCAGGCAGTCGGCTGAAGCTGAGATTTTTTCCGATCCAGTGGGGAAAAGGGTTTACATCAAAGTAATGCACAAGTGGAAACTCCTTAATACCAATTGCACCGGTGTACTATTGCCTTACGCAATTACACACAGACTCGGCTGTATCATTTTGCCCCAGTACAATATACTTATTTAGCAGGCTTGTATAACAGCAGAACAGAGCCAAAATCTTTTAAAGAAAGTTTCTCACTATTGGCTTATATTGTCCTAAACCCGTATGACAGTCTCGGAGCCATGCACTGTGCGGCCTGTGAAGGGGCACTGTGGGGAAGCGAAGCTTCTCTGAGGGATTGTCCTGCTCCTGTTCAACAGGTGATGGATGAAACCCTGAAATAATAATTCATTGAGTAAAATAACGGATTGGATTCAGGAGCACTCCAGAATTAGGAATAGGAGCACATGTCTAAAGCTTCTCTGAGCACCAGAGAAGCTTGTGCTGGTCTAACTCTGAGCATGTCAATCTTCTTTGCCTTGGTAATTTCCTAGATTGAGTCAGACCACGAGCAGTGTAAATCTTGCTTTGCACCCTTGCAGCACGCCTGTTCCGTAAGGGATTTTCAAGGAAGTACCTACATCAATTACACCAAGGGAAATTATTGTAGACAGTACCTTAAGTTCCATTTACCTCATACCGCTTATTTCTTCCTTCTTCAAGAAGTTAATCAAGAGGTTTAATTCATTCATGTTGGTAAAGTTTTTCAGCCACCATAGAACACGTGCAGCTGCCCGGTCCTGCCCATTTCCATCACCAGGATGGTCCACGTTACTTGGGGACTTGAAGGCGTGAGGGGTGCAGTCGTTGCCTCAAACCCAGTTGAAACCTGCTTGTGCACGTAACTAAGAAGCTCTCACTCCTGAGCTCCCATGTTCTTCCCGGCCCCTGTTTGCCCACAGTTTTGCACGAGCAATTGTTGCAAACAAGCAACTCCACCACTCCCGGCCTGGTTCGATAACTGGGATCAGGCACTTTGGGCAATCTGGGGTTTTGTTAGGTTACTGTTTTGGCTTTTTTTTTTTTTTTTTTTCCAAGCGTGATTTTAACTTTTGCAAGGTGAGCACCTGTCCCCGAGATGATTATCACAGCGGTGAAGGGCAGAACCCCACTTTGGTGCTGGAGACTCCCTGGCTGCTCTGGGGAGCCCGTGCGCATCCCTCCTTGCTGTACCGCTTTCATGCAGCACGGCGCCTCTTGATTGGGGATGTTTATCTTCTCTCAGTTCTTACCCATTGGTGTGTCTCTCAGCTAAAGTGCTTTTACTCAGATTGTGAAACCCACTGTAGTCCTGTCTTTGTTAAGAAGATAAGCAACAGCATGAAAGCAGGAGAAAAAAGAAATATTCCTCTAGTGTGTTATATCTTTTTCTCCCAAGGAATATCACACAACTTGGACAGCTACTGTAATGCTAATATACAAATCAAAACTCTAAGGAGCAAAATAGAAACATCCAACCATATTAAATAAGGTTTTTTTTGTGTTTGAAACCTCACAAAAAATCTAGATATTAAATTGATGTCCTGGCACTTGTGCAGTGTAACGGGCAGATTCAATTAAAAGAAGAAAATATGTCCAGCCTGTAGTGTGGGCTAAGCAGCAATAAAAAAGCAAATCAATTTTTCAGGAGTTTCAAAGCCTGGTGCAGATTTCCAGAAGGCAGAAGCCAAAAATATATTTATTAAAAAAGACCCTAGGGGCTCAACAGTGTCATTTTAACCAAACTACTGCACCTTCAATATGATGAACTGTCACTATATTTTGAGAATACTTTGTAAATAATCCATTTATATGTATAGATATAACATGTTATATATGTATAGATAAATGCATATGCTTATGTTGCATATATTCAATGTCATTGATTGTTTGATAGGTGTAATGGTATACTGCAGAAGAACACAGATCAAGCTAAGTTGTAGCCATTCGTGTTCTCAGATACCCAGTTTAACATTAGCGTTAAATTAGGGAACTGAAAACGCTTATGTATGTGTACATATATACCTCTCTGTGTGTGTATAGAGTGTGTATATATACACGTCTGTGTATATGTATGGATGCACACACACAGATTTAGCTACATGTGTTGATGGATTATTTACAGAATATTCCAGATGCAACGATACCAAAACCTGAGGTTTGGGGTTCTTGGGTTTGTCCTCGTTGTTTCCTGTAAGTGAAGAGCACCTACGGTTGAAACCAGAGTATATCCAGCCAGTCCAGTGCAGAACCAGGAATGGCAGCTCACACTTCCCTACTTTCCTCCAGCAACCTTCAGAGATCAAAGGGTGGGAGAGCCCCCACCTCCCTTTTACTTTTTAATCCTATTCCAGCAAGATGTCTGCAGCCCAAGCGCAGGTGTGACCCCATTGAAATCAATTGCACAACTCCTGGGTAAATAAAAGAAGGGTTTCCACCAAAAAAAACCCAAACCAACTATTTTAAGGGATCCATTTGAGCTTTTGGTCACTAGTTAGCAGGATCAAATCTTCGAATCAAGAATAGCAAAGCCCACTGCCAGTCGAGAAGTCAACCTGCTTTTGGATAATCCCTAACAACTTCTTTTGCATGTTCGTCTGCCCATTGTAACGACAGGCAGGCTCTGCCATCCAGCCAGCTTTTAACACTTGCATGAGGGATTTTTACTCTCTCTTTTCTTTCCCCCTACGTTTTTTGTCACCATTGTTGCTAGAAACAGGTGATCACAAAATGTTTCACTGTGTTCAGGCAGCAAACTGAGAAAAAATAATTTTGTCTTGTTACACTGAGCCACAGATTTATTTCCCTGAAGAAACCTAAGTGTGACTGCAAAGATAAAAAAAAAAGGGGGGGGGGGGGGAGGAGGAGAGGGGTAAGCAGCCTGGTGGTGATGATTAAGGTGCCCTTCCAAGAAATAAATAAATAAACCCAACCTTCTGGCACCTTCACGTAGGTCTGCATTGCACCCTGAGCCATTACAGGGAAAGAGCTCAGCAGAGTGAGGACCTCCCATTTCAGACCCTCAGTGCTAGAGACAATATATACCCAGCTGGCAGGATGGATGTGTTTTTTATTTAAAACACAGACAAACATGCACACAGAGGGAAAGAAACCTTGCAAAGCCAAATTTGCTTCTAACTCTATTTATGTTTTGTGAGACTCAAGATCACCTTGAACCATCTTTGCTGTTTCCTTTCCTTTTTCCTTTGAAATTCCAAGTTCTACATAAGCCCTTCAGAAAAAAAAAAAAAAAAAAAGAAAAAGAAAAAGAAAAAAAAACAGAGGGAAAGGTAAAAAAAGTGTATAAAGAAGCTATTTGTGATAGGTATTTTTTAATACTGACATTTTAAAAGGTTGAAATGTTATGGCGTCTTTTGCAACGTTGTGCCATTTAAACAAGATAACATGGCATTTTACCATTAAAGAAAAGACCCTCTTTTTTACTTGTACCTTTGAACAGTTTATCATTTTGCAATAATATCCTTCAGCTATGTAGCTCTCTGTTCTTTTTTCAAATGGAGGACAACATCGCTTTTAATTGTGCTTATGATACCAATTAGCATTGGGGTTTTCTGCTTTTATTAATAAACAGCCTTTCTAAGAGCACTGCGGCTGTCCTAAATATTTTTTCTCCTATATGGGATTCAGAAAGAAATTGTAATTAATTCCTCTTTCCGTGAAAAAGTAAAGCTATTTTTAAATTGCATGCCTGATTGAATTAACAAAGTGTTAGACAATTAACAGTCTTTCTTTTTATTTTTATGTTCTTTAAAATGGAGATTCAGTTTAATACTGTTTTCCCCTTCATCCTTTTCATGCGTCCTAATTGTTAGCTAAGTAGTGTCAGGACTGCGTGTTATCGGCCAAGGCAGGTGTCAGATTTAATATTATTAAAGATGCAATTACTCCTTTCTCAAGCATAGCTTGTCAGTTTAGCTCATCAATGTATCTATCAATACATTTTTAAATGGAAAAAAAAAAAAATCTCTGTTTCCCATCCATAATTATGTCCTTGGTATCTTGCCCCTTGTTTTGGAAATGTCTCTCTAGTATGCAGGAGTCCTGGGGTATGTAATGATGTCTGACTGTCCAAAGGAGCTGCATAGCTAAATTCTCCAACTTAGAATCATGGAATCATTTAGGTTGAAAAGACCATTAAGATCGTCCCAAAATCCAGCCTGCAAGTCTCCGAGGATGCTCTCTTCTGCATCATCTCCTGGGGCTGGTGCTTTGAACGAGGGCACCCATGAAAGCTTGGGGGGCGCGGGGGGGAACAATAACTGAGGAGCTGACTGATCTCTTGACATCGCGCCAGCATCACGTAAGGGTGCTAGGAAAGTTGTAAGGGAAAATGTTGGTTTATGGTGCCAACATTCATAAAAGAAACAAGAATGAAGGGCGGGAGTTCACGAGCTCTGGAAGTTTCGCAGGGGAAGCCCTCAGAGTTACGTGGAGCCAGGAGCTGAGTTCTTCCTCCTCTGTCCTTGCAAAGCCAGAAGATTTGAAATGCCACCGTCCCCAGCTGCGACTTTCAGGTTTGGGTTTTTCTCCAATCACCGTCACAACTGACCATCCCAGACAATGCACTGGATGGATGGTTTAGTTGCTAAAAATTTGATTCAACATTAATCAAAACTGTTCCTTAAATATGGCTTGAATTCATAAATCATTTTAACTAGCAAAGGTGAAAACATTGAAATAGGATTATTTTTTTTTTTTTTTGAAATTTCCAAATTATATACTTCCCAAATTTCAAACTCATGTATTCTTTTCAGCTCTGGCTAAATTTTATTTTAAAGATTTAGGAATCAGACATTTCATTTTGGATTGAACAACATGCTCTGTTTGACCCAAAATGAAGTACCGATGCACACATCCCTGTAATCTGGCCACCATTCAAAAAATCAATTATTCTCAAGGCTTACACTGTGCCCCTTGAGGGAAATTGTTCTCTGACCATTCCTGGTCAGATGAACCATGTTCTGAAGGGTATATAAGCCATGAACAGATAACAGTTTAACAGATCAAGTTATGGTTTATTCACACATCTTCCTCCAGCACCAGCACACCAAAGGTATTTTCACTCTGACACTTTCGTTTCCTATTAGTCTACGGCAAGGTCTTTTTCAAGACGGGTGCCCAGAAAATCCACAGCCCATATTTATTACCATCCCAGCTTGCATCTTGCGGACTGGTCATTTCAGCATGAGGATGATGCACATTGCCAAACCAGCTTCCATTTATTCTGGAAATTTGCAGATATTCTTTGCTGTGGGACCTAATTGCAGCCAAAGAGCTTCTGAGAAAACCCAGCTGAGAGTTCTCCAGTTTAGAAAAACATATAAAATGCTGTTTTCTCTCAGAAGGTTGTGATCAAAAAGCATTTTCAGCAAAGGAAACTTTGAAAATAATTGGCCAAATGTCTGAAAAAATAGCTAATGCCCCTCTCCTTCCCCAACTCTTTCTGCTTTCTACTAATGATAACTAAAGTGCAAAAGCTTCCTCAGCACGATGCTGCTTCAGCACATGCTGTTCCCTCCACCCTGGCAATGTCACGACAGGTTTCGGTGCCACAGCTGGAAATCAGCTCATCTGCTTGTCCGTGTTGCACATCAGCCGGCTGCTTTTGGGCTGGAAGCAGAGCGGGAAGAGAAGTCCTCGGTTTTGGATCGTTACTCGGTTATTTCCAGGTATCCTTGATTAATGACAGTGGTTCCCTGCTCCCATGGGTCACGCGTGTCCTCGCGTGGGCTCTCCACGCTCCTGCGAGTGTGCCGGTGGCTGCACGGGAGCTGGGTCGTTCCTGGAGCTGCCGCAGGATCCTCCAGCTGTCGGCTCGGCAGTGCATGGCTGGAGACTGACAACTAATGGTTAGTTTGCAAATAGCTGCATAAAAGATCAGAGGATAATGTGCAAGGGGCGGGGAAAAGAGAAGGAAGGAAAAGAAATGACTGGTAGTACTTAAAGAAAATTGATTCCCATTTAATTTTTATTTAGTTCAATATTAATTCTCAACAATAGGGTTCTTAATGCAGAATTTTGCCCAGCTTTCATGCAGTATCAGGTAGAAGCTGTGACTGTAATTAAGAAGGCCACATATTAGTCTCCAATGTAACTTCTCCAAGCTTAATTCTCTTCTCAACCCAAGACAAATCAGAAATAATATCATTTCCATTAATGCATTTCCCAGCTGTGTGAATCTGTTGCAACAGCATAGCCCTTCAAGTCCTCCATCCCCTGTATAAGAGAAGACATTACTGAGAATAGGAAACATGAGATCATGAGATCAAAGTGATGGAGCTTTGTGTTTTAAATTTTTGAATGAGAGAATAAGGAGAAAAGAGAGTGACCCTTTTAATGACAGCCTTTTAAAGATAGAGCAACTTGGGAAAATTTACCTTCATGCAAGTAGAAACTCTAGTCCTTTCTCACGTTGTTGTAGACAAGAGGGGAAGAAAAGGGAAGAGCAGGATGTCTCCAAGGGGAGGTCTCCACGGCTCCTCACATGCTGCCCAGGATGTGAGAGCATCTGTGTGCCCTGACAGGTTGGACGGATCCTTTAAGCCTCTCACCTACCACCCCTTCCCCAGAGATGCTGCAGGAGAAGCTCATGTCGGTACCACAGCCCGGCCGCCTCCCAGGAGGTCACATCTACCTCCTGCATCTGCTGGTGGCAGCGGGGAGAGGGTAGGGACACTCCCAGTGGAAGATCCTGTAAAATGGGACTTCTGGGAGAGCGTAGGTCATTTTGGGAAGACAGGACAGGAGGAACAAGAGATCCTGTGTCTGTGGGCTGGTAACAGAGACTCTGTGTCCAGGGAGGGTAATGGAGAGGTTAGAAAAGGGGGGAGCTGCTGCCTGGTGATCCTCTGAGCTTCTGCACCAGAGGCTGAGAACAACAGCCCTGGGAGTGCTGAAAGGAGTAAGGTGGAGGAGGAGAAGGCACTGAGGCTCTGAAAGCCTTCATTTCTGTGGGATCTACCTGGCTAATTCCTTTCCTCACTTCTGAAAACTGCCACCCGAGAATTTTAGCTCTGAAATTTGCTGTCACAAGGCAGTCGCGTTACTGCTCTGCTATAAGACCCTTTTGCGTTATATTGGCAATAGCATTTGATTGTTGCACTTTGATATAACTGAATAGGTAATCAGACCACTCTTTATTTTAGCCTGAGGATATGCCTTTGATTTGTAGAGGTTGGCCATTTCTTATCTGAGTTTGAAAATGGGATTATTTAAATGTGTATTGATGTTTTTCATGTGGTCTAACTGTGCAGTTCAACATGGTAATTCAACTCATAGCTGTACCAGATTGTTATCTAATCTGATAAGATATGAACAGCACAAAGCCGAGATGATGAAACAATCAGGATTGTTGACTCACTGGGGTCCTGCTAAATCCAGTCTGCTTTCATACTTAATTATCCTGTCAAGTTCCTCGGATCTTAGCTCCTCCAGCACTGCGATGGCGAGAACGGTGGTAGTGACACCACTTGGTGAATACATAAGTTGATCAAAATAATTTCAGCAGATACAATGGCTATTTATGCCTCAACTGCAATATGAAAAGCTACTGATTCAAATACCCTAGACTGCAAAATTGGCCCTCTTAGCATTTCTAGGATCACTGAAGGCTGTTATTAAAGGCCTCTGGAAGTTAATGTTTTCCTAACATAAACTGCCACCTGACTATCTCATACCAGAGGGAGAAAAAGAGCAAGTGAAAATTCAGCCTTCCTAATTTTCTTCCTAAACTGATCTTTTCTAGCTACCTACACCAGGCATTTTACCTGACCCTGAAAACTTTGCTAGAAATCTACAGCTCGTTCCTCCTGATGCTGCTAACATTGTATTTTATTCTTGTTATGACTGCCACTTTTATTAAAAGATAATTAAACTGCATTAATTAGATCTAAAAGATACATTTTAAAGGCTCCCCCCACCGCTTGCGAATAGCTCATATTTTCAGTCTTTTTTCTTGATCATCTATGGGAGAAGTCACAAGAACAAGTGTTGCATCACAAGAGGTGAGGGCAGAGGTAATGGTGTCTGTAGCAGGTGAAAACAGGTATTCCAGGTATTCAAGAAAACAAGCAATAAGGATCAAGCAGAAGTAGTGGAATTATTTTAATAGTATGAATTGAAATCATGCTCCTGTAAGTTTTACAGAGGTCTTATCTTTGCTGTTAATTTGAGGTCAGCATTTTGCTATCAGGCAGAATTTAGTTGTAGAGTAATCTGGGTATGAAGGAGACCCATTGATGGTGATGTTTTAAATAGTCAGAGAAAGAAAAAAGGACCCATAAGTGTTCATGGAAATCCCAAAGATCAAAATATCACTGTGTCAAGCATCTTTTGCTGATTAACTCACTGGCAGATTCACCTGTGGATGTATCTGGAACAATTGTTAAGAGCTTTGTTGCGGTATAGAGCAGCCAGTCAAGCATCCTTGTATTTAAAATCGACACTAAAAAAATATCCAGATATTGAAAGATGCTGCTTTATCTACCAGGCGTTTTTAAAAGGGAAAACCACAGCTTTTCAGTTAAAAGCATTGTATCTGTGAGACTGAGTGATTCAGATCAAAGCAGTTAATGTTCCCTTTGAGAGGCAGCACCAGGTAAAAATACCCAATTTTCAGAGAGCTGAGCACCTCGCCATGGAGATCTGTCCTACCACGCTTCTCAGCATCTAGGCCGTGGAAACTTCTGGCCACAAATGGTACGGGAGTCTCAATCCACTAGCCTTTCATGTTGGTCCTCTTGAAAATTGTAGCTATTATGTTTAAATTAATTATGCTATTTTCTGTTGAAATTGCAGAGTGCTGTGCGAGAGAGCCTTGCCCAGCCCCGGTACACACGGGGTGACAGGAGACCCTGCCCTGGTCTTTCAGAAAGGCTGTAATTAGCATGGAAAGGAAAGACCAACTGTTGTTTGAAAATGTTAATGCTAAAGGTCTCGTTTAAGCCGGTGTCTCTTGTAGAAGCCCATGTCTCTCATATGAGCTGATGAAAAAAAAAAAAATTACTTTTCTGCTCTGGCTTTTTCCTTCCCCCCCTGGGGGGAACTGTGCTTTTCAGGGGCTCTTGGAGGTGGCTTTGGGCATCTCCTCCTGCTCAGCCCCCTCCCTGGCTCCATCCATACCATTTCTCCAGCTTTCCCAGCCCCTTCCCATGCAGCTGCGATGCCAGGAGCCTTTCCCAACCCCTGCTCTTCCGTCCCCTCCTCAGTCCTGCTTTGTCCTTCCACCGAGACACCCCACCAGTGGAGGATGCAGCTTAAACCCAAGCCAATCTCATGGGAAAAATCAATGGGGACTGATAATAGCTGCTCTGTATAAAGATAAGATGATGGGAAAACACCCTGCCTGGGCACATTTTGAAGCTGTGTGCCACCCTCTCTGCTTGAGACTGTCACTGCTGGTGGGACCCCGACCTTATGTTTGTCCATAAAGCTACAAAGACACGTTCAACACCACAGACAGATAGACAGCAGAGCAGACAGATGCTGCAGCTGCAGAAGAGGGTGTTTTCTCTGTGCTGTCTCTGGGGATTACAGCCTGAAAAACCCAGATACATGCACGTATATGACAAGGTTTCCGAACTAGATGAGCAAAGGTGTGTGAGGGGACAGGGTTAGCAACACGCTTTTCTCTGCTTGTCCATATTCTTTGCATAGATTTCAGAGTTTGAAAGCTGAGTGTTGTTCAGTGCAGGATCCAGGTCCTTAAATATCGTCTGATGTAGCAGAGCTACGCGAGCTCACACCCCTGGAGCATCCCTCCCTTACACCTGCCCAGCTCTCAGATAGATGCAGAGCATCAGACCTCAGCGTCCACATTAGTGTTCGGGCTGACCGAACTTCGCTCGTCTGGGGAAGGGTTGAGTATTTATTTTCCTTTTTGCAAATAAAAGCCCTCTCCTTGTCGGACTTGTCTTCCACCCCAAGAGTTCCTTTGCGTGGCTGCCGCCTGCCAGGGCTGCTGTCACGTTCCCCCCGTGCACGTGGACCTGGTGGTGACCCTCATTCCCAGCCACACCTGGGCTTGCTGATGAGGTTCAGAATGCCTTAAAATAGGTTAATTTGTAGGAAAGTGACAGAAATAAATTGCTGTCACTTTTGTGTGCTGATAAGTTTAACCTTTTTTTTTCCCCAAGCAGCTAAATTGCCAATCATCTGGAAACACACTGGAGTTCACCCATTACATAAAGGAAGCTGTTAGTCTCATTTAAAACAATATTGACCTTTTTCCTGTCCTTTCCATTTTGACTAAATTACAGGGTACATTTTTTGAAATGTGGCTTTTGTCTGACTGAAACCAGGTGACCCTGATTTTTCCTCTCTTTTTTTTTTTTTCCTCACTTACAGCTTTCAACCTTTCCTTTCTACTTCTAATGCAGTTCTTAGTTTAATCACTGAGATTTTCAAACCCAGAGATATTAAAAAAAAAGAGTTTGCATGATACATATATTTTTCAGTTACAAAATTCTACACCTGGAAACTAAAGAAAGCTTAGCTGGTATGCACTGAATTACATGGTGTGGGGGTAGCAGGGGGCAGTTTGAAAGTGATTGAGAAGTGTCTCTGTTCTTCAAAATTCAGATCAGTGAGTGTGTATGAGCTTTCAGCTTCACTTAAAATTAATTTCAGATGCAACATTGCCCATAGATTATCTTCTGGGAGAAAAAATATTCCTGTTAGCAAAGAATCAATTTTTTTCCCTTGTTTTTATCTTTAAATCAGGTTGTGAGTATGTATGGCTCCATGTAAAACCAGTGTAGCTCATTCTGAGAGATTTTTTCCTGCACAGAAACATTTTTTAGTTCATTTGGGGCCTTGGGCTGAGTCTCCGATGTCAGCTTCTGAGGGCATTACAATGCAAGAGTGAAGCTCAAGTTGTTTTTCTTGTACCCAAACCCTCTGATAGCAGTGTGGCCTTACAGATATATTCTACTTATGTTTCCTTTGGTTTTTTTTCCTGAAGAAATATAAAGAGACAAAATCTCCCTGCTCTGGCTTCCTTCCTTCCCAGTTAGTGCCTAGTGGCCACTTGGCATCAACAATATTTCCATAGACCGAGGTGAAGCCTCAGCTGGAGTAAATCCCTGCATCTCCATTGCAACAAATGATGGAGCCTTAGTTCCATCAGCTGAGGATCTGAACCATCCTCACGTATGTTTATGAATGTGTTTATGGCATTTATTTCTTGTATTAACTTTGCCTGGATAAAAACTAAAAATAGTCCTATGTACGTTCTGCTAGCTCTTGGCTTATATAGAAATGTGTCTTCTAATGCCAAACTTAAATTAATACACATAATTTTTTTAATTCAGACATGTTGGTTCTTTGTATTATTTTTTCGAAATCACTGAAGTGTGGGGTTTTTCCCCATTCAGTCCTATTTTAGTAGTTCCAGTGCTTTTTTTGTAGGAACCTGAGACGTAGGAAGCTTTAGGAAGCTTTAGGATTCCCTGGCAAGGGAAGCACTCTTACTTCCATTAAACTTAGAAAATACAGGCCTCTTCTGTGGGAGATTTATCCCAGAGATTTGATGCCACAATACTGAGAGCCCAAAGAGAACACGATATCTTCTAGCTTTAACCCCATCTCTTCAGTATTTGATTAATCTGAATCAGTGGTTGAAAATGGCTTGAAATGTTTAATCGTCTTCTCTAGGAAAGAGATATTCAGAAGCCAGAGTGCCTTTCAAATCAAACTGCCAACAGAGAAAATCATTTCTTCAAATTGCTTACTGGTACAATGTTCAATCCATCTGTGAAAATATTTGGGTTACATTGCTGGGATTTGATTGACTCTCCTGCCAACACCAAAATTTTAATAAGCTATGAAGGGACAAATTATTCCAACCATTGCATCTACGTTTTGTGACCGGGCTTTGGGAGGAGAATGAAACGCTTGCACTTGATTGCAGGTGCAACTGTGTGGCTGCGACGGCTACGTGGGCTGCAGGCAAACAAGTTCCTGGGTTAACTAGCGCAAGCTCCTGCGGTGTGTCCGTGCCTCCGCTTCTCCTCCTCTCCTTCCAGACCCTCCTCCTTCCTCTGCGGGGCGGGAGCATCACGTTTTCCCTTTGGGCTGGCAGAGCTGCAAAGATGCTGCCTTGCCAAAGCTTTTCAGGTTTGCATTTAATTCTAGTAATGCTGGTGGAGCGATTTCTTATCTTTCGGTTCTACTTTAGAGCATAGGATCCACACATCCTTTTATAAGCCCACAATGCAATGATGTGCACACTGGACTTGCACAGTGATAGAAATAAAATAATCCTACCTGCTGTGTACAGACTTTAGATTATCTGGTTTTACTCAGCATTAGTATGTGCCTGCATGTAAAATTGCCCCGCACAATTATTCAATCTCATGACAACTATTCAGTTTGCAAAGCAAAAATAATCATGTGATTACCCTGTAATTAGCTGATAGTTACTAATCAATTACATCTGCGGAGTTTACCTTCCACTGAGGAGGTGCGTTGTGGTGATTTACGGGGAAGGCACGGTGCCTGCCCCGAGCAGGATGCAGATGTCCAGCTTTGCTTTGCTTAATGGCTGAGCAGTTGCTGGGGCTAGAGGAAGAAATACGAGACTAAACCCTTCATCAGAGCTGAATGGCAGAAGTCAGGCATCTCATGTACCAGCTACAGCACCGATGGGGTCTGGGTAGGCCTTGCATAATCTCATTATTGGGGGGGATTAACGCTGAACAGGTTGGCTGCAAAAGTGTGCTTGAATCAGGACCGAGTAAGGAAAACAAATGCATTCCCAAAACATCTGGATATTCCTGTTGTCACTTGTCTTCCCAAGGCTTAGCACAGCCAGGGCTCCTTCATTCGCTGGGACAGCTTGACACCACTGCGTAAAAATAAGCACAAAGTAAGGTGTATTCTACAGGTATTTATTGACCTTGATATTCCTCCTTTTCTGAACGGATGAGTGTGTATGGTCTACACACAGGCAAAAAGTAAATTTTACTATCTACGTTGGCAGTGTGGGTTTGCTCTTCTGGTGTGCAGCTGGAAACA
The DNA here is from genome assembly GCF_011004875.1 of Balearica regulorum gibbericeps. Taxonomy (NCBI): domain Eukaryota; kingdom Metazoa; phylum Chordata; class Aves; order Gruiformes; family Gruidae; genus Balearica; species Balearica regulorum. The sequence goes on from NC_046199.1 coordinate 10,848,196, forward strand.
AGACCTGTCCCTTCCCCGCTTAGCGACACGCTCCAAGTCTGGAATATTTGCAACTGGTGAGAAAACGGGATCAGCAAATACCTTTGAAGAAAACCAAAAATCTGGTGCAGTCCCTAATCTCTGGACATGCACTCACGAACTCTCCTAGAACATCCTTGGCTCGAGCTTGAACATTCAGGGCTATTTGGCGCACGGAGGAAGGGATGATTTTGCAATATAAGGAGCAGCACTGGGAAAACTGAAGGGAGAAGTGAGGCTAGAGGGGGGCTTGAAGAACAGTTTGATAAATATTTCTGCTGTAAAAGAAGAAAGAGGGAGGGGACAAGAATGTGTCCATGAGAAGTTAGGCAGGAGTTTAAAGGGAAGGCTGAAAAGCTGGAACTTGATGCTGCAGGGGAGAAGCTTATTTTCGAGAAAGATGGGGAAAAGGGTGAAGATATGATGGAAGAAGGAGAGGGAGAAACCCTGAGGTTACAAACTACGAAGAGCCATGCTCAGGGGAGCAAGAGGGGGAAGAATTGAAGACCCGTGGGCAGAAAAATGTGTAGTCAGGTGCAAAAACATGTCACCTGCCCAGCCAGTCGTGAAGCCTGGCAGGACTGTGCCGTGGTCCCATGGCTCTGATCCCAGGTGGCTGCTTCCAGCGTGGCTCTGCCAGCGCCGAGGACCATGCTCCGGCCAGGAAGAGCCTCGCCGTTGGGGAGCGGGGCTGGATGCGTGCACACCGGTCCCTCGCACCTGCACAGCGCGAAGGAAATTCATCCTCCTCACCGGTGCATTCCTCCCTCCCTTTCTATCATCTGAACCTCCTATTAAGAAAGATCCCGACAACACCATTAAAATGTCTTGCGTCGATTGAAAATTCATTGTTCGCTAAAAGCTAATCAAAGCGCGGGTAAACACAATGGTCCCCTTTTCCCCCAGCCTGACGTTTCATTTACACAAGAGCTCAAGCCGTCGCACCGGCGCTCTGCCATGCAGCCGTCAAGCATTGATTGTGCTATTCAGCAGGATGGCTCAATAATTACAGCCCCGGATCTCCAAACCACACCAAAGAGCAGGCTTACCACTGCTAGCCTTTGTTACTAATTGTCCTTCAGGATACTTGAGATGAATTACCGTGGCTTACATTTTCCTGTTTTTCCTTTCTCTTCTATTGGGTTAAAAAAAAAAAAAAAAGAAATCTTTCCACTTGGCGGAGCTGGACGGATCAGACAAGTGTAGCGTTGACTGTTGACAGCACTTCATAAGAAAACCCTCTGACTGCAAACTGTCTCATTGATATGTTCAGCTTGACACATCGGATTGATTTTTGATTGTTTTACAAAGCTCGCTTGCGCATGTTTTCATTATCAAGGCTGGGCAGTTTTCATACTAACACTTACAAAATGTTAGAGCTATTAATATAATTTGGTATCATCTATACTGCATCTAATTGTAACAAGTAATCCAGAAATTAAGCCTCTTTCACCAAAGCTCTCCAAAATGGATTGCACTTCTGATATTATTCTTTTAGTTTGTTGTGTTTGGGAGCCCTTGAAACACTACCAAAATTGGTTTAGTTTTAACTTTTTAATCCTGCTAGTTGTGAAGACAGAATTAGAGCTCAAAGTTTTAAATTCAAGACAGGCGAGTGCAATAAGTGCCGCATCCATGCTTATTCCCAGCGACTTCATCGGGAACTGGATTGGCTCCTGTGCAAACTGTGCCGGGCGATGGCATGCTCAGGGAAAGGACACTGTCAAATGTTCCCCCCACACACAAGCCAGTTGGATCGATGTTTGTCCTTCATTTATGAAACCTGCTGTCCCCAGCCATCCCTGCACTCACCCCACCATCCAATTCCCCATGCCCAGCCTCCAGGCTCTCATCCACCCTCCCCCTTGCTCTTTCTCATCTTTCTCTGACAACGCTACTTCATCTCTCTGATCCTCCAGAAACCCCAGAAAGGAGGTGGGGTGTTGCTGGGTCTTCCCCGTACAATCACTGTGCTCCTGCTGATGACCCCAGTGAGTTTCTGCACAGCAGTGGCGGAGCGGATCGAGCTCCCCCAGAAATTTAGGAGGAACTTTCTTCCTCATGATATAGATTGAAGACATGAGTAAAGTGACTGCTGTGGGTAGAGAATAAGCTCCTTCTCCGAGTCCTGTTTAGCAGTTATCCCTTGAAAAAATACTGCCTGTGCTGCCTTTGCCTTTTTTTAAATGCGGTATGTAAAAAGGAGGAACGTAACTGTCTGAGCTGAACCTTAGGAGGAGGCCCACAGTCCATATGCGAAACTGCAACTGGTTTTGCTCCCGCACTTGCTTTATCTGTGTGTGCAGCCGGCGTGATCACCCACTCACGGAGCTGAGCAGCACACGGTGACCAGGCGTCCTGTATTTCACAAGAAAGATTGTCCTTTTTTCTCCACTCATAGGAGGAAAAAAAAAATCATTTCCCATCACTTTTCCTCCTATTTTTTCTCAACAAATGAAATTCAATATGCCTTGGTGCCTCACACCATTTTCCTGAGCCCAAGATACAATTACTCCAGTCTCCATCAGCTGGGCAGGGGCTGGGAATTTCTACTGATGAACAAATGCCCATCTTGGGTTTTTTTTTTTATAAAATAGCATGGCCCTAAATAGTGAGTAAGCACTCTCCTGCGACTGTGCACCCTCTTCATAACCCTTCCACTCGAACAAAGTGATTGTCTGAACTGAAATCGCTTCACTGAGATGATTAAATTAGTTCCTACATGCCAGAGATGTACAGAGGTCTTGACATTTATATTTGGGTACTAGAGTCTGACATTCAAATGTATTCATGTTTGAAAACAGTGTAATTTAAAAAGCAGCATAAAATCCATTAATATAATAGGGAGAGAGGACGATGCTTTAATTTGTTTGGGGCTGTGCAAAATGATCATTTCCAGGGGCTGCAGCAAGGGCAGACCAGGCTGGCTGGGGTGATGCGGGCAGCGGGGACGTGCCCTCCCCAACGTCCCCCAGACACACCAGCACCCCGTGTGCAGGGGTGAGGTGTTAAACCCACAGGGGCCAGGGTAAAATCAGCCTTGGTCTGCACATGGCCGAGACGTCTCTAGTGGCAATAAGTTTATTTTGACATGGTATATTCCCCTATTTCTTCCAGGAGCTTGAAGTACACCTGTGGCTGGGCTGTCAAACCAAGCAACACACACAGGTTAAATCACCAAAAAGGCAAAACAAACAATTAATGACGTTCTCAGTGATCCCAGCAAGTGAAAAGCAACAACACATATGCAGGCAACTTATTCCAAATTCACCCGGCACCCCTGTAAAGAGAATCTGACTTGACATTAAATTCTGTATTATGTGATGAGGATGCTGTAGGCTGTTAGTTGCCATTATTTAGAAACCAAAATTATATGCTTTTTTAAATCGTTTTTGGCCCAATGATATACTTATTTAACATGTATATTAAAGACTTCTATCAGAATCCAAATCCCATTTTTTATTGTGGCTTGGATACCCAAGCAGACACTCTCTTTTGCCTGGAAATATGATTTTTTTACTTTAACAGAGAGCAGCATTGCCATTTTTCCATGTTATTTTGAATGAGTGAATGCAAATGACATTATTCAATTTGCAGAAGCGGTTTCATTCATGATGCGACATTAGCATCTGGTACCTAAAGGAAACATTCTTCACCAGCTAAAATAAAAAAGTCTGATTGATACATTCCTGAGAGCAAATTCCCTGCTACACCAGCAGCGAAATAGCCTGGTAGTTTCATTCTTTTTGCATCAAAACATAACTCTGTTGGGATATTCATATTTTTCCCAGGATGTCCCTCAAATATGGGGGGAAAAAAGAACTTTAAAGGTCTAGGCTGGAGCGCATAAACGTGCACAACCCAGCAGAAAGGAAGAAGGAGTCTGTGATAAACATGCGTGCCCACATTTTGTGTCTGCACATATTTATTATTCTTATCTGCAATATTGATGACCAAGGACCGATCTCACTGCACATGCGTCTTTCTCCCCGCACCCCTTTTCCTTGGCTCGCGCAGCTGAACAAACGTTTAGATTTTTTGTAGCTGTTTTGGTTTTAAGCAGTGAGCAAAATGCCCTGATGTTAATGCCAATTCATTTTTTCCCAGGTGAAAAAAAAAAAAAAAAAAAAAAAGAAAAGAACAGACTGAAATCAGGAGTTGGGGCAGGCCAGTGCAATCAATAGTGAACAGCGCTGGGAGATGTTGTTTTGGGTGTTGGGAGCAGGTCAGCAGAGGGAAATACATTGTGAGTGCTAAATGTGAGGATTTTATTATGCAGGGGAACCTTCATTTTAAAGGAGCAGGATAAAACCGCATTCAGGATCAAGATCACTCTTCAAAATAGTGAAAATTACTCACATGACTAGGATGACTGGTATGTCTTTTTTGGAAAAACAACTCTTAATTAATTGGGAAAAAATTGGCACAAGAATAAGTGTGAATATACATATGTATACATGGGTGTATGTACATATACATAATACACTTATTTATTATGCACGAGCTGGAGTGTCTATATGAGTGTGTGTATGTATGATAAGAATAATGAGCTATAACAAAAATGAGGGGACAATTATTCTGATCTTTTTAACCCATCTTGGCTGTGCAAATTATCATTTTGAGCAGTCTGAAAACAGAAAACTAAGCATAATAGACTATAGGGAGGCATATTTAAAAAATAAATTAAGGAATAAAATGCACAGAGACAGAATGCCATGTTTTGTTATGTCATTCCCTGCCTGCCTTTCTTCAGGAAAGAGATTTCAAATTAAATTCAAAGAGTCTACTTTTAAATAAACAATGAAAATTGAAAATAGACTTCCTTGTTAAAATATATATCTCTCTCTTTCCTCTCTTTTTTTTTTAAAGTAATGCAGTACTGTGCAATGGTACCAAACAAAAAAAAAAAAAAAAAAAAAAAAAAAAAAGAGGGCATTCGGTATTAGGATTCCAAACGGGATAGTACATCTTTAATGATACATATGATAATTAAAGAATACAATAAACACAATTAGCATATGTTTTAAACAGTTTATTAGTGAAGCTTACCATAAAATCAGAATATATAGAGCTCCAGGGTTTGTTGGGATAACAGCTTCTAATCCTTAGAGTCATAAAATCCCTGGCTTGGAAGAAATGGGCATCTTTAAAATGATTGAATCAGCAGGCCTCGAGTGAAAACACACAAATTAGCAAACTCCAGCAGTTGGGCACTGTGCGATGCTGCAATGCACGGAGGTGAAGTCATCGCTGACACTGCCCCAGCAGCTCTGATAGAGCACAGCGGGGATGTGGTGCTGCTGTGGACATCCGAGGAGATAATTACTTTAACTCCTTCCAGACCAGGGACACCTAAAAACTAAATAATAATTATTAAAAAAATTTGCCTTTATTTTGCCAATAGTCAGCATGGGGAGAAATGAATGTCTGAATAAGCGATGGGTGTAAAGGAGACCACGGACTTCAAAAGAGAAGGGGGGCTTGCTGGGTTTGGTTTGGTCTGTCCTCCCTCCCTCCCTCCCTCCCAGCCCTCCGAGGCGTCTCTGCAGGGCAGAGCGCAGCGCGACGGAGGGGGCCGATGGAGGGGACCCGCGGGTGGGTGCCCCGCACCCAGGTGTGTGCAGGGGAGCGGGAACCCAGGGGGCTGGCTGCAGGAATTACCGGGAGTTTGAAAGTTGAATAATCTAGTTAACCAGTCCGGACGGGGCTCCAGCAGCGCTCCCACACAGCGGACAAACAATACTCCTGGCAGTGGCACTTTGTATCTCTTGCTCTTGCCTCTTTTCCCAATGTCCATATTCTCCCTTTATCTCTCCCTTTCTTTCCTTCTGACTTCAGGGCGGTGTGAGCAGTTGGGATTTTTTTTCTGCTAATGATTAACATATAAGCTCTTTACGTTCATTGCCCTACCGTAGAGATCATTTCTTCCCTCTTCTGTTATTTGTTTGTTTGTTTGGAGGGGGTGAGGATGGATTTAATCCCGCGGTTCAGATATTTTAGGTTTCTTAAGAGCAGCAGGGAAGGTTTCGGATGAGAGTCCGTGGGGGCTGAAAGGAATGAAGCTCTGCTGAGTTTTTTTGAAGGCAAGGGGCAAATTGTCAACTTTATAATGAATCCTCATCAGACGTGATGACTTCCCAGCTCTGCAGCAAGGGAGAAGAATAGCAGTCAAGCGGTGTTTGAACACATTCTTATGGGGAAATTGGAGTGTTTGGATCCTGAAATTAGATCTGAAGACAGCCAAACATCTCCATAAAAACGGGAGCTTCACTCAAATGAAGGCATTTCAAGTTTGCTCAGCTCCCGGTCTAATCTGAACAAATTCAATCACAGCTCAGCACAGAGCGAGCGTTTTGCTTTTCTTGCTGCATGGCAGAATTGGTGGGCATGATGCTGCTTTGCACGAAAGAGGCTGCCTGCTAATTTGGGTGGTCGGGAACAAATTGTTCTGAGTCATCTTATACATGCAAGGAATACTGAAAACACACAGCATGTGTGCATGCATGGAGACAGTACGTTGCTTTACATTTCTCCCATAGCTTGGAATATTTGTGGTAATATTACCTTCTTTAACTTCTGCCTCAGACCTCAAGTCCAGGAGATGGATGCTCTATGTTAGCAGCAATGCGAACACACAGCACGAGCCACGTTTTGCCCCACAGATATTACTCTATTCTTGCCCCATATTAGTCTAAATACAAAAGAAATGAGCTGGAGGAGAAACGAAGGTCCAAAAAGATGAAGTGACTTCCCCAAGGTCAAACAGCAGCACGGTGGCAAAGGCAGGGATATAAACATGAATTATATTGTCACTCTGCTAGAGGAAAAGGTTGAAATGCAGCTCATTTTTTTCCCTGTAGTTTAGACCCAGCTTGACATATTTGACCTCTGTTCAGCTGGCCAAGGTCCAGGGAAAGAAATATGAAAAATAGGATTTTCTGTCTACTCTGGGGAAAGAGATGAAGGTAAACTGGCGTGTGTTTAACTCAACGGCATCGCTTGGTTTAAGCAAGTCAGAGAGTCAGGGTCTAGTCAACTGGTTTTTCTATCAATCACCTTCATTGGTTTTGGGTTACATTTGGAAGGAGAAAGAAATTTGGCCCAGCAAGCTGGGAGGAGGGGAGAAAATGTAACTGCACCCATTTTTTATTGTAATGTTTCACTATTGACATTCCCGCACTGATTCATAGCTGGCAGTGCTCCCCCGACACGAGAGTCAGCACATACAAGGAGGTTTGATCGCAAGACCTGAATTTTAGCTCCATCTCCAGTTTTTAGCAGAGGAATTCAGCATCTAGTGGAGCATTCACAGCAAACTGGCAGGGAAGTGTAGAGCGAAAGCAGCTTGGTGTTCTGCTTAGGGTGGTTATTTCAGCCTGTAAAACCCTCAGCCAGGGCTCGCCCTTACCTGGAAGAAGGTTCTCCAGACCTCTGTCCCTGCCGCAGCTTTACACATGCCTTTGGGGGAAGAGTTTGTTGTCTGGGAGGTGTAATGTCGTATGCAGCCGTCCGATGACGGCACCTCAAGCCTACTGGCACACAAGTGTTCAGGAACAATAAAAGCATCGGATACAACTAACTCACCTGGAGCTGGCTGCGCTCTTTGGTACCAGTCGCTCCTTCTTTTGTGCCAGTTGCCCACCCATGTCCCCTGCGATGGGCAAAGGGGCACTAGGGTAAAATTGTGAGAGTCGGGAGCAGAATATCCTTCAGAAATGAGCAGCTATATCAGTAAGAATGAATCTGGATCAAAATCAGAAACAAAATTTAGCAAGGGTCAGCTACCCCTCTCTGCTCTCAGCATGAGAGAAGACCACGACATTTTCTAGACCTGAGATTTTAAAGCAAATGTTTTAAAGAACATGTGCACTTCTTCCTTTTTTCAGCCAGGTGTAAGCATTAACTGTATTTTTTTAAATCAACTAAACATGTGCCACAAGCGTTTTTGCCATCAGTACTTACATTTTGAATATTTTCCTGTTCACTTTCCATTAGCATTTTATATTTATTAGTGAGAAACTCAGAAATGGTTGATACTGAATTCAGCTAAAAAAATAATTCTGCACTGACTATTTGACGAAGATGCTGACTTTGTGTTAATTATTTTCATAGGTATTTGAAAAATAATACCATAGGGTTTATTGCCTAACCCATATCACACATAATTTGACATTTGAATGTTTAGGACTCATACGTATGTTGAAACAGTGAGAAAATATGCACAGAAATTTTTCAAGACTTCTTTAAAATAAAAATGAAAAAATCAGAAATTGTGCCCAAACTACACTGGAAACTGAAAAACTGACAGTGGTGGGTAGCCTATACACTGACATTTATTAGCTGGGTTCCTCGGCACAGACTTTTAGGATGCTCTATCATGGATTAATCTCTCCCAGCAAAGAAAGTGCTTTAAAAAATAAGGAATGCAGCTGATAAAATTAACGAAACAAATCATTGTTGAAAAGCATTTGGTGAGGTGTGAATTTGAAAGCTAGTTTCCTAATACAATATTTGTAAAATAAACAGAAATTAATATCCATTAATATTAACACAATTATCTTAACTGAGAATGTTGAACTGTTGCCTGTTTTGTTCTTTCAACTGCAGCATCTCCCTACAACCGTTTTTGTAGCTGGGGAATAATCTGCTTGTGTACGCTGTAATGACACAAGAAATAAAAAGTAATAAAATCTGAATTCCCATCTCAGCAAAGAGTAATTCCACAATCCATATATTTTTTGGTGGCTTTCCTATAAGATGAATACTTCTGCATGGCTTTATTTCCTTAGACCCATTTTCATTGCCACCTTGAGTCGGGCTGACATAAGAAACTCATTCTGCTTAATATAAAAACCTTTCCCCAGATCTTCAAACAGCTCTGAGTGATCCTAAATTCCCCAAAGCCCCCGGAGAGCGGCGTGCGGGGGTACGAACACACGCTGCCCTGCTCCCCTCCTTCTGGCCGGGCTCAGGAGCTGGAGCTCCCTCTGCAGCGATGGTCTCCCCGCGGGATGCCCCCTTCTCTCCACCTTTCCCACCAAGGAGGATGGGTTTCCAGGTGGGCATCCCAATTTTTGCATGCACATCAGAAACGAACTTCAGATCTTCGCAGCTCTCTGCATAGCTGCCTTTCGGACAGGCTAAAATGTGAAAAATACGACATTTTCCATGAGAAATGGCTTATTTTTAGTTCTGCAGATACCGCAGTAGCTTGGTAATGAAACCAGGCACTGTGTGGACTGAAGTAAAAGTACCAATACCTCACAAAGTTAAACCACACACAGAAGAATGGTAATTTGTTCTTTTAATCGCCAAAGAAATATGTCACAGAGTCATTAATATTAATATTAGTAGTTTGTTAGGCTGTAATTTGCTGAATGCAAATGACGTGGTGCCAGATGATGACGATGGGTGAAGGGGTCTCGGGCAGTCCAGGAGGCAGGACAAGCCGAATCCGTCCCTTTGAGTTTCAAACATCTCGGCGCTAAAATCAGAGAGCAGCCAGCTTTATTGCGAGGAAGCCTCAGCAGGCAGGATGGGAGAGTTTTTAGCTTTGGCTTCAATAAGACTTCAGCTCTAATTTGCAGTTTGTTGGGTCCCACGTTGGTGTTTGCACGCCCGCCCACACAAAGAGGGTAGCATATGTTTTACACAGGATCCTCTCTGAAGCAAAATGAAACGCTGAAGATTTTCTTAGCAAATATCTCCTTTTAAAAACCTTTCCTCGTCCATCTCATGCAGATGTGTCTGTCCATCACATCGCCACTAACCCTTACGTAAAGCATCCATCAGGTCTGATCCAGAGAGACTGGAGTTGTGGGAATAACCGACTTTTCAACTCACTGGCTCAGCAGCCTCATTAATTTGGCCACAATCAAAATATTTCCTCCAACGTGAAAAAAAAGAATAATTATGTTTTACCTAGGCATTTCTTAACCACCTCTATTAGTACTATCAAGATTTTAAATGTTGTTTTGAGGAAAAAAAGCTCTGAAACATTTCGTTTTGGAAGTGTGGAAGCAAAACTTTTTTTAGTCTCTTTTCCAGCCTGCCACGCTGCCATATTTACCACGGCGCTAACAGTTGTCAGAGATTATCTGGCTGAGTCACAGCTTTTATGGGCTCGACTCTGGTACTAAAGACGTGAAGCAGCTCCTCTGCAACCCAAGGTTTATGTTGGCATAAGCGAGATCAGAATTCGCCCTTCTGTTTACCATTTAGCTGAATCACCCCATCACAGACCAACTGTCATCTGTCACTCCATACTTTTAATGGTACATTGCACTGATGTTGTCTATTTTTTCCCCTTCCTAGCAGCCCTGTCACTCTGGTATGTGCTAATCTCTTCTTCCAGGCTTCTGTTGGATCTCTTAATGATGCTGCCACTGCAATTTAGGGTTTTTACAAAATAAAAAAAAAGGCAAGAAAGACTTTGGGGAGCTAACGGTAGAATCAGATTTGCCCTGTAACTCAGGCTGCAGACTAAACGGCCCTCGGTCTTTTGGAAAGTGCCTCCCAAGATGTGTTTTATCCGTAGAGTCCCAGGCATCGCTGCAGCTGGGGAGCGGAGGAGGTACCCCTCCCACAGAGAGAACGGTGCTGCTGCTCCGACTAAGTGCGTTGCAGAGAATGAATTAATTTTAAAATGACATTCTGTTCTTAGTGCTAGGGCCTCGCTGCAGCTCTCTATTCCTACGGCCAGCCGACCAGAAATCTTTACCCCGTGCTTGGCTTCCTTGGGTGGTGACAGCACTTCAATGCGTATTAACCCCTGCGGTGACAAAGGACTCGCATGGACCTGGCAAGCGCCTTTGCACAGTGGCTAGCGCCCGGTTCGCATCTCCAGATGGGAAGGTGCTTTTCTAACATCTGCAAGATGAATCGCGTATTCCTTTTGTATTGCCACAAACAGAACGGGGGGAGCAGTGCCTTGCAAAAGGCAATTCAGCTGTGGGAGGAACTGCCCACCCAGGGCAATACAAAATATTTCAAGATGTTATTTCCTGCCCTCACAGGGGTGAGTGTGGATGTAGGTGTGGGGGGAATTTAAGCTACAACAATCTTCAGCGAGTTTTTCTACCCGTTTTGCATTTGTATACAGTTAGATTATTCATCTAAGAATTTTAGCTTTTTTTTTTTTTTTTTTTTCACAAACATCTACAAAAAATTCCGCAGTTTGTTCGTGGCCTTTCCAAAATTACCCATATGTATGTGAAACAGGCATTAACACCGAGCAGTGAATTTAGTGTGATCTATCACTTCGCTATTGCGGGTAGCGCCTGTGAACATTAACCCATTTGGGGGTCTACGCGGTTTTATGTTGGCAAAGGTTTTTGTCCCTGCAAAATACAAGTTAACATATGTACCCTTTTGATGAGTCCAAGTTCAGGATAAAAACTGGTTTGCTAGTTCTATCGCTATATGCTATATACATAACTTGTAGAGGTCCATCTGGTAAGAGAAATAATACTGTGTCATTGCATAATATGTGTCTGGGTGTGCATGTATTTCTCTGTACTCCTTCTTTGTCATGATTCCATGGTTTAATTTAAATACGTGTTTCACTTCTCTCCATATTTCAGGTTTATTACAGAGTATGAAAATCAGGAAGCTTTTTGTTCACTTCATACATCTCTTCCAACAAAGCCAGACATCTGAACCCAGCGCAGACTCCAGAGTGATTATTGTTACACATGATCTATGGAGCAGATAAATTACAGCTTGATTTTTATAAGGTATGTTGAGCCTGCAGGCTTCAGCAGAAACAAAAACAAAACAAAACACAAAACCTTGGTTTAACTAGTAATTTGAGGAAATATGACAAACCTGACATGGAAGTCACAGAGCAAATAAATATGCACATCCATCATTTTGTAAAATAATGCCTTCGCTAGAGAGACCTCTGCTTGCTGCAGTCTGCAGTGTGAAATTTCTTTGTGGTTTACTAGTCTCAGATCCTGCTACATGAAGAATCAAGTTAGTTATAGTTGAAAGAAACAGTTGTATGCGCAGGAAAACCAGTGCCATACAGTAAACTAGTGCAAATATCAATCTGTGTGAATCAAAACTAAGTTGATTTTAGGACATATTATAATATTCCCAGAATGTTTAGATGTGTTTTTTCTTCATAATACAATTGCTAAAATACCAATTGGAGAGTCTTTTCTTATATTGTAAAATAATCTAGTTCCTAGAAATAAAATCAGCTGATGGTTATTGCAGATACAAAATCCTACTTCATACAAAATACAACAAAAGGCAGTTTCAGAGTCATCATCTGAGCACAATAGTTTTGCTGGTGCACTGAAAAGAAATTATGTATGAAATTCTCACTTCAGGAATCGGCTTTTGGTACCTACTCTTTTTTTTTTTTTTTTTTTTTTTTTTTTTTTTTTCTTTTCTTTTTTCAGCCTGCCAATATTTGGAAGGTTTTGTGTGATGCTGAGGAACACGGTCAGTGCCCCTTTGTGTGAGATCTGCCTCTGGAACAGCCCTGTCCCTGCGGAGTCAGGGAACTGCAGTTGTCACTGAGTTGGTCTCAGCAAAGCGTACCTGCTCAAAGAGGAGGCTGTAGTGAGGGCACCGATGAGGATGTCACCTTCGACACTGGGAGGAGGGTTTTACTCGTAGAGTTTAAGGGCTAAATCTAACAATTTATGTCAAACTGCCTCTGGATAAAGCACGAAACAGAACCAAATGCTCCACTTCTAAAGAAGTGTCTTCATCAAAGCCACGACCCCTTTCGTGCTCCGTTCCTGATCCAATGAGTCTTTAGGGTTTTCTCCATTTCCAGGAACGCTTCTTGGACAGGCAGGATGGAGAGGAGCCAGATCACCACCACACATACACGTGCACATGGTCAAAATACCTGCCAACCTAGAGAAGGAGACACTGTGCCACATGCAGAGCTGTGGCTCTCAGTCCTCCCAGGTGGTGGCAGGACTTCGATCTCCAGCACCCTGTGTCTGGTCTCCATCACGTTCAGAGAAATCCCAGTGAATGGTGCCTAGAAGAGTGGAAAAGCCTCTGTGTGCAAGTTCTCAACAGGGCAGAAGTATAAACCACACACTGAGTGACTCAGCCATGTCAAAACTGCCATAACAGCCAAAGCTGGAGTGCCAAAAAGTAAAGGATTTCAGGTTAATAGGTCAGGAAGTAGGGCTGAAGTCCCTTTTGAGGTGTTTGCCTTCTTTATCAGATATGATCCGCATAGCCTGTCTGGGAGGTCTGCAGGAAACTGTCTACATTGGACTGCAAGCCTCATATCTTCCATTCTTAACCGCAAGACTATCCTATGTATACAGCAAAGGCGGTGGTCAGAAAAGTAAGTCTAAGTTTGATCTCTCCAGTAGCTGTTTCAGTCTGGTCTTGTAGGTTTTGGTCCATAGGTATGATCCTATGTTTTGGGCTGACCCTGCAGTTCTTGGTCAGGCAAACCTGACTTGAGTCACTTGAAGCATAGCTTATGTAAAGAGTCCATCATCTATCTATTCCACTGCGTCTTCCAAGTTGCATCTTGCAATTTAAAAGCAAAATGCATGTTCACTACTCTTAGCATTGCAGAACCAAAATAACTGCTTTGTGCTTCATCCATAAAATTGCCAGATAAATTTTCATTCTGGAATTATTACTCCAGGTGTTTGTCAAGGAAGATGTACAAAGCAGACAGGACATTTTTAGCATTTCATATACCAGGTTGAACTGCAGGAATGACAGGTTGAAAAATCTTGTTTGGACTCATAGACTGAAACCGTTTAATATAGAAATCACTGGCGGACTATAAATATGGAAAACCGATGTGCCATATTTTTATAGAATCCCTATTCTGCATGTCTTTTAAACATATTAGTACTTGCAAGAAGCTGTAGAATCTAAACTCACCGATTTTTGCTTTGAACATCTACAATTCTTCAATGGGTGAACCTTCGGAAGCCCAAATGTCTGCACAATATACAATTCATTTGAATGTGCACTTATATTAACTGACCCTGCAAAAGCCAACTGTGTTCATCTAGGCTAGGAATCACCCAATTTGCTCACATAATCTCAGCAATTACATGTTCATCTTGTTTAAATATCAGACCTATGGTGTCATTTATGTAGTATCTGATCTTTCTACTTAACCTCAGAGATATTAATCTTTATTAAAGGGGGTGAGAGGCAAAGAGGGGGAAGAGATGCTGGTGACAGATATTCTGACAGCTAGGAAAAGTCATTTATAAAGTGAACATCAGTAAACATTAGGGGTGACATATTGATACCAGCAGCAAGTAAACGGATGGCCAAGCTAGGATGAGGTATTACACCTTAAATTGTGGCAACCATTTTTTTTTTCCCAAGGTTGATCTTTTATATTTCTTAAAGAGAAATTTACTGTTATGCCTCCTGCTTCCCCTATGGTAAAATGCCAGAAATTTGACTGAGATTTACTTAAAGTGACAGCAATGCCCCATTTTGTCCAAGAAAGATGATTACTAAATGTCACATCTATCTACTCTCATGTGGATCACTTATTTGACATGTTCGTGTCTAAGCTTCATAGCGCTTTGCAACATGTTTTCTGTTGCTCTAAGGCAATTTGAAATCTTTGTGGTGAAAACGTGAGCTGGCCAACGGCAGTTCATTAAAATAAATAAATAATAATGTTGGGATTTGTTCCTCTCCATCCCAAGGGTGTCTGGCCAGAACTAGGCATAAGAAGCCCTTACAAAAATAGACCAAGAGCGTATGCTTCTGGTCAGGCTGCAAGAAGGCCATTGCTGGTGGGATGCTCTTGCCATCTTAGCTGAAGTAGAAGCACACCAAGGAAAAAACACTGACATTTAAACACAGAAAATAACATCGTACAATTTTCTCTTTTTATTTAATTTTTTTTTTATAGAAATCTGTGAAACGATACAAAAATCTGAAACAGGAAAGAGCGTGGGTTCTCCCGCTTTGCTGCAAAACCGGCTTCTTTTTTCCCCATTTTGCTCAGTACTTGGACAGTGAGATGTGAAACCCAGCTGGGAACAAACAGACCGATGGAGTCACGAGCACAAGCTCCTGCAGTGGGGAGTCCATTTACATCTCCTGCTTTGCTGAGCCTCGGAACTGACCTAAGGAAAGTGGAATGGAAAGCAAGGTAAAAGGCTTTTTGCACAAAATGGAACAGTAGTCATGAATAACTAATGGCTTTCTACCTTCTTTGCCATTTTAGCTTGTCTTTTTTAGTAGTTATTGCCTTCCAGTCCAAACGTGTGTCTGTAGATTGATAAATTAATTCATGCATGTTTTGGAGACCATAATGCACAGCCTGAAGAGTCAAGAATTAAGGTGTGTGCTGGAAATGCCACGTCCCACCAGACCCGGCTTTCTTCAGCGGTATCCACAGTCCAGAGTGAGGGAATTCTCTCACAAAGAACCAGGCTCTGGGACCCTCTTAGCAAGGCAAAGCGCTCTTTTTCCCATCCTCTTTTAAAAATTTCTATCAGTCTTGTCCAAATACAGTGGTTAAGAATAAAAGAGAGGGCTTAAGTTCTGAATGTAAGGACATAAAATACATCTAATGAGAATTATACACCTTTATGTTTGTTTTAGCACAAGAGAGTCAGCCAACACATGCAGATTCCCAAATATTTGTGAATTTTGAAGCGGAAATACTACGGTCACAAAGATCTAACAACAATGTTGAGTAATGGCTTATCCTGTTGACTGCCTGTGCTATCTGTGCACTCATAACCTCAGTCATGTTTGCATGATCAGCCTATCCCAGCCTAACAGCAGTTCTACAAAATTTTAAGTTTTTTACTTGCAGATATTCCTTTAGATGCCCAGTTGCCAGCTCGCACACCGCCACTCACTTTAGTTAGTGTTTAATTCCCAGAAAACCTGCAGGAGCAACAAAACCAGCTCTAAATGCATCCTATGTAATATGAAAAGAGGGGATTTTTTTACTATACGGTGGAAGATTAAAGCCATTCTAAATGAAAGTAGAGTGTGTAACTGGGTACAAGATTTCTAAATAGGTGGCACATGTCAGCAGGCATTACAACAGTGTCTTTAGGTGAGCCTTTGATATAGACTGCTGAATAGTTCAGTGAGATAGATGCGACCATGAGAGAGTTTCACAGCCTTGATTTGTTTTCCAGCTAAAATAAATCTGAATAGAATAGACTTAAATTACCTATGATTTTTCTGTCTTTAAAAGGACACATAAAAGCTCATGAGATCACTGTGCTCCCTGGGAAAAAAATGGAAAGGAAAAAAAAAAACGGGAAAACTATGAAAGATTCATTTTAATGGAATCCAGGTTTAGCTGTTTCATATTTAATAACGTTTAATATTTCATTTACTACTGGGGACTCACCTTTTTCAGAAGAATGTAAGATTCAAGGCACTATCATGCATTAAGATTTTATATCTGACTGTAGCAATATTGTAAGGGTTGGCACTGGAGCTGCTTAAGCCTGATGCAGAGAGCCTGGAAGCAACAAGGTTTCCTTCTTTTTTCCTACAGCCAAAATAGGAGCCGAAGCCCTGCAAAGCGGTGGGGTATAGCTGTGAATCCTAGCAACAGGCGGAGAGAGAACTGTACGTTTCTTCACGTCCTCCAAGTGTTGGTGCCTTCTGGTACATAATTTACAGGGAGCAACAGAGACCTTGGAAAGGCCGTTCATGCCATCGCGTCCAGAAAGGGCATGAAAGGACAGAGTTTTTCCAGTGGGGTGGGTGAATTATTACAGTTTTGGGGGGAAAAGCAAACAAAGCAACACTCCAGAGTTCATAGTGTTGTTGCCATTGCACTTTCCTTCATCATAGCGCACTGCCTGTTGCTGAGGTTTTTTTTCAGTTTTCTGTGTTTTTAATCTTTTTTAAACCCTTCTCAGCGATAATGTGGGCTTTTCTTTTTGAGCAAATGCTGAAAATTTACACTCAAAACTGTGAGCATAGGGCTCTGCAAGAAAAAAATCCATAATTCTGCGGTCTGCAATGAAATTATGAGTGTTAAAAGCTGTCACCTGCATTTTGCAGAAAGGAAGCTTAGACCTGAGCACATATTTCCTGGAAGGACGGGCTCCTTTTAAATATGCAGCAGGTCTTGTCTTGCCAATATTAAACTAGCTTTTCTTCCTGGAGAGTCTGTCAATACAGTTTGACCTCTCTCTATAGATATTCTTCAGAGCCTGCAGCGCTCAGATAATCTCAAAGGTTCCCCCGACACCATCCTAGGAAGGTGGTTTTCAGTCAAGTGGCTTCCACGGAGCCTGGGACAAAGAGCAAGATGGGACCCCTGGACTCCTTGGTCCCATCACCCCATTCAGAAAAGTACCATTTCCCAGCTGATGCCAGTTTGTTACTTTTTGCCACCAGTTTTCCTACTGGCAGAAGCTTGCAGACTGTTAGGAGTTTTGCCTGGGTGCAAACTGTGGGAAGAGGGACATTGAGAAGAGCTGGAATGGAGGGCATTTTGTTGTGCAACGGACCGCTGCTTCTGTTAAAAGATTAATTTCGTAGTAAGTAGCACTAGTGGGTTGTTGCCTTGGACCGGACCAGCTGCTGCAAAGACAAAGCACGGGGTCAGACAGAAGGTTGCACCAGAAGAGAAGGATTTGGCTCTCAGCTAGCACCAAAGCTGAAGAAGGGTCCTACAAGACCTTCTGTCTGGAGGGGCATGTTCAAAATGCACTCCCCTTATGGAGCAGCTACCTTCAAGGTTTTCTAAAAAGATTTATTCCTAGGAGCAGGCAAGCCTTTTTTTGCTAGCAATTTCAGTTTCAGATCTCATTGAGGGGCTCTGGCATTTGCATAACTTCCCACAGAAACTGAATCAATGTTTGACATCATGGAACAGAATCTCAGGCGTGATTTAGCATTAGTAAGCCACTAGTCATCAGCATACTGTCATTCCCCTATATCTGACATCTTAATACAGTCGACCCCATGCACACACATGTTCATCAGCAGCAAATTCTTATGCTCTCACCATGCATGGGTTGTTTAACATGGGCTTGCACATACAAACATCCAAAAGACACCGGTCTAATATGATCAATTCTCAGTGCTCAAAATGCATTTTCCTTTTAGGTAAGAAGGGAATTTTAAGTCCTCTTAAATAATTGAAGATACTACTGATAAAATCAAAAGTCAAGCTCCCCAAGATGAAAATGTCTAGATGATGAATAAGTTAATGGAACTAAAATCCCAGTCGTAGCTGATTAGGGGACCAGGAGAGTTTATCAGAGATGGGAACGTACAAGCCCAGTCACAGCCTGACCTTGTAACGAATGAGAGCTGAAAAGCAATTAATTGAGAAATTATCAGGGAAAAGCGAAGTTGTATGGTTGGTTAGGTAAAGCAATATGTCAATGGGCCAGGGATTGATTTGGCTGGAATACCTCAAGGTCTCTGTTCTGATGATTCAGGACTTGAAGGAACTGGCCCGAGCCAAGCAATAAAAATAAAACAGGGTCAGCAGAGGGAGTCATCAGTCAGCACGGTGGATCAGTGTTCATGTATTATTTAGCTGATAGTTAAGGGAAGTTATCAAACAACAGCAGTCTTCAAACCCAACTTTTTTCCCCAGGGGAGGTGAAATGAAGGGAGAGAAAAGAAAATCCTCCATTGTGCAAACACTCACTGTCCTCAGCTAAAACACTGAGCTGGGAGATGGGCCCTGGGAACAAGAGTTGCCATGTTCCCAGTTCACGGTGAGGGATGGTCATTCTTGCTTGGGGCTGCAATGAGATGGTGGCAAAGACCCCCATGGACTCTCAGTCCAACTGTCCATGCACAGCCATTGAATCCCAGGAGTCAGCACTGCACCAGCCCCTTCCCTTGGCTTTTCCTTCCTCCCTTTGCCTGCCGGCTGACTTTCTGGTGTGCATTAGAGTACAGGCAAAGCTAGATGCAGTTATTCAACCTCTTCTCTGCTTTGGCTTGACAGTGGGCATCATTTTCTGCCGTGATATTTGCTTCCTTCCTGTTGCCAACAGGCTGCACAGGACTTCTGCTCCCATCTCCAGCAGATACTAGTACCTCTCCCAGGCCACCAAACTAACAGTGACCTCCTGCCCCCTTGTATCTTGATTATCGTCCACACATCAGCTTCCCATGTCCTACACACTTGGAAAGCTATTGGCAAGACCAAGACTTTAGCATGTTGATCTGAGCTGCAAAACGTGGCTGGAAACACAGTTCCTCTCCTTTACAAGATGCTTTAGGATATGAATATGAAACAACCTGAATGAGAACGTAGTATCCTGTGGCTCAGGAGAACAGCAAAGCAAAACAAATGATATATAAAGTCTTCTAGAAAGATCAGTGGGTTGGGTGAGAATAGCTGTCTCTTTGCTTGACTTGTGACAATTCACTAAATAACACTAAACTATGTCTCTCTCTCTCTCTCTCTGAAGACGGGAGAAAACCCCCGCAGAACCAGCCAGCACATGTTTCGTGGCAGGATCAGGGCCTCAGACACCACAAACTGTTCCTTTTTGGGATCAAGATCCTGAGATGCTGCAGAAAATTTGGGCTGGAGGTTTGCTGGAAAACTACAGCTACCTTCCCCATTAGGAGAATATTTTAAGTTATGGGGGTTTTTTTCAGAGAAAGGCTTTCTAAATATTTCAGATTTGATACTGGGTCTTTTTGTCATTTCCTTGACAAAACCTAAATGACAGCCGCCTCTGTGGCTGAAAATAGGAACGTCATTAACATCATAGCTATAGTGCGGCAAGAGACAAAGGTTTGGCAGATAAATATAAAATGTCCAGTGATGCAGATATAGGATGGGCGCTTTAATGTCAAGGCTAAGGAGTGCTGCCTGGAGATAACAAAATAAAGAAAGACTGTAGCACGAAGAGAAATTTGCATATCCCCATCACAGCAGAGATGAGTTGCACTGGGCTCTGCTCTTTGCACTGCAAGGATGTGGGTGGGGAGGGTGGCAGAGGTGTGTGTGGACCTGGTTTGGATGTGGGTGTCTTGTGAAGGGGGACCCTAAATGGGGAGTTGAAGGAATGGAAGGAAACTAAACTACTCCCCATGGGAAAACAGTTTCCTTGCTGAGACTGGTGTCTGACTGCAGGGAATGGTCAGAGTCCAAGAACACTGGAGACGGGGAGCTAAAAACCCCACTAATCAAAATGGGAACAAAGCTGTGATTTTAGCTTGTTAAATCTCAATATATAATAAATAGAAGCAACTCCAATATTTCACTGCAAATAGCCATTGGTGCCACAAACCCAGGGTTTTAGAAAGAAATTCCAGCAGCAACTTTGAGATAAAGGAACGACTTTATCCCACTGCCTGTGGACATATCTCAACATGCACTCATTTCTGGGCCTCACAGTATGTCACGCTCCATGTAATGCATTTTCCATTTGTCCTGACTCGAGAGCTTTGCATTCAAGGAGCAGATCCCCCAAGTGAATTCATCAGGAGTAATAACCAAGGCACAAGCTAGGAGTTGCTGGGCCAGCATATCCATCCTGCAATTCAGTGTGCTGAACTTCAGGGTAGCATAAATGCAGTCTCCCTTACTTAAGGACCAGAAGGAAACAGCAATATCTTTCTTTCTCTTGAAATGAGAGAGGAAGAATAAACATGAAGTCTAAGCAGCAGCAAACAGGACTAACTAGCAGTGCCCAGCAAGGACGTCATCAAACAGAATATTTTTTGTGAATAAAGGAAAAAGGCTTAAATGGTTTCTCTCATTCCAGCAGATCCTCTCGGTGTTGCGCAGGACAGCAGATGTGATCTGCTCGGGGGATGTGGAGACACCTGGCACAGGATCCTCAGTCCAGTTGGGCAGAATGGGACAGGTGACCATCAGGTTCTTTCATTTTTTCCTGACTTTGGGAGCTATGCGCAGTCTTGGCTGTGTAAATCAGAAAAACTTCCTTGGATTTGTGCCATTTAATGCCAGGAGAGCATTCAGTCCGATGATCAGCTTGGGAGAAATGTATGCACTTTATAGAGTGATTTACTACTTCACGTCCCTGAGCATTTCCACACAGGTGACTAAGGCTCAGAGCCACTGCTTACTATTAACAGTGGATCACTCTGAGAAAGGAAAATGGGATTTGCCCCACTATGAGCAATATTGTCCTTTCTGCTTTCTTTTCTTTTTGGAATGGCATGAGGCTGCGCAGCCTCTGTACAGACAGCATCTGAGAGTTTATGAGGTGGTAGTGGAAGTGCTGGCATGTCCCGGCACTAATCACATATTATCACCTTATGATAATTATCAAAGCTGATTCCGAATGAATCCTCTTTGGAGAAGGTCCTTGGCCTGCCCTCTGCTCTGTAAAATGCACGAGGTGCCACTTGTGCAAACACAAGAATCGCCAGCAGTAAAGGCAGTGAAATCCAAAATGCGCTATTACATTGCATGAAGCAGCTGGCTAGATGTTATTGCTGAGACATAATAAATTCATGTTGTTATGGTAGGTATCAGGAAACATTTGTAGATACATATAAAAATTCTGATGAAAGAATTCTGTGATCCTCTGACATCTTGCATGTACACTTTGGTTGTACAACACAAGTTGGTGGCATGATCTTGCTAATACAGGCTCGTGCATTTGCAAGCTGTGTAGCTGCAAGAACCCAGAGACCAGATCCTTGCATGATTTGTTTTTTAGCTTAAATGTGCTGATACCTGAAATCCTTTTGTACTCCAAATACCACTAGAAATAAGACAACAAATGCAAAGCAGAGGTACCCTAGGACAAACAGAGGATCCCTGCCTTTTGGAGCATCCTGCTCCGAAGAAGGTGTGCTGGACTGCGCTCTGATCTCACATGGCTGCAATGAAAGTCACAGATTTGGCCTCTTTATTTTCTTTATTGTTTTCACTGATGGCCAAAGACTTTCAGTATAAAGGCTGCAATACGTTAAGATTGTCACAACTTGGAAGGGCAGGAAAGTGTTGAGTCTGGAGTTTGATGCAGTTTCCATTATATACTAAATGGAGAAAGCCCACCAAATGCATGGGATGCTGCATACCAGTAGAAGACTGCTGTGTACTTGTGTGTGCATGAGACCACCAAGGGAGGGAAGGATGGTCAGATACTACTGATCCATATCTAGGACTCAAAAGAAGTGCGATGTGTTCCTAACTGTCCCATAGATTTCTTATACAGGTTCAGACAAGCCATTCAGCTCCTCTTTGTCCTTCGAATCTTGTAAAACATGGAAGGATCATATTTTCATTCATATTCATTTTTTGATTCATATTTTCATCTGCCAAAGCCCTGATGGAGGGTGGAACGATAATCCCAGGCACCACTGGTGTGGGGGGCTCTGGGACCACTGGTGTATTTGCCCTCCATATTTGTAGCAACAAATCGATTTATATTTGTGATTCTCTGAGGAGAAGGAAATTATTCAAGCAGGTAGGCTCTAGGTGTCGAAGGGGACCCAAAATGTTGTGTACTAGCCTCAAACAGAGCTTGGTATGAGAGAGAGGCTTAGTTGAATCTGTAACTCTCCCATTTGGGCTTGTTGTTGTTGTTGGAAAGGGTTAACAGACACTGCAAAACATTTCTAGGATGAAGTGCTGAGATTTAGTGCACTGAATTAATTCTTAAATTAGAACAGGGGATTTGCACATGATTTCTAAGGGAAATTATCTTCTGGGTAAAATTAATACAGGAGATGTTTCAACATCTGGGATGGCATTATTATGAGCAATGATTACCCAGACATTGCCAAAAGAAAGAGATCACAGTAGACTCTTTCTTTTCCTACCAAAATAAGCTACTCACCCTGAAGGAAGAAGACTATTTGCAAAAGCACTGGCTTATTTGGAAATGCAGAAGAAGAAGCAAATTCTGCATGAAAAAAAGCTGCATGCTTTGCTAATGGACAGTTAGGGAACAGAACTGCAGTGACAGTCCCCTTTTATAGGTGGGCTCCTGGCGTCACTCTGCCTCGCCTTTGAGCTCTTCAGCAAAAAAGGTGCTTAATGCGGTGCTACAGCTGTCCAGGTGTTTAACGTTGGGAGGTTAAAAAGGAAACACACTGGCAGATGTGACCTGGAAAAACTCAAAAAGGGATGGTTGGTCCGTCCACTCCCCACCCAGACACCACAAAATTCATCCAAATGCCTCATCTTCCTCCAGCCTTTAGGGGGCTGGTTTTACTCTGCCTAAAATTTAAATAGGGCAGAGAGTAAGGCCAAAGCAAGACCTGCTCGAGTTGTGCTGTCAAAACAATCACACACCAGGAGGAGCTTATAAATATTTATTTCGCTTCAGAGTATTTCATTTTGTCAAGAAAAGAGGAGGGTGCTTGAGTGGGAAAAAGAAGACCGGTGCCATGCTGGCCCCTGCTCCTTTCATAGAAAAAAACACCAATATTTAATTTAAAAGGGCATAAATATAAGAGAAATGCCTCTTTACTTTCATGTTAGTAGCTGGCTATTAAATTACATCACAAGTGCTACGTGTGGGACTAGGCGAGTGCATGGTTATTTCTGTCTTCTAAACCAGAGTGCAAGTCTCAAGGTAATTACTTTGGATCCAAGTGTAATTACCAACTGATCTGCGGGAACATACACAGTAGTGACATCCATTCAAGGCAGCATTAGAGCCTGATGATAACACAGCATCATTAACACAGCTTAGCACTTCCATATGTGGCTACAGGCCATGGTTTTCCTCGGGAAAGGGCTCGCGCTTTGGTCACCGAGGCTGGAGATCTTGTCAGAAGTCACCTGAGATCCTGCTCCCGGTCATCGGGTCTGTGTGCACCGATACATGTGAACAAATCAGTGCAGACAAGAATAAACATGATATCCTAGTCATGGGAAATCAAGCCGGAACAGACTTTTTTCCAAGATATAACTTCTCGGTTTGGTATTTCTGCAACCTGCCTTTTTTTTTTTTTTTTCCCAAAGCATTGAAGCCCCTGAGAAGAAGGAGGGTGCTGGGTCCTGCTGCCACCCCTGGGGTCACTACCTTTTTGTTTAGCTTTTCTCTGGTTTACTCTGCTTTACTGTGACAGCATCATGCTCAGATTTTGGAATATTTTCTCTTGAGCTCACACCTCATCTGTCTCCTTTTGGAAGACAGCAGGTATAGGGATTTTCTGTTCTTTATTCTTTTATCTTTTTTTTTCTAAGGCTGCAAGCATCACGGTAAACAACCCATTTATTCTGATGGTCTTGAAAGCTTTCTCTACACCTCCAAGAAGGTCAGAGAAAAGCTTCAGAAAGAGAAAAGGTGAAAAAAATTCCTCCTTTCTTTAGAAAATCGCCTGGTTTGTTACCACACCTTCCTAGCGATACAGTGCTCCAAAGACAGTGCGATAGACCAATGTTAGAAATTACGATGTATTAAAGAAAAACAAAATACATTTTGTCAAAGTTAGTGTTTTCAGGTACCTTTAGTTGTGTCAGTTCCAGCTCATAAATACAAACAAATGAAAAGATGACAAAACACTACTTGACATAATTTCCTGTAAGAAGTATGGGACATAAGATTATACAAATAAGCAGGAAAATATCTGCCAGCTCCTCTGGGTAACAATATATTCACGCACAGCTCAGGTTCGGTGATGTTAAAGTGAGATTGACAGGGTAACTAACCCCTGAAGGAGGTTTTCCGTTTTGGGCACTCCTGCTAACCGTGCTTGATGCTTTGAATGAGCTCAGTTGCACAGAGATATCTTTTTTCCCTGGTTTTCCTCATACGCTGGTTTTATCAAAGCAAGTCCACAGACGTCAGTGAGACACATTTTGTTTTCAGTTACATCAGTGTAAATCACAACTGATCTAGTGAACTCAGAGATATCCACTTTACAGCGATATCTGTGACATTAAGAGTTTGGTGCCGTGGTATTATGACAGCTTAAAGCCCCTCCATGAAGAAACAAAGTCAGGCTCAACACTGTCCTGGAAAGCATTACAAAGCATGTTTGTTATTGCAAAGAAGACAGCATTTGCCTTGGCTGTGAAAAAGAAAACCAGATCTATAACAGCTAAGATTTCATCTCTACCATTTATCCAATGAGGTTTCCAATCCCCTTGCGCAGATACCCTGCTGCTAACATAGCAGTCAAGATCAGAGCACTTAATCAATCATTCACTGAGGACAAATATGCGTAATCTAAATTAGAACAAACCAAGGCATATTTTATATGACAGCCGTACAGATTTTTAAGAAAAAGCATTGGCAAGAAAATTGCATGAGAACAAAATTGGTTTGTGTTTATGCTTAAAGTGGTAGATTTCCTAAAAGCTTCTGCAGAACTAGGTAGCCTTGAATATACAGGGGCAATCTCTGCTCTCAGTGCTTTCACATCCACATTTTCATTAATAAACTGGAGTTGGATTTGGCCCCTCTAGCTCTAAAGCAGAAAGCCTGCCGCAGACCTCAATGTGATACAGAGTCCTTCTTAAAAACCATTCATATTTTATGGTCACTGTTGATTCTCGTATGATCAGTGTTGGTTCAGGCTCTCATGAATCAAAAATCAGCTCGTGGCATGCATCTTAGAGCAACCTATTTGTCTGCAGGTAGCAAAGGAAAGTGGCACTTTGAAGAATAAAACCCCTCTGCCTTCAGAACGAAGCACAGGCTGCATGGGGGGCTGGAGCACGGGCCGGCAACTTAGACCTCCTATTCAGGCTCGGCTCTAGGCATGCTGGGTGACCTCGTGTTCTCCCATTTTCCTCTGGGTGAGATATTATTTATCCATGATAATAAAATACAGGATTCTTCAACTACAACTCATGGTTTAATCTATTGTGTTAACTTGCACAAGCTCCGTTGGAAAAAAATAATCACAGGCATTAAAAGGAGTAAAAAACTAAGCAACTTCAAGTGAAGCCACATAACTTTCATCAGAGGTCACGCCCTTGTTGCCCGGACTCTGCAGGATGAGATCTCCATACAGGAGCATCCCGCCGATGGCCTTTAAGAGTAGATGATAGCTACTACACAGCCCACAGTGCTCGTTGGTTTTGGATACCCTTCAACATGAGGTACAAACCCAACAAGCAGCAGGAGGGCTTGAGCCCAGCCAAGGGCAGCCTGCACTGCCTCCTGAAAGGAGGACTTCTGCAAAAATGCTGAAAATATCTCTGCAAACATCCCTTTCCCACATCCCTCTGCAGACTGGGCTCTAAATAGTTGTTCTTAGTTCTGCCTCTGCTTCTCCAGAAGGAGAAAATGTTCCCACAAAAGTTCACACATCACCAAAACCTCCCGTGGGGAGTGGATTGCAATTTATTGCCATAGTTTGGGACTTTTAAATAAGCATTTCAGTCCCTGCATGAAAGCGAGTCTGATCTGGAGTGCAATTGCACTCATTTTCTTTCCTCTGACTCCAGGTTTTGGAGAGACTTGTGAGGTTTTTCAGGGACAACTGTCAAGATGTCAAATTCTTCTACCAACCAGCTTGCAGAGGCACGGCGTTGCCATCAGTGCTGCTGACATTGCCAGGTTTGATCAAATTGGTTAGGGAGATGTTGGTGGAACCAATGACCCAACATCGCTTAAATTAAACGCAATGGTGAATACCCCAGAAATGCCTAGAAAAACAAAGTCAGGGCAATACTGAGGACTTTGGAAAACTTTATCTTGGGTGTCTAAGCAGGAATTTGTATGCCTACTCACTTATTTTTGTATCCAAAGGTCAGATGCGGATTTTACTAAGATCTCTAAGCAGGAGAACCTAGTCTCAGCTTCAAAGATCAGAGTTGAAAGCGAGTTTTCTTTATGCTTAAGAACAAGACAGAGCCTTCATTTTGGTCTAAGTTCATCTAAGTGTTGAGAGAAACCCTTGTTTCTCCAAAGCCTGCTGGAGTTAAACCCTAAAGCGCAGGAACCTTCCTGTTAGCACAGACACGCTCTGTAAAATGTGAAAATCCTGCCTCTCTCTTGTCTCCAGGAAATGAAAGAACCTCTACCGCTTCCCATCCAAAACTGATATATTTTGTAAAGTGCTGACTTCTTCCTTGTTTGCCTCAGTTACAGTCCACTAGCTGCTGACAGCTCCAGTCAAACGTCTGCCCAAACCTAGATGGCCCAAGCAACTGGCATGGTTGAGGCACGGTTTAGAGCAGTTGGAGCGATACAGTTAGCATCACATCTTGGATTCATCAGCCTGATTTGTTGTACAGCCCAGGGGACTGGGGAATGCACGAGTCCAAAGTGACATCTTCTCCACAGGAAAAAAAAATAAAAATCACCATGTCCTTGTCAGCGTTGGGCCTTTGCCTTATTGTCCTCCCTCCATTTCATGGAGCATTTATGCAGGCTGGAGTTGAGTATCCAAAGCAGAGAGGAAACTCTGCAGGTACCAGCTCTGCTCCCACTTTTCAGCATCTATACAATTTCCAGAAATCACTTTGAATTACGTTTTAAACTTCGATGCTCAGTTAATTCCTCCCCCACATCCCTGCTAAAGCACCTCAATGCGTGGCTTGTCTTATTTTTTTTTTTAACTTAGCTTTATTTTTTTTAACTTCTCAAGTTTTGACTCAGTTCCTTGAATGGGAGGCTGCTGTGTGAAGGTACACGAGGATGGACTGGAGCATCTAAATGGAGGCCCCCAAACGTGAACGTTTTTCCCTTAACCTTCCTGCACCATTGGGAATAATAATTCCTCACAGGGCTGTTGCACAGCTTGATTCATTAAGGCTTATGAAGTGCTTTTAGCTCCGGCACTGGAAGGCTCTGCACGAGTTATTTTGGACTGCTCAGGTGTTAGGAGGAGAGGCGCTGCAGAAGGAATACAAATAAATCAAGAAGAGAAACTGCCCCTTTCCTCCATCCAGCCCCTGCCCCCCACTGCTCTCCATCACTGTTGGTGTCAAACAGTTAATTTACAAGCCCAGCACTTTACAAAGCCCCTGGAGCACCAATTGTCCCTTTCTCATGCAACATCAGCTCCTCAAAAAAGCCAGCTGAGTCTCGAGGGGTCACCCCACTCCTGCCTTTCCCAAGGCAACTTCAGCCGCTTTCCAAAACCGCCTGGATATTTATTTTCGGACAAGTCAGATCCAGCATCACCCCCTTGCAGCACGATGCTGAAAGCACTAAAATAACCTGGGGTGCAGGGTGGCTGCTGTCAGGGCTCTGAAATGTGCCGTGTGCCTGGCCAGGGAGGCAATATTCAACTGGCGAAGGAGACCCAGATATCCCACCAAAACCCACCACCCATGAGGGCAGCATCCCCACGCACCGCACCAGAGCCACGTACGGACAGGGGAACGCTCAGCCCGGCAGGACAGACCGGGAGAGCAATAGGTAAAGAAGCAGGCTTGTGGCTTGGGAAGGTAAAGGCGGTGGATCTCTCACATGGCTTTTTTTTTTTTCCCTCCCTCGCTCCGTCTCCCTCCCCTCCTCCAGTCTGTTGCACGGGAGCTGTCAGCCATGCTGTTCCAGTTCAGGGGCTCCTGCAACAGAAAAGATCAGCTGTTGGAGAACCCATGGAAAGCCCTGGGGGAGAGCCATGGCCGCAAGGTAATCAGCAGGCAAAGTTATTACCATTATGCTGCTAATTAATTCCCAGCTCATTACGTTTCCTGTGGCTAATTTGTACTCGCCGCTGATTTGATTAAACTCATCTCTATGCTAATAAATGTGTTTTCCATTTGTTTTAGCGACTGTAGGAAGAGAGCCCGGTATTTACATATTTTGACGTTTATCAAATAAAACGCGGCGCCTGAATTAATTCTGCTCTGATTTATAAGGGGCGGGGGGGGGGGGAGGGAGTAAGGGGATGCCGAGGGTCAGGCGTACATCCCGTGTGCGTGGCGGTGTGCGGCGGGGAGGGGGCTGCGCGGATGGGCGATGCTCCTGGGCATTTAATCCCCACCAGCCCCATCCTGCCCCGGGGACGGCTCCTGCAAGGTGTATGCCACCTCGCTGGCCGCTCCCCTGCCATCTATTTCCCTTTCCCAGCTAAGAGTTGAGACGTGGGGCTTTGATTTGTAGGTACATCGTATGGTTCACCAACACCTCGTCAGGTGGATTTTTCTTTGTCTTTCAGAAATTGCTCTAAATGAAGATTAGATTTACACTGCAGCACCTAATTATAAGCAGTGACTTTGTTTCCGAGTTCCCTTTGGCAGGACTCGCTACAGTAATATTGGATGGCTTGGATTTCTAATCCGATAGAGAGGCACAGACACCTTGCAATGTATACATAAATATATATATTTTTAGACACTTATTTTACCCTCTCTCCCCCCTGGTAAATGGCAGGGCAGAAAGCTCTGTCTGGCCCTCAAGCAGCTGCCTTTTAAACCCAAGACTAAATCTTCAGGACAGATCTTCAGCAAGTGAAACTCCATTCAAAACAGTTGCCTTATTTCCTGTGATTAACTGCTGCAGTATCAGTCTCCTCTTCATTTGGGGCAAATTCTAACAGAAAAATACTCTGAGACTGTAAGTCAGCGGGATTTGTGCTTTTATACCACTTAAGGGTTTGTGAAATCCATCCTTTCCTTTTCCTAGGAAAACTGGCAATTGTCCCCAAGCACATCCCCTATCTCTACCTGTGCATGTTCATATGTATTGTATTATATTGGTGCACATACATATGCATCACATAGGATGGAGACCAGACCCTCTATATGCAGCACGGCTCGGGGAGGGCTGGGATGGGGGCAAGGCAGGGAAATGTCCCTCTTCTGGGGCTGGAAAAGGTGCGCTGGCTCAGCAGGGATGCCTGGGAGCCCAGGGTTGGTCTGACCCGTCCCAGTCCTGCTCCCTGGTTTTGTCTGGAAGTTTGTTCCAAACCAAGAGGGAATTTTTTTTTCCCCATGTGCTCGCTTTCGGCTGGTTTCTCTGGTTTCTCTCCCAGGTGCTTCACGTCACACCAGTGGCCCCGGGACAGCCCACAGCTTTTATTCACACTCCCAGCAAACGTTTCCCAGCAAAGAGGGGTCCCGATGATGCCACTTCTCACTCTGGCAATAAGACACCTTCCACTGCCGCTGCTTCACCCCGGGCAATCTGGAAACAGCTTGATTGCTTAAGTAACAATTAACAGCCTTGCCTTTTGGGAGTGCTTCTGCTGCACTGCACGCATCCCCTGCTCCGGAGCCTGCGCTCTCCTGCAGTGTTACCCAAACCATGGACATCCCCCAGCTCCTTCTCACTCCTCGTTCTTCCACATGGAAGGGCGGTGGTGGGCTGCACCGTGTCGCCGAGCCTACCCCAGGCTCGGCTGCAGCTGTGATGATGCTTTTGGTCCTCTTGAGCTTGCTCTGAGGCTGCACAGACATACCTGTGCCGCTGCCCAGGATGCGCGGGATGAGGGTGTACCGCTGGTGATGCAGCATGGGCCTCTCATAGGGCTGGATCCAGCTGTGCTGCCAGACCGCGGCACACAGCTGGAGCTGAGCGCAGCGTCGCTCCAGACAGGGCTTTTGCAGATCCTTAGGAACCTGGAAAAGCCCTGTTTGAAGCGACGCTGCGCTCAGCTCCAGCTGTGTGCCGGAGCAATGCCTGATGCTGAGCATCGCCTTGGCCGTGCACCCAGCGTCCCAGGCGTTACGCAGTATTGTCTCAGTATCACTAGAACAACCAGCTAAGCCATGCGGTTGTGCGATGGCTGGACTTTTCTCTTCCTATAAAAGGTTTTAAGCCTTTGCAAACCCAGGAAGTATTACCGAGGAAAAAAAAAAAAACCCTCCTTGTTTCGCATTAACAGTCTTTGCTTTTCCTGGTGAAGGTGGGACAATAGCCACACGCTGCATGGTATCAGTGTCACAAAGAACGGACCCAAAAGGCTTCAGCTCAGGACAAATAAAAGTAACATTGATTCCTTTTTATTTTCCTTTTTTTTTTTTTTTTCCAGCTGGTATCAATACATTAAACAGCCACGCTGGAAAAGTGAAATTGATTCAAGGCCTTCAGTGCTCCCTGCCAAAAAAGCCTCCTGCAAGGATCTATTCTGTATTGAATTACAGTCTGGAAAAGTTCAATAGGTTATTGTACAAACAGAGAGCAAAAGCCCGTCAACAATGGAGCCAAAGTGATTGTGCGGCTCCTTTGTGTTTGCCAGCCCCGTGCCCCTCGCAGGCTCGGATGTTAAATCAGTTTAATTAAAATGGTGGGCTTCAAATGCTTCGCATTTTTTTTAATGCACGTCCCTCTGCAAAGACATGTAGGCTGAGCAGTTTAAAGCTGCCTACCTGCGCTGACAGCCCCTCGGTCCCTTTCTTGGTCCCTACATTGCAGCAGGTTTTTACAGCTGCGGAGCACTTCGGGCAGCACCGGGTCTGAATGGCACCCTGAGCCTCAGCCGCATCCAGAACTGGTCCATGTCCCCCCCCGCAGCCTGTCCTGCGAGGAGAGGTGGCCCCAGGGCTGGTCGTGTCTCCCTTTAGCAGAAGGTGTTGGTGACACGTGGCACCTGCGAGCTGGGGGCACGCATAGGGTGGGCACCCGAGGTCTGTCACCCTTTGGCCAGCCCGATCTCTGCAGGCTGGAGCTGTGCTTTGGGGCACCATGTGGGTGGGTGACTTGGCTGTGGGACCCTCCAGCTCTGGCGTCCTCCCCGGAGGGACTGAGTGCTCCCCAGGGAGCACCAGCAGGCGAGGTCCCCGATGCGGCAGCAGCTTTGTCTCGGGTCCCACCGCAGGGTCTCCTCCTCCAAGCAGGCAGGAGACACTCACAGCATTGTGCTGCATCACGGTTGCTAAATCCCCCTCTCCATCTCTAATTAAGATTCAAATTGAGTATAGAAATCATGTGTAAGTAAGATACTAATTATTAAAGTCATTGATCTCCCAGACAATAAAGCAGACTAGCTTCTCTGGCCTGCCCATGTTTTGAGGCAGCTCCGAGCCCTCATGATCGTAAACGCCCGGGATATCTGGAAGCTGCATTTGAGAAGTGTGTAAGTGATTGATTTTGCGGGGAGGTGAAGTCCTCATCTTGCTTTGAACAAAACCTCTTTACGGCATTCCCAGCCCCAGCTGACCCCGACCGCACATCTGGCTCGCTTGATAACTCAGCTCCCAGTAATGACATGCATTAAACTTCTTCCCCCGCCTCGCTGGACATCTGCCTGATGCCCTTGTCCATGCTGCGCCATTGCATTTATTTTCTCATTGGGGTAAATGGGATTTACTACTCTGTGTGGACTCGGTGGCTTCTCGTGCTGATTTTCCCTGCTCCAGCTTGGGGCCACCCAGGAGGAGGGGGCCATTGTTTCCCAGGGGTGCGAGGCATTTGGGGTACACGGTCCCCAGAAGCACCCATAGACAATGCATGTGCACGGCTGTGCATGCACACACGCTTTCTGGAGACACAGCGCTTGCTGTCCCTAAGGACGTGGAGCCCGTGCCCAGCACCCCAGCACCCGGGGCTGTGGGCACTGACCCATCTGGCCACCGTGCCCCCGCGGCTGGGTGCAGCTGCACGGGCAGTAGGCACGTTTCTCCTGGGCTGGCAGGCAGATGGCAGCGGGTTCAGAGCTCCTGCTCCAGCCAGACATCCTGCAGCCCTTCTCCTCTAGCCATAAAAATAGCCCCAGGAACAGAGGGTGTGGTTGGAGAGACCAGGGCTTGGCAGGCATGCCTGTGAGGATGCTGTCTGTCTGCCCTTTCCATTCTGTCCCCACCGTCACGGTGAAGGGCGGCAGCACAGCCTGGCAGGGCTGCAGGAGCAGGGCCGAGCAGGTTTGTTCTTGAGCCATATAGCAGACCCACAGGGCAGGACGGACTGAGGTTTCATTCCCTTGTCCCCAAACTAGACAACATTTCCGGCTGAACATCCTACCCAGGAGTCACGGGGCTTGGGAAAAAGGTGCACATTAGTTTGAAAACAATATATGAAAGGGTGGCTGAAAAATTACAGGGAGAGAAAATTCTATGGAAAGCAGAGCACAACCAGTACGGGGCCGGGCTGCAAGGTCGGGGGCAGAGCCGCAGGTGGGGAGGGTGAAGGTGGCCGGTGCTTTAGTGGCCGCAGCAAGGGCAGGCTCAAGAGAAGGAAAAGGCTTGGGCTGCAGAAGAGAGGGATTCTAGCCTGGAAACACAAAGTGCAGTACCACACTGCACCAAAACGCTGGAATTAACATCAAAGCAATCCTGGAGCAAATGAGATTACAGTATGCATGTTAATGAGGCAGCAGTGCTAATCAGCAAGGATGCCTCGCTAGGAGGGCTGCACTGCCAACTTATGATTTTTGTTGTCAGGCTGGACTGGGCTTTCATTTGGAGTGAAGATTTTGTTTGGTTTAAAAACCATCAGTCTTTTTGTGGGGTTTCTGGCAATCTCAGATTTGATTTGATTTCTTCAAGTATATGTCTGGCCCTCCAGGGTACAGAGAAGAGCTTGGAAATGGGATTGAAGTGGTCCCCAGAGCCAAACTGAAAACCACTCCAAAGCCAAGGAGCAGATGAAAGTTGCCCAAAATGTATTTTACTCTATTTTTAAACCTCATTATTTTTAAGCCAATCTGACCAGCTTGCAGAGAGCTGAATGCATGGCTTTTGCACAGTGTATTTGTGTGTTAAGCTTTCCTAAGGAATATGAAGCCACTCAAGATGCGAGGGGTCCAGCTCTGCTCACACTTGTAGCAGGATTTTTCCCAGTGCCACAATGCTGATCTCAGAGTTATACTTCACCACTCCAAAACTGCAGCTTTTTGAAGTCAAGAGCCCTAAAAAAAGCGCTTGCTTGGGAGTCATGTGGCTTCAGGCAAAAGCTATAAAAGGGGCAACCCCTCCCCAGGGAGATTTAGCTGGGCTGGGGAAAAAGATGGCAGGAAGGTTAGGGTATGAAGGGCATCATGAAGAAAGAAAGAATTGAGATAAGGAAAGGCAGATAAGCTACTCACAAGCATTAAAAGGGCAGGACTCACAGCAGAAGATAGGTGTGAGCTGTATCTCTGCTACCACCGAGCTGCCTGAAACCTGGGATGCTCCCAGAGGCCAGGGAGCAAATTCATCTTGGTCAGGGGAGCTTTGGAGCAGGGTTGGGAAAAGCGAAACCTTTCTGGAGCTTTTCATCCGTCTCTGTAGCAAACTAACCCCTTGGGAGCCAGAGGGAGTTGGAGAAACAGCCACACCAGGGGATGGGAACGCTGCAGCGTGTGCTACGGAGGTGCAAACCGCCCTGGGGAATCAGCCCCAGCCTCCTCAAGGTCCCTCCTGAACCCTTTTTATGGAAAATGCCATCCTGAGCAACTCCCTTTGCGAGGAAACTAGGCTTGTTTTGATCTGGTTTTCAAACAGCCTTTCTTCTTGATTGGAGAAATTGGCTTAAATGGATCTCTTTCCCTTTTCTTAAGCAAGGCTGCAATTTATTTCTGCTTCCTTCTCTTTTCACTGATAATCTTATTTGCTGAAATTGTGAATAGAACCAAGTTTGAGATATTTGAGTGTTTATAGAGCAGAGCGATATGGTTTATGTTTAACTTCGCCATGCAAATGTGTATCTTCTGCATGTGGCTCTGAATAAGGTGGAAGGGTGGGTGCCAGGAGAGCAGGTACTCAGTTCCCAGCTTTTGTCCAGCTCTAAGGAAACATCTTCTCTCCTTTTGCTTCAGAGAGGGCAATGATGTGGCTCAGCTTCACAGAAATCTTTCGTGCCTTAATGCAGAGGTGCTGCAGGAAGGGGTTCCCAGATCTGTGTTTCACTCGCTGCAACTACCGAGTGAATAGATGCGGGCAGAGCAGCAGAGGAAGGGGGGAGTAACCAAACACGGCTCTGAGAAGGTGCAGATGTACCTCCCTTCTGCTGCAGATTTACATGGCTGGGAAAAGAAGCTGTTCAGTAGTGCTTTCCATGCCAGGGAAATCATTAACAAATTAATCATTTACTAATTAAACGGCATGATACCCATGTAAAGGGAGTGTGATTATCCTCTTTTGTAAGTCAGGAAACTAAATGGAGTTTCTGATTTTACACCACATTTGCCCTTCTGGCAACCCCACAGCTTCTGCTGCCACAACCTTTGCTCTGTGGCCCAAGCAGCTGCTTCAGAGCACCCATCTCTGCACACCGGTGGGAGAAACCACCTCGATTTGCACCACGCCAGGCACCGTTGCTGCCCGACGGCTGTTCCCAGGCTCCTTTTGGAAAGGGTTGGAGGCTTGGTTGGTTTTTTGGCATGTCCTTTTCAGTGTAGTGTGGATGACAGAGGCTGGAAGAGCCAGACAAGGAGATGCAGCTGCATCCTCGCTGGGCATCACAAAGACTTGCTGGGTGCATACACACCCTTTGCTACCCCTCCAGATGAATCACAGTCTGCAAAAATCTGCAGAGTCAGGAGAAGTAAGAGCAAAGTAAGAGCCAAAGTCTGACCTGCTCCTTTTCACTCCTCTCATTTTCTTTAGATCACGCACGTGAGAGTGAACCTCTGCTTTATCCCAAATGAGTAGCCTCCGGTAACAGGTGGGATAGGTGAAACTTCATCTGCGGCATATGAGCATAATTTTATTTAAAAAGTGAGAAGGAGTGAAATTGGGAAGGCAGAGCAGTGGCAGTGCTGTTCAGAGAAGACCATGGAAGTACCCTCCTCATTGCATGTTTGAAGCAAGTCTTTGGGATGCAGTGAAAGAAAGTCTACAGTCGAAATGCCAAGTTATTGTATCGCGGGAATGTTTGTCCTTGCTAAGACCTCTCATACCACCCCTACCACAATGCCTTCCAATGAAGTGCTCAGATATAGCAGAAACTCCCCAGAGCTAAAGTCAAACTGCTTCCCCTTACTTCGTGATCTCGAGGTGTCCAGCCCACAACGGCTGACATGGTGCGGCAGCCCCAGCCCTGTGCATCCACATGGAATTATCTCAGGTATTTACTTTTGCTAAGTGTAGCTCATTATTCTTGCCTCCTCTGGAGCTGTAGTGCAATGAAAATTAATTCCCCACGGCCTTGCCCAATACCTTTTGGAACAATATATTTTCCAGTTTTCTTTACTTTGTGTTATGGTTTCATATACTCAGTCAGTTGTGGATGTCACACAGCAAAGTGGTCCTACCGGCCGCTGAGAGAAAAGCTGGACTTTGCTGTGCAGTTGTTTGCTTTGTGTTGTATACACAGAATAAAAGTTAATTCAGGAGCAGCTATAAAAAAAACCCACTGAGATTAGGAGCACAGAGATCTAATGGTCTGAAAACTAAAGCCTTGCTGACTCCATGAAAGTAAGAGACATCTAAGACAGTTCCTTTCCCCATCATAACTCAATACAAATAACTGGAAGAAGGTGGATGGAAACGGAGTAAATTATTTCACTGCCTAGAGCGACAGATGAGCAAAACCAACTGGGCTGGCTTCTCCAGGCTTTCAACACTTTTGCATGTCTTAAAAAAATACCATATTCAGCCACCTGCTACTGAACTTCATGGTGGCTGTCCATCCAAAGGTTGCAATAACCAGGCAGCCCAGTATGGGTTTCCAGCTTGATTTCCTCAGCAGGATTTGGTAGGCATAAGGTGACACAGGGGTGATGTCCGAGATCCTCCTCTTCCTCACCCATTCACTGCTCCTGGGTACACGAGGAAGCTTTTATCCTTTGGGCACGACAGCAAAGTGCAGTTCGAGTCGCCCGTAAGGAATCGGATTTGGACTTTTGCTCCTTTCGGAGGCTCCTGCCCTGCCACCGAGTGCCTGCGCACACCGAGGACTAGTCCCATTTTTCTAAGTCAAAGCGCATCTCTAATTCAAACACAAAGTGAAAAGATGGTGGAAAGCCACTGGCCTTTATGGTTTGTTAAGCTCCTTGTGCAGGCATAATTTTAGACCTTTTTTTTTTTTTCCTTAGACTAGACCATTTCATCTCTATGTCGCACTTCACAAAACCCACCAAGCCATCATCCCTCCTTCAAAACGATGGAAGAAGTGTGGGGAAAATCGTGCTTTTGTTGCTGAAAGATTATGTGACTCTATTTTTTTTAAAAAAAGAATAACAGTCACATTTCTAAACAGCTCTTTATTAAACCATCCAAATATATCATCTGCACTGGAGGATGTAAGGGCTGACACCAGACAAACCCATCAGATTGCTCCAAGAAAATGCATTGGCTTGTCTTGACAAGTTAGGACTCTGTGGAATACCCTGTTCATATTTGCTGTTGATTTTAAGACTGAAATTTGCAGTATGAAAACAGACATGTCCAAGAAAGCATTGCTCAGCTTAAACTTAAAAGGACAGAGATGCAAGATTACAGCAGAGAGATGCAGCTCCTGGCTCTGAGCCCTTTCTTAGGAACCAGCTTTCACTTTGCCTTGGGCTTTTGGTCTATCAGCATCTAATGAAAGATGACAGTGCGGGCTCCCTTAGGGGCTAACGTGGGCAATTTCAGTTCTGGCATTTTAATTTATCTGTAACCAGCAGTTTTCAAAAGGGTAGAGCTAAAAAAGAACTTGGCTTGGTCACACACACACACAGACAAAAAAGGGGGAGTTGTGACATAAAATGCATGAGGAGGTTTGCTTCATTTTAACTCCTTGGGATCCTGCTACGCAGCCGCTGCCCGGCGGAGCCTGTAGCGATGGCTGCGGTCTCTTAGCAGTTGGCTTGATGCTATTAACCCTATACACCAGGTAGCCGGTTTTTCTGTAGCTGAAGTGGATTCCTCCATGGTTTATGGCTGTTGGTTTTAGTGCCGGGCACATCTACTATATTCCTGACAGTTAAGGTCCCGACTTTTCCCATTTATTAATCCCCAAAGTTGCATTCAGACACTGTAATGGCAAAAGGTTAGCTTAGGATCAGTAGCAGCCATAAATCCAGAACTAAAGGCTCCGGGTTCTTCTCCAACCCACCCCATGGTGCTGAGGTGCTGCGGGGGGTCAGAACCTGCTGTAAGCGGGCGTGAGCACTCGCGCACTCGTCGCACGTGTGCGGCTGCTCCTGCAGCATCGCGGGCGGCCCGGGATGCTCAGCCCATGCCCCAGGGAGAGAGGAGCAGCTCAGTCCTCGGTCTGGACTTCCCATGGCATTTTTCTTGCTGGGTTTCCTGAGATCCCACGTGCTTGGGTGCACACGCAGAATGGAAGGTTATCATGGCAAGCTCCGTGCTGACGCAGCCCGACGCTGCAGTACTGCTGATGATAGCGCCTGGCTCTGGTTCATATCCGAACCTCATCAGTAGCTTTTGACACTGCCGTTTATTTGTTCCCTGGCACGTTCAATACTCCCTCCAGGCACCTGGCTAACCTCAGGGCACCCGATACCATCTAGCCTCTGCCTGCCCTGGGTTGAGAATGCAAAAACTTCATTCAGGATTGAATGGGTTAATTTAATTTTTTTTAATTTTTTTTTTTTTTTTTTACTTCTTTCCATGGAAGAATTTCACTTTGCCTTTTTTCTCCCTGCTGCCTCTAGAGGACCAGGCGATCCCAGGCACAAGTCTAGCAGATGGTTTGGGTGATGTAAAGCACAAGGGGATCGCTCCCAAGAGCTGCTGAGGCAGTTAAGTCAAAAATGAACTGATGCATGCAGCATGCCACAGCCCCTGTCCCGCCCGGCTTCAGACACTTTCTTCTGCACAGGCAGCCTGTGCTGTCCCCACGGCCTCCGCAGCGATTTATACACAGAGCTTTCTCTGCCTCTCATCCAAAATCTGCTGAAGTGGGGGATCGGCCCTTTCCTGAGCATCCTGAGCCGGCGTGAGTCAGAGCAAACCGCGTGCGCTGTTCAGACGCTCATACGGCGAGTGAAACCCGGCTCGGCAATCCCTTTGCTGATCCCGCTGACCACCACGGCGCGCTGCACAGCCCACCCCGAGAGCTGCACCAGATGCCGAGCAGTGCAAGCTGTGGTCTTGCTAGAGATCAGATTATTTTTTTTTGATGTTTACTTGTTGTAATGTAAAACCTTAACCTTTTGTCCACTGCAAATAGTGCCAAAGTTGTTAGAGAGTGAGAAAAGCAAATCCATATGTTGTCAATATTAGTCTGATAAACAAAATTTGAGAACTAAATGCATTCTGTGCTTAGCAAATGAAAATTAATTTCTGATACGTGAGAACTGACTTTCTCTTAACAACATTTCCCTTGCTTTAGTGAGGTAATCTAGAGCTATATTAGGAAATGCAAACATTTTTCAGAAGAACTATACATAATTTATAGAGAGGCAGATCTGAATTAGCTATAGCATTGCACTGAGCTTTACTACAGTCCCTACATCTCTCGCCCCTCAAGCCCAGATCTCAGCTGCGCACAATGCATCCGCGCCGTCTCTCTGATGAAACCCTCTCCCAGAAGCAGTTAAACACAAGAAACCAGAAATGATCCATAAATTAGGTCTGGCTATAGGTTCAAAATCATAAGTTATGGCCTATTGACCTCATACTCTGAGGGGAAATCAGAAGCATTTTTCTAAAGAGCCACCACTGGAGGAAGGGAGGTTTAATATATGGCACAGCAGAGCACTGGTACAAATAAATACAGCGCTGCATAATTGCAGGGAAAAATCAATAAATAGCATGGTGGTTAAAATAAAGATATGCATATTGAGGGTTCTGGTTTATATGTGTGAACGGCTGTTTCCCGAGAAGTGGAAGAAGATTTTTTTTCCTGCATAGAGCATCTAAATACGACAAAGGCGACGGCTCCTCCGCTGCCCCTTTTATGAGGAGCAAGTTTCAGCTATTGTCTTCCTCAGAGCAGCTATCTTGAGTCGTGATTATTAGCATAATTAATAAGTGCAGTTTGCTCATTTGAAAAATTCCAGCAACATTTGCCGCTCAGGCATCATGTCAGCGCAAGAGACAAAAAATTGCTGTGACAACTGTTTTGTGAGTTAAGGTTTTATTGACGAACACCACAAAGAGATGAAGCCCGGAGCAAGTCCCTTTTCACTTTAATATTTAAACCTCTTTTAAGAGGACGTCAATATTAACTCCCGTAATTGATGCTGACAGTTGACTGTCTGACCATAAAAAAGACAAGCGATATAATTTTAAAAAAACCCTAATAATAGCGATTGCAACATGCCGGCCACTGTAGCGAAGGATGCTGGGATGAGGGGCTGAGGTCTCCTGCATCCCTGATGCTGTCGAAGCGGAGCTGGTGATGCTGCCCAGGAAAGGATGGGACCCTTTGGGTTCGGCCGATTGCGTTTCCCCAGGCAAAGCCCGGGATCTCCTGCACGAGAAACCCGTCCTTGCTCAGCCTCGAGACCAGCCAATGCTTTTAATAACTAAATTCCATTTGTAGCTAGTTAACCTCAGGATTTCCAGCATTAAAGATATTTCCCACAGGAACCAGAGAGCACTAGAGGAATGGATAAATGCAAAGTTCATGGAAGTCGATGGGAAAGAGCACACAGCCCTTCGCAAATCCTGACTCGCAGGGACAAT
Organism: Balearica regulorum gibbericeps; assembly: GCF_011004875.1. Lineage (NCBI taxonomy): Eukaryota > Metazoa > Chordata > Aves > Gruiformes > Gruidae > Balearica > Balearica regulorum. Next base: position 10,888,481 of record NC_046199.1, read on the forward strand.
ACCCAGCAAGCGCACTCGCGCCAGGCTCCGAAAATAGTTACGTATTGCTCAGAGCTTTCTGATTTTCATTGATCTTATTCTGAGAAATAGGTCTATTGTTTGTGCTTAAACTGTGGGCTAAAAGTAGTCAAAGTCTGAAACAAGGTGAATCTGAATTTTAATGCAAAACGCCAGATAACCTGAAGTACGGTTATTGTCATTGCTCGGTCTGTGATACGACCAGAAGGAACTGCGCAGTAGATCACCGTCTCCGTGGTGTTAAATGGACGTATAGAGTAGTTTTGCTGGCTTTGAGTTATACTCAAATATATGGCATAAAATCAAAACTGGAGAGATAATGTGGTTATTAAAGCTGGTACAGTATTTTGAATTTTGACCTTTTTTTTAACTTTTTGAAATTAAAGGCAGTGAAACAGCTAAAATATCTTGTATACATTAAAAAAATTGAGCTGAGTTCACTACAGGGAAAAATATTTCATGAATAGAAATTTTGGATTTTTAAAAAATGAGGCTTAATAAAAAAAATTATCGGTGACAATACTCTTTTTCTCCCCATCAGGTTGAATGGCTGCATAGACAAAAATCTTTCTGAACAACCCCAAGGCACTTCACTTGAGCCATTTTAGGTACTTCCACTCTTACATTCAGCCTTAAGCTAAATCCAGCAAAACTCCTTCTTAGCAACCCTCTCCCAGCAAACAGGCTGCTATTTAAGCAGGATGTCCCAGCCAGCCCTTTTCTTTACGTTCTTGATGTTTTTTCTCTGTGCTTTGGGCTTCTCCAGGCAGTTTTTGCTCCTCGCAGAGGAAGATGCACAACAGAGGAATTTGGATTAAAGAGAAAATGAGAAGTACTAACCGCTGCCGTGCGGCAGAGAGCAGGTTACAGATTTAGCGCTAACAACAGAAAATAGGAGAGCTTTGTAGCAATTAAAGCTGGTCAAAACCCACCAAATGCTAGAGGAAAATAGGGGGTTGGGGGGGTGGAAATCACTGCGGTATTACGAGTCTAAAGAAAAATAATCAATATTCTTATTGTTCCCTGCAAGAGTCTCACAAGGAGGGAAGAGCAATGCCCAAGTCTCAGGGCTGGCTGCAAAATAAAAGATTAGCAGTTAGATCCTTATCAAAAATGGCAATGGGAAGCTTTTGTTTAAAAGATCTACTTAAAAGAGAGCTCTCCTGACTGATTACTGCATTTGTATTTAAAAGAAAGACGACCACTGACATGAACTAGCTGGCAGTAAATGAGTGTGCTTTAAATAATTATATTAGTTTCTACAACAAATAATACTAAGTTAAAACTGTATCCGTGTGCGCGTGGATGCGCGTGTGTGCGCACGCGTGTGTTAGCAGGTTTCATGCCAAGGAAAAAGGCTGCTGGAGAAAATTTGGTGATGCAAATGCATCAGCTTCATCCTAGAGTCATTCTTTTCCATTCTGTCATCGCAAATAAAATGCAATGTGTACTGTAAGCTGCTCCTCTGTACAGTCATGCATTTGTTACCACTATGGCTCTTACTTAAGCATCTGACTACAGTAATTGTTTTATACATTAACTATACTCCCTGATGGTTGCTCTATTATCTTTTTTCCAAAATGGTACTTGCAGATATTAGCAGCTTGATTACTTGTTTTATTAACAATTTCAACACTGTGTCAATGTTGATTTGGGAAGCGGGGTGGTATTGTCGGCGACGCGGATGCGACGGTGGGTTCGAGTTTCTGCGACGCTTTGTTACTCAGCTCGCTGATCCGCGCTGGCCGCCCTCACCCCAGCAAACCGGGCTGTGCAGCCTAGAGGAGTCCCGGTTTCGATTCGAGTTGCGTGTTGACAATCCATATGATCGAGACGCTTCACTGCAGATAAGCGTTTGCATTCAGCTGGCCATCATGGCCAAAGCCGTGCAAAAGCGATTTGCGAAAAACAGGCATAGAAATGATGGATTAGGGAGGGGAGAGGGATGCGCAAAATCACTGCAAGGCAGCAACACGCGCTCCTGTAAACGCTGCGTGTGCAAGCGCCTGCGCGCGCGTGTGTGTGCGTGTGCACATCTCCGGGTCGGAGCTGAGAAAGGCAGGAGCAAATTTTATGTGTCTGTGCAGCCGTGCCTTTTATGAGGAATTCCTAGCGGCAAGTGGAAGGGGAGGAAGCCGCTGGATCAGGCCCTGGAAGGGGGCAGGCGAGGTTTCCGCAGTGCAAAGCGCTCCCCTGCCTTTGCTCATGCGTCACTTCTGTCACCGAAAGGAAAATCAGAGTCTGATGCCAGTTATTAAATATCTTCATTATAAGGGCATTCCTTCCAGCTGACTTTCAATTTTGTTGTATCTAGGGGCCTCGTGTTAATAACTGCATGCTAAGGACGAGCATTCTTAAAAAACACTGACTATTTAAATTCTTATAAATAATATGCAGTTTCCCGCTTCTGACTGATAGATATATTGTTCAGCCAAGCCACCATAAAGGCAATAAATATATGTACTGTTATGGGTCATGAGTCTAAAAATTAAATCAAATGCAGAAATTGAGTCTTGACAGAATCTGAAGGGATAATGCCTTAGCTTCTCCAATTACGCAGTTCAACATTTGGATAAATCATATGAAAGTAAGTATTTAGCCCCATTTTTCATAATCACTATTAATGAGAACAAAATGGGAGCTGAGGGCAGAGGGAGAGAGTTCTGACAAGATAAATAGCATATGGGGTGTGTTGTCAGCCACAGAAAATCAAGGCTGTTTAAACCCCCTAAACAGCAGGAAGGAAAAAATGCAGTAAAAAAAAAAAAAAAAAAAAAAAAAAGAGGGAGAATAGCGCTCATGTGTTCTTATCAGCAACAGTCTCTGTGTCAGGGCTTTTGAGATCCGGCTTCCCAAACAGCACTTAGGGCACAGAAGTATCACCTAGAGCTCCCCAGGATGGTGTGAATGACTGATATCCAGAGCACGCAATTTAAATATCGCCCTTTTTCACTCTGTAAGCAGCACTTAAAATGTTGCTAAAAAACTTCATTTTAAACCCCCCAGATTTTCCCCCTGGACTGGTCCCTGTGGGTCCAGGACAGGTGGCTATCTACACCTTCGGTGCCCATTTTTGTTTCAGGGCAATAAAAACATAGAAGAAATCGTTTCGTTTGCACTGCAGTTTTCTTCAGTTTTCATGCCAGGACATGCGCAGGATGTGCAGGGCTTAAATGAAGGAGGGGAAGGTATAAATCCTGTAGTCATTTTCTATCATCTTCTCTGTATTTCCCGCTTTTCATGTTGAAATCACTTTAAGCATCTGCAGTAGAATTATTCTTAGAGAGTCTCTCATGAAATTAGATGTCTCCGAATTGAATTCATTTCCACCCCATTTTGTCAGATGCTAACACAGTGAGACCCAGATCCTGCTTTAATTGGCTTTGAGATCCGGTCCCTCTTTTTGCCCACAGAAGTCTGGGATTCACACTTGTCCCGAGTTTTTCCCCATCCTGAGTTCATGCCCGGCATTTCGGTAGCTCAGGGAGCATCCGAGCGAGAGCAGGCAGCAGCTGAACCCTGATGTTAGACATCCTAACTCACTAGGAACCGAATTATATCAGAATATTCCTACAATATAAAGTACACGGTCACCTTCTGGCATTGAATTAGAGTTACAATATCCCCGCTAATGTCAACAGTGGTTTGTGGTATTAGACACACGTATATATCCTCTGCCGCTCTGAAAATTAGCATTATGCTGTACACCTCTGCATTAAGCTATAAATACCCCAGCAGTCCAGGGGAGAAGGGACCATTTCGATATCTCATGCAACATTAGCAGCTCACAGATTAAGCACGTGGGGCCTGGGAGATTATCTCCTTGAATCAATATAAAGCAGGAAGCAAACAAACAGCTGGCCGGGTTCCCCCAAAATAAAAGCGTTTGATTGTGGCAAGCTTCAAAGCGACTGGTTGACACAAAATAGGTTGGGTGCCCTCCCCTGCTGTGCCCGAGGAGCAGAGGGTAGCGTGGAAATAAATAAACATATAAAAATTACTGCTTACTCCTCCCCCCACCGACAAACCACCTCCCAAAGAAAACCAGGGAAGCAACGAAAACCGCCCCAGAACATATGGCGGAATGAAGCGCAGGATCCCCGTAGGTCTGGGTTGTACAAGTAAATATTAATCTGGGGGGGATACTGGGGGCTGAGATCAAAAGAGCTGCTCCCGTTTCTATAGGGAGAAGGAGTGCTTTGATGTCACAGCGTCTTCCCTGCGCCGCCTAATGAACTGAAATTGTGACACAGTGACATCCTGCAAGGTTTGAAAGCACTTAGCACAATGACACATCTTTGGGGTTTGCTGCTCTCTTTTTCCATCAGCCTCCTTTGCGAGGCAGCCGGCGGCGGGGGGGAAATGGTCTGTCGGTGAGGGTGGAATCGCGGCAGAGGACACGGAGCGGGTTTGGGAGCGAGAGGTGGGCGTTTCTCCCTCGATTACACGCAGGGAGAGCAGAAGGGGACTCACTCCAGCGCGAGCCCGACCGAGCAGTATGAGGCAGAGACGCAAATGGGAGGGAAGCGTGGCGGGGCGTGCGTGAGGCGGCGGGCGAGACAGAGCCCACGTCCCCTGGCCGTCGCACCCATCCAAGGCTGGCAGGACAGGAGTCATCTTCATGCCCTCCGTCCTCCAGCACCCAGCCCGAGCCACAGCACCCTCACGTGATGACGGACGTGAAAAGGGTTTCAGGAGGATGCAGAGTCAGGGGCAGGATGAGTTTTTCACCCAGGTCCTGTGGAGGCAGAACCTCCCCCGTTCACATCAGGCCAAGCGGGTAGAACAACCGTGGCTGTAGGCATCTTCCTCCTCAGCCTGGTTTTGGCCAAACAAAGGGCCTGAATACTTCACCCAGGGTCCCAAGAGAAAATCACTGAAATGAAACCCTGTGCCCCCACCCCAGGAGGGCAGGGGAGAGCAGGGAAGCCTCTGCGGGATTTCAGATGGATCCCCTCCAGCTTTTCCCCAGGAGGTGGCTGACCTGCCGCTGCCTGTGGAGCGAGGGATGGTTTATTGGGCTTTTCTGGGAGCATCTCTGTACCCAACCCGTGGGTCCTGGTGAGGCCCTGGAGCCCAGCAGACCCTGGGCAATGCCACCGGTCAGGGCTGCACACAGCCGCTCAGCCAGCGCAGGGTTAAATGCAGTTAATCCCGGGGATTTACTCCAGATTAACCCAGGGAATCGAGAGCAGCGTTTGGCCCTATGTAAAAAGGTCGGGTTCTCAATGGCAGAGGAAACCCAACAGCATTATCCACCTGGGGAGGTCGCAGGTCTGGGAAAGAGACTTGCTGAGGCCAGAAGTTAGGATATGTAATATAGCAAGGCAGAGTTGCTGAACCAGGCGGGGAAAAGAAACTTTATTCAATCATCTGTTTTACTTATTTCATAGCTGACGAAATTCATCTATTCCTTGGGCTTGTTTGTGCTGTGAAAGCTCTGTGTTGTCACGAGGCAAAGAAACTGTTAGAGAGAATAAAAAGGGTGATGCTGAGCTGCAACCTGCCTTAAAACGTTGTGCCCAGATAGGAAGAATAAAACCACAAATTAGGGAAAAGAGCCCCACAGCTTTTCTGAAGCCAAAGATGCGGTCTGATCACTCTTCACCGAGTCACTGGGATTAAGAAGGCATTAAGGGAATAACAACTTGATGGGGTTTAGCAAAGCGTCATGACACTGTGACATCGTCTTTCCAAAAAATACCATATTGGGGGGGGTGTGCACAAAATACATGTATGTACACAGCCACACGCACAGAAGGAAAGCCTGTAAGGACTCAAGGTGTCTAGAGAAGTGTGAGCACAGGACTGAACTGTCCCACAAAGAGCTGCAGAAATGCACCTACGTAATTGCATTGGCATTGGCTCAAAGGTCCACGGAGGAACTTACTGTCGGGGTGCTGGTGCTGGGGGGACACAGCAATAGGGTTCAGTGGGAGCTGGGGCACCTCGAGCCACCCCTGTCCCCCAAATCTGGGGGAGAAACACAGAGTGGTTCCCAGCACATATCCACCCCCACAGGAAACGGTTTCTGGAGCAAGGAAGGGGATCAGTCACATGGAGCTTCTTTTACATGAAAAACTCGCTGCAGCAGCAAGAGGATTTGATAGCACGGAACAGACCAGGGCTGGATGCAACTCCCAGGTGCAATAATAGTAATAATAATAATAATAATAATAATAATAATAATGCAGTGGGGAGAGGCTCATCTTGAGCTGATCGTTGAGGCAAATTAATGCAACTTTGATCTAGCCTTGGGGTGAGTGGCTCCAAGCAAGATCACATTGCGGCATTACAGTGACCAGGACAGGGCACCAGCACCTGCGGGCAGCCCGACAGCCACCCATCACCCTCCTGCATCCTGCCTGCAGGCAGGGGGATAAGGGAAAAGCCGAAAGCACTGAGCCGGGAAGTGATAAATAACCCACGTCTTGCGGAGGGATGTTTCTGCGTGTGAATCTGAGGCCTTGCCGGCTTCCAGCGAGATGCCCCTTACACAACGCTGCAGCTCCTGTCTAGGGCAGGTTTCCCGTCAGAGATGCCATTCACCAAATGCCACTCAGCCGTGATTTCAGCTAAGCTGTATGTCATTATTTTTTTCCCCAAATCAGCCTTATGCAGATTCCACCCTCTCTGCTGGTTAACCCCCACAGCGCCAGCACACTCCAAATGTCTTTAAGGGCTTGGCGAGGTTTTTGGGAATTTTTGGGAATCCTAAAACTTTGTGGCATGGCACAGCGCCTTAGAGAGACCACCTGGCTATTTGCTTAGAAAACCCACCACGGAGGCTGGGTGCCTTATCAGCCATTTTCCCCATTTTTCTCTTATCACAAAGCATATACGAGTCGGATTAAAGAAACGCTGTTAGTATAACATCAAGAGTGTTGTACTAGTCTGTACTAAGAGCGTAGATGTTTACCGCAATTTTCCTTAGCTCATAGCTGTATTTTAGTAGTAAAGTGTGAATTAACCAACATCTAGTTTATCCATGAACATCTTCGAGTAGCTCACAGTTATTTCATGTTTGAGTCAGGCTGGTAGCAGTTGTGACCGTTCCCTTAGCTGGGCAGAGGGACAGCCCAGGGGAACACCTATCTTTCTGTGAGCTTCATGCGCTGTGTCGTGATGGATGCCCCTAAGCCTAAATTAAGGCTATGATGCTTGAATTAAAAGTTCAAAATAAGGATGGAAGAGAAAGTTAAGAATTTAGGAGAAGCAGGTTGCATCACTGGATCCTGCCAAGCCAATGAATCAGGCTTGGTTTAGAAATCCTGAAGATGATTTAGGCTTCCTCAGAGGGATATGAGGTCTGAATGGGAATCCTATCCATAATCCCTGCTTCGCTGCATCACCAGGCAGCCTCAAATGACAGTCCTTCCACGGACACGGGCTGCTCCTGATGTGGGGCAAAACACCACCCACCTCCGCTGACATGAGTGGGATGTGGGTGCAAATGGAAAACTAACCCCATGCAGCCAGGGCTGGCTCCAGGCCCTGGAATGGCATTTCCCTGTGCAGGGCAGCCAGGAAGGGATGCTGGTTGCTGAGGGGTGGGCTCAGCTCTGGTGTGGGAGGTGGGTGTCCTGCCTGCATGCTGCCTGCACCTTGCCTGCACCCAGCCGGGAATCAGCCCGTGCACAGCCTGCACCCTGCCTGCACCCTGCCTGCACCCAGCCTGCAATCAGCCCGTGCACAGCCTGCACCCTGCCTGCACCCTGCCTGCACCCTGCCTGCACCCAGCCTGCAATCAGCCCGTGCACAGCCTGCACCCTGCCTGCCCCCTGCCTGCACCCAGCCTGCAATCAGCCCGTGCACAGCCTGCACCCTGCCTGCACCCTGCCTGCACCCAGCCTGCAATCAGCCCGTGCACAGCCTGCACCCTGCCTGCACCCTGCCTGCACCCTGCCTGCACCCCCCGCGCTCCCCTCCTGCCCCCCCCGCGCCCCGGGCAGGCCCGTGCCGGTGCTGCCCCCTGCCGGCGCCGCCCGCCCTCTGCAGCCGGCCTGGGCCGCGGTTGCCGCGGCAACGGTGGGGGGGGGGGGGGGGAGGCAGCGGCCCGGGCGGGGGCACCGGGGGGAACGGGGGGGAACGGGGCCGGCTCCGCTGGGGACGTCCCGCTGCCGGGCTGCTCCGGGGACCGTGCCGGGCCGCCGGGGGGAGAGGGGGGTCTGGCAGCAAAGCCCCAAACCGGGCAGAGCCGGGGCGCGGGAGCCGCTCCGCTGCGGCGGGACAGCGACAGGCACAGCCCGCAGCGCCCCGGGATGCGGCTGCTGCAGGGGCGGGCGGGCAGAGCCCTCTGCGCTGTTATTATTTTTTTAGCTGTTTATCAGGGCAGAAGACGGGGTTCGGGGCAGATTTTCACCCTGTATTAGGTATTTCCTTAAACCCGGGCCGGGCCAGGGATACCGCCGGCAGAGGTGGAGACACCACCGCTCCGCAGGGCTTCATCCCCCGCTGCTGATCCCCCCGGGCAGTTCTGCCGAGCCCCCCACCACCCCCCCCCCCCAAAGACCGGCCTGGGATTGCCAGTCCCGCCACATCCGCAGCGTCCTGCTCCGCCACGGAGCGCTGGGAGCCCGATGGAGACTGGCTCCTGTGCTCCAGCCAGCGGCTGCCCCGGCCCCCTCGCCCAAAGCGGGGTGCCTGCGACCGGCAGCCCCCCCCCCCTTCCCACTGCCTGATTAGGATTCACCTCACATCCAGATGGAGGAGGGCTACGTATCCCGGCATGCACCCGCCCAAAATTGCAGACCATTGCTCGTGCTGCAGCGGCCATCTGGTTGGAAAACAACAGGCCAAACAGTTTCAGCATCACGTCATGTATCCTCCAGCGGGGAGAAGGGGGTGGGATGCAGAAATGCCAGCGAGAAGGAAGGTGGTTGGCGTGGTCGGATGCGCGGGAGCGAAAGGGACGGGAGCGGTGGTTCCCTCGAGGCCGCGGCCGTGTGCCGCAGCTCCCGGCCCCGTGCGGGGATGTCCAGCCCCGACGGGAGGTCTCTGCTGGGGAGCGCTCCCTGCTCCCATCGCTCACCGCAGAGAAGCATTACGGTTTGCAAGGATTTCCCCCTCATAAATTAGTATCTTCCAGCTGTTTCCTTCCACATAAAATCTCTTCTATTTCTTCTCTTATTGCTTTATATAAACAAACATGAGAGCGACTCATTCTAAATAAAGTTATTTGTCTACGTAAATTAATATATCATATTCTCTCCTGAAATATAGAGAGCTATTTGTCTCCAGAGAAATCATGTTAAGAGTGACATAGTATAACCCTATTCATTTGCATATGCAGATATGTCTAATTATTCAACTTGCAATTAAAGGCTTGTGTGTCAGCAAATGAGACTAATTAGATACATTTATCTATGATAATCAGCTTTATTACAAACAAAATAGATTTCCCTTCACTTCCCAGGCAAGTGAGACGTGTTGACTGGAGGTAGCTGGTCAAGGGCCCATGGACTCAAATCGCTGACGGAATTTCCATCTGCGTCAGACCGGGCAGAGACACACGGTAGTTTGTTACATTTTTGTGTCCGAAGCACAAACGCATAATTTTTCAGCTTTTTTTAAACTTTCTTTTGAAAATATCCTGCCCGTGCAACTATTCTTTACCACAGAGTGGGGCATAAATAATTATTAGAAAACAAAGTCTGGCTTCTAAAAGTGATTTAGGTTCCTATGTTAAAATAAATTGTGTCCTCTCTGTGGGCTGAGAGAGCAAGTAAGGGAGCAGCGAAGATGCGGACATAGCTGTCACCTTTCATTTAAGGCAGGTACAGATACCTGAGCTTCTTCAGGTTAGCCAAAAATGATTGCAGCCCTCATCCAAAGCACAGCCTCGTCCTACCGCTTTCAGCAAAGGGTGAGCGAGATGAGGGCTGCAAAAATACAGGCTCTGTGGGTTGGTATTAGGCTGAAAAGTCCGGGGGCATGGAGGAGAAAGATAGTGAGGATGTGCCAGACATCGGCTGAGCAAACCCTGGTACTCGGGGCAGCAAGAAGGATGCTCAAAAAGGGGCTCAGAGCTGCAGAGGCAGAACCTGGTTTCTCCTGGCAGTTCTGCTACTTTCAGGAAAACATATGTTTTTAAAATCTTTTGTGTGGACCAAATCAAAGACACAAAATAGTATTCAAGGCACCCATTTTTTAGCTCGTTGCTCAGGCGAACAGAATATGAAGCACTCGATCCCAATGGCTGCAACAGCAGTATAACAAGTTGTCCCTTTCCTTTCGTGTAAGAACATTTCCACTGATTTGTTAGATCGTCCATCTACTACAGAGCAGTTGTTTTTCACAGCTGCTTGGCCTACAGGTGATCTAGTGAAAAGAACACATAACCTCTCCAGACTGGAGTTAAGAGCCAGTAATCCACAAAAGACAGGAGTGGGTTGGAAAGACAACGTTCTCTGAGCTCCTGCTCTTGCTTGGTGGGGTTCCCAGCTCACAGCCCCCTGCTCGTGGCCAGTGATGGACACAGACTTGGGGGGGGCGGGGGGTTGTGGACGAGAAGCTCAACATGATCCAGCAGTGTGCACCTACAGCCCAGAAAGCCAACCGTGTCCTGGGCTGCATCCCCAGCAGTGTGACCAGCAGGTCGAGGGAGGGGATTCTGCCCCTCTGCTCCGCTCTGGTGAGACCCCCCTGCAGTGCTGCATCCAGCTCAGGGGTCCCCAGGACAAGAAGGACATGGACCTGTTGGAGCAAGTCCAGAGGAGGCCACAGAGATGCTCAGAGGGCTGGAGCACCTCTGCTGTGGAGATGGGCTGAGAGAGTTGGGATTGTTCAGCCTGGAGAAGAGAAGGCTGTGGGGAGACCTTAGAGCCCCTTCCAGGGGCTACAGGGAAGCTGGAGAGGGACTGCTTACAGGGGCAGGGAGTGACAGGCCAAGGGGAATGGCCTGAAGCTGAAGGAGGGGAGATTTAGATGAGATCTGAGGAAGAAATTCTTCCCTGTGAGGGTGCTGAGGCCCTGGCACAGGTTGCCCAAAGAAGCTGTGGCTGCCCCTGGCTCCCTGGCAGTGTTCAAGGCCAGGTTGGATGGGGCTTTGGGCAACCTGGGCTAGTGGAGGGTGTCCCTGCCCATGGCAGGGGTGGGACTGGATGGGCTTTAAGGTCCTTCCCAACCCAAACCATTCTGTGATTCTATGAAAACGGTGGCTTGTTCTGTTCTTCGATTTTCTTTCAGTGAAAGGAAAAGGAGAAGAAAGAAAATTAATTTCTAGTTGATACAAATACATTGGAAATCTGTTATATTTCTCTGTTGGGTGGAGAGAGAAACACGAGGGCAGCAAGTGAGGGAAAAAAACCCCACCTCTCTCCAGAAGTAGCTCCCTGAAAGTGTGTTTTAAAATTATCATTCTGCATTTTCAATCTGCTCTGATGTTTCAAGGGTGAAAAAGCACCAGCACAAAATTGTAGGAGCACTTTATAGGTCTACAAATCTGGGTGAGAGAATTAGGATCTTTACCTTTTCAAGAGACCCTAGATCCCTCTTAGGACCCCAAATAAGAGCTATACTTTCACAGGAGCTCAAACTCATTTCTCTTATCGTGATGCTTATGGTACCTTTCAAAGCCCAGCAACTCTGTGGGCGCTTGGGGGCTAGAAATGTCCTTTTTGTTCTGTGTTTCTTTATTTCCCAGTTTAGTGGGATCTCATCCATCACTTGGGCTCTTAATGCTTTTACAGTAGTAGCTGGCCTTTTCCCTCTTTAACACACACTGTAAAGGGAAATGATCAGGCCACAGACAGGGCTGTTGGTCCTGGCCGGGCTCCTGTTGCCTTCTGCATCATGCATCTGGCTGCAACACAGCCGGGTTAAACTGGTTTTAGCATCTAGGGATCACCGGCAGGAGTAAAAAAGTATGGTATAACCTTCCCCAAAAAGCATAACAAAATAACAACAGGAAAATGAGGTTAAGTGAAACCATTTCAATAATGTTATAGGCCTGCTTTCAATCAATGAAAGCTGGGAAATGCAACGTCTTTAGAGGCTGTCATTTCATTTCAGCTCCCTCCACTGCTGAACTTCTCTTCACAACGCAACGAGTTAAAGACTTAGCAGCGGATTCATAATACATCTGAACTGTACTTTTTGTGTTTAATATTCACTAGAATGGTTGACTTTGCTGCGTTTGGTTATCGAGAGGAATAATAGTTTTCAGTTTCATTGAAGCATAAGATATAATTCCATTATCTTTTTTTTTTTTTGATAAAATAATCTGCAAGAAGTAGAGCAAAATGAGAGAAGAAATGATTCTATAGACCCTGTTAATTATGTATCCATCATATAAAATAGCAATAATAGCATAATAATTTTTCATTAAATAGGCCACAGGTATATTTGCAATCTCGTTCTGTCAAGTAAGAAATGCCTTAGAAAAACTCCACTTACTCTATTTCAATAATGCTAACTAATTTGGGGGCAATTAACACTAAATTTTGGTGCCTACTGTGTAGGAATCTGACAATTTTGCAGTTCTGAATCAATTTGTGCATTGCTCCATACACATTAAACCTGAGTTCAGCCCCTGTAACTTCAGGGAATTAAAAGTTAAGACTCTTGCTCTAAATTAGGTGCCTGAACGAGCAATATAGTTCAGGGCCCGGGACCTCAGACTGGTGCCTGCTCCACAGCTTTGCCACCAAGCTGCTCTGTTTTCCAGCCTGCATCTGGATGCAGAAGAATTGCATCACCATGTTTTAAATTAATATAATTGAGAGAGGTGTCGTTCTATTCTCCCTGCAGGGAGCAGCCATTTAAGCATTGATCTTAATTTCAGGAGGTTCAGGATGGAAATGAACTAACTCCAAGAAATCGCCAGCATTTGATCTGCAATGCAAAGCTACGCTCCCGGTAAGCTATTTAGATAGCAGATTCGGTGAGCAGCACGACTCTGCAGTGAGAGGGACTATGTTCTTCGGTCTGCTTTCCTGTGCAATACGCCAGTTTTTGAAGATGCTCTCAATTACAAAGTCTAGCTGGTGTGCTGGGTAACTCTGAGATACCTCAGTTTTTTCCCCTACGAGTATATCCCATGTGTCTGTCAAGGAATGCCATGCTTCATGTTATGGGAAAATCCCCTTGCAGACACAGGGAGTTGTTTTCCCGTTCAAATGAAACCCAACAGTGAAGAGCGGACCCATGCTGCAAAATGCAGAACGAGGTTTGATCCTTGCAGAGGTGCAACGTTAGAAAGGAAAAAGGTTGCATGCTGAAAACACAGACAGTTTGATAAAGGACATGAGAAGAAGGAAAAAAGCTGCTGTTGCTGCTGCTGCTGCTGCAGCTTTAAATTAAAATGCTGCATCAGCCAGTCCCTCAGGACTTGATAGAAATCTAATTAGTCAGACAATCTGGCACCAAATGTCCTAATTTCCCCAATCCATGTGGGATTTGTGTATTCTCTTATTCACTGCAGTTCTAAATTTCAACCTGAGCCTTTCTAACCCCTCTGTTTTTTCCGTGCAGACATGGGACTCAAGAGAAGGTGATCCCTATCAAAACCTAATTGTTTTTCATAAACCTTTAATTAATTAGACTCAGGCTCATGAAAGACACTTAAAATATTAACAATTTGTTTAGAGACAAGTGCTGGATGAGGATTGCTGCAGCGATGTATTTGGGTAAGAAACCCAAATGTAATTAATGTTCGTGGGTGTACGCTCAGTGTGGGGTCCGGGAGGGCGGCTGAACTGGGATTCCTCCCCGAAACGCACTGGGAGCAGAGCGAGGATGGCGGCCGGGCTGTGCCGTGGCCAGCATTGTGGCCAGCTCAGGATGGATGGATGCAGCGTGGGCCCTCCGTGGCCAGCGGGTAAGGGCAGTAGCAGCCCTGGGGTGGTGGGTTTTAAAAAAAGCTCCAAAAAGGGATTGGAGTCCCCCAGGTTGGCTATGTAGGGCACACTGAGAACAGCAAACTTGTAAGGCAATTAGCCCTGTCCTAGGGGACCACAAAATCCTGGAGCAAGGTGCTGAGCGCTCTGAATCCCCTTGGCACCCTTGGAGAGTGAGGATCCCGGCTCACACAGGATTAAGCCATTTGGGAGTAACAGATTTGATTTTTTTTTTTTTTTCCCCCCAGAGCGGCTATGACCTGTCATGTCAAAGCTTTTTATTAAAGTCTCTTAATCCCCAGATTATCACCACAATAGTTCCACAGGCCCATTCCAGATAAGGCAGGGCCCATTGTGGAGATGCACATTGGAGGAGTTTTAATCTGCAAATTATTGGCATGCAAGACCATGAGGGGCTGCTTTGCTGTGTTGCCCGTTGCGTCAAGGGGAGTTGAATATTTATGAAGAAGACTTCAAATGGGCCATGCACTCCCACACATGTGCAATCCCCATGCGGCAGAGGGGCCCGGCTGAAAGGAAAAAACCCACCGTGCAGCCACGACACACACGTGGACTCCCCCCAGAAGCCATGCAGCCTTCGTGGCAAGAAGGTGAGCAGGGCTAGCGGGAAGGGGTTGGTCCCCTCCTCCAAACACCCCATTTCAGCCACACGGGATACATGATTTGATTTTTAAGAGAGAAATGATAAGAGCGGAAAGGCAGAGCTGGTGATGGAAACTCCATTTCTCTCTTGAATACTGAGGGAGGACAGCAAACAGATAAAGTCCCTGATAGGGATCCTTCGCTGGCACAAAACATGCCATGTGGAGCGAAGGCTTATGCTGTATACAAAACTAATTAGCAGTTACCTTCTAGATTAAGGAACAACTCAAGCATCTGTTTCGCTGAAGTGTTTTTAAAAAAAGAAACGGCCATTTTTAAAATAGCCTGATGGATTTGAAAATGTTATCGCTTGGGTCTGGGGGCTCCCAGGGGAGATGCTGGGGAGCCCAGGAGAGACCATCCCCTCCGCAAAGTGTTTCCAGGCTGCCGGTGAGCTGGCAGGGCGAAGCAAGACGCGCTCTCTCTTCCCCCCCGGCGGCATTTGTGCAAGCACCTTGTTGCACCTCACTGCAAAGGCCACCAAACAGAAATTAACAGGGAAATGCTGTATAAACAAGTATCGACTGGGAGCATCGCAGGGCTGAGCAGGGTGGGAGCAGAGCCCGTGGCACTGAGCTGAACCTCTCAGTACATATATATACTCATATAACCTCTCAGATATATATATATTTATGCATGCATCATATATATTTATGATGACCAGCTCCTTCAGCTGTCCCTAGCATAGATGCTGCTGCACAAGGCCAAATCCTGGCTACTACTCATAGAGATGCTGAACCCCTCTTCTTCTTACTGAGATCCCAGCCCTGGATCAGGCTGCAGCATCCATCCGTCAGGGCAGATCAGCCTCAGCCCTCCGCAGCAATTTGAGCCCTTCTCTGTCAGCAGATAAGGCTGAGGATAGTCCAGGACATGGCTCTGCTCTCAGCATGTAATCTCCCGTTGCTCGCTAGGCGAGGATGTCGCCCAGTCGCTGGGGATCTGGCTCAGGACCTGCAGACTTGGACTCAGCTCCGGCTCTGCCACAGCCTTCCCGTGCGACCTTGGGCCAGCTGCTTAGGTTTCCTCTGTACCTGATTCCCATCTGTTAGGAAATGACTGGGTATATTAAAGGGTTCGTGTGAAGATAAGTAAACTGTGAGGCTATTATTAGCTATTACACTGCTAGGGTCCAAATGTTCCTATTTTCTGTAACAGCTCAGGAACTTAAGCAGGCAGAAAAAGGCTTCGGAAAAATAAAGCATTGCCTTTCTGAGGTCTCCTCTCAAAGGAAGGAGGTGTGTCTTCCTTTGGAGCCAGCTCTCCATGTGTTTTATGAAATTGCAATGCCCACATTTTCCCTAACGGCCTTCATTCCAGCCCGTTAGGTGGCCCCCAATAGCCTTTGGCTCATGGAAACATTCCAACGTGCTTAATATTACCTGCAATGCCTGTATTAATCATAACGCGCAGGTGCTAGAGCCACTGGAGGGAAGAAGAAGGGAGAGGCCAGGTAATTTATCGCTATACGGCCCCAGCATGAGCATTTGCATTAGTCCAAAAATTACTTTGCTTTCTGGTTCCCAAAATTCTTGGGAGTACAAAACAGGAGAGGGAGGTTATCTGTGAATCATCTGTCATTTCTAAAGCTTTTGGCTACAACCTTTTCGTGACTCGTGGGGAAAAATTTATAAATAAAGTGTGGGGGTGGGGGAAGTGACTAATTGAGTGCAACAATTAAACATAGCTCCCAAAAAAGCTGAGCATGTTTTTTCAGCGATCAGCACCCTGAGTGAGGGGTGAGAACGCCTCCGAGATTTGCCAGGGGTTGCTGCAGAGTATTAGTACAAGGGGCAGCGGCATCTGGCAGGATGCAACAGGGCGTGTTTTCATGTGACGCAGTCAATGCACAGGCGAAATACTGGGTTTTGACATGCACGGGGCTGGGCGGTGGAGCTGAAGCAGGCAATTAGCTCTTGTTGTCGCCCTGCTTGGGGGGAGCCAAAATAAAGGAGTGTTTAGCGCTGTGAGGAAATGTAGGGCAAGGACTAATACCAGCAGGCAAAGTCAGAGCATTATGCATTCACCTGGGCCACCAGATTCACAGGCAAGGCCGCCAGCTTCCCCCAGACATCCAAAGGCACTAAATAAAACTGGTACCCAGCTTGGAAAACTTCCACTCCAGCTAATAATACTTGCAGGATAAAATATTGGAATCAATATATCCCGTATGCCAAATGAAACCATTTGTATCCACTTGTTCCCTCTCTGGTTCAATTAATAAAGGCAGCCAAAGAAATACTGAGCACATTTCCTTTCAGAAATCTCCCCAAACTTAGTGACATTTGGAATCACACAAGACAGCTGCACCGTGAGATAAGTTAAATGATGTATTCAGAAATGGCTCGGTTCGGAAGGTTGCATCTTTCATAGGAGCCTGGCACCGAAATCTGTGTTGTGTTCTTCAAACGTGGAATAACTCTTCTTCCTGGTTTACATATATTGATGAATACACTTGAAAGATGGCCGGATTTCTGTATATCATGGTGCTTTCTTTTCCTGACACATGGATCCATCTGCCAACATCACAGACCTAATTAGTACTCTCTTATTTCTATTCACCGGTTAGTAAGCATGTGGCATCTTTCCACAAGCCTATAAATCCTCACTCTACACAGACACACACCATATTGCGATGGGTGGGTTATAACCTCAGTAAAACTGGCAGTTGCAGTTGCTTTTCCATTGAGGCTTAATGTCATGATAGCCAAAACAAGAGAGACCATCACCCAAAACACAGGCTGGCACAGCAAGGCTAGAGATGCGGTTCCGAGTTTCCCAGCCCTCAGCCACAGTGTCTCCATCTCCTAAGAGCCACACAAATTGCTCCTGGGTCAATACAATTGTCGTTGAAACTGGATTTGTGTAATGGTCCAAAAAAATAATCCAGCACAGAGGCTCAGTCATAAAGGCAGATGTGATTTGTGCAGTTCAACATAATATAGCAAATGCAAGGGCTAGGAGAAAGAAATGGCAGGGACATGATGAGTCCCAGAGAGCCAGCTCTGAGAACAGACAATTAGGAAATCCCTTAAATAAAACAGAAAGAGGGTAGAGGCATATCCGCCTTCAGGACTCCAAACAGAACAACGTGCATCCCCTCCCAAATCTGGTCAGCCCCGCAGGTCAAAAATATTGTGTGAATATGCACTAGAGGTTATTGTTCTTCCCATGCTGGGGAGAATTATTTGGAAGCCTCCTGCTGGTGTTAAATTAAATTACCCATATAAATAGCACCGGAGGTGATGGACAATAGATCCCACTGGTTTGCACGCAAGCTGCTCTATAATGGGCTGAAAAGTAGAGCTATTGTAACATGCCTTAAAAGGCACCTATTTAAGTTAGAGCTCATCAAACTTCCACCTGGTGTAAGTTACCTTACAGACCTCCCCCTGCAATGATATCCAACTGCTGCTGTGCACGAGCCGAGCCTATCAAATACCTAAGGAGTTAGTAGCAAAGTGCCTTAATCATTGTTACGGTCTTATTTTGGGGTTTCCACTAATTGTGCCAAAAATCCACTTGAGTGTCTATATTCAAATTTCTAACATTTTAAAATTGTGTTCCTTGTGAAAAAAAATTGCCTGCTCAACAATTACTCTCCTCTTCTTTCTTTTTTCTTAAATATCCTTCTTGCTTTGCAAGGTTACTCCCTACTGCTCCTTTTTAAGATTAAAACAAGCAGTTAAAACAAGTGAGAGAATGAATTTTCCCTGGGGAAGCTAACTAAATTCACATCCCATCAAGCTTACCAGCAAGCAGTATCTCAGAGACCAGTGATGCCAGATATGTATGTATGACGTAAAAAACTTGAAATGCAGCATGAGGAATATATATAGCGATCGCGTTGCTAGAAAAATAGCAACAGCAAAAGGCTTGGCAGTTTTACGTTTTATCAGGGGTATGGGTGTCATTACTGGATTGGTACCCACCAAATAAAGGCACAGATAGCATGGGAGAAAAACTGGAGTCTTATTTTTTAAAAACAGAATCTCTCTAAGCCAAATTAACCCCCGACTAAGCCCACTAAAGTTAATGGGGCTACTGGGCAACCAAAGTTAACTTGACTCTTTTGCTCTGTTTTCTACTTATTTTAGAGGAGACAGCCTGTTTTTACATTGCTGGCCAAGAGAGAGAGTGTGAGGATTAATACTCAATTCAAGGCTGTAAACTGCTGCATCGCTGTGAAGTATTTAATTTAGATCTTTTTTGTGTTTCTGGGGACGTAGCCTAAGCTGTCTACAAGAAAAAAGGTAAGGTGCAGCCCAGAACTTGCAGTGATGTAAAAAATTAGCAAAGAAAAAAAAAAAAAAGACAAGAAAATGAAACAACAACAAAAACCTATCAGAGAGTGTGAAATTCACCTGGATCCCTCCTAAGGGGTTTGCACATTTGTGTGATTAGAGTCATATTTATAGGAAAATCTTGTCACTTCTCCTCACACTCTGTGGGGCTGTAAAATACATCACTGCAGCTCTCAGTTTTTGGAAGAGCTGCTGAAAACAGGAGAATGTGTCGTGCAGGAGGGACAGAACCCATCGTGCAGGAGGGTCCCCCAGCCCAAGGTCCTGCCTCTGCACAGCCACGGGCTGCGGGTTTTAATCACAGTGAGATGCCAACGTCCGTGTGCCAAGGGATTGCACAAGGGGCACTTTGCTGGAAAAACACAAGCCAAAGTGCTTTTGGACACTGCTCCAGAGGCTTTGCCCACTGTCATGGGAGGGAGCTGGTCTCATTTTGCCTCTGGCCATGGTTTGCAGTGCCAAAGCACTGCAGAGGGGCCGGGGAGGCACCCCCTTTCTCACCTAAAGGGTCCTGTAAAATGTACAAAAGCAGGATTTCCTCCTGGCACCAACCTGTAAGAAAACAGCTGGCATTAAAACAAACAAGTAAACAAACAAACAAAGGCTCCATTGAAACCTGACATCCTCAATAACAGGACCTTGTTCAGATGTCAACTTAAAAATCTCAATGATCTTGAAAAGAGTTATAAAACCTAGTTGGCAGCAATTGCTGCAACCACTGATTTCCCACGCACTTTGTGTGCTGCTCCAGCACAAATGGTTGCATGAATAAATGGGAGAGTGAGGGAGAACCAGAGGGAGTGGGAAAAGAGGTAAAGAAGCAAAATGAAAGAGAAGAAGAGCCCAAGTCTGTGCTGGCAATCTTGCCTGCTCATCTAAATTGACATTTGATTTCTGAGCGTACCACAACACAGCATTGACAGATCTATTTCTCTCGCAGGGCTGTCCAGTTTTATACATTTCAGGTTGCCAGTGCTACATTGTGAAACCTCACCCAACCCATTTCCCTCTGCAGGAGCTCCTCAGGCAGAAAAGGGGGTATTTCCTTTTCCACTTGTCACAGGGATGTGTTGGGCAGCTAATATATATAAATAAAAAAAAAAAAAAAAAAAAAAAAAAAAAGGCATGCAGAAAACAGCCAGAGCCCTCAACCAAAGATAAAAGCCTAAACAAGTGCACTGAAGTGTAAGGTTAAACTGAGAGGGAAAAGCCATTAGGGACAGCAGAGCTTTGGAAAAGAGTAGAAATAATTCTTAAGGAGAAAGGAGTGGTGAAGTATATCTTGAAAGACAAAGAAACAGAAGTCAGAAAAACATGGAGAGCTACTGTTAGAGCTCAAAACAATACAAATGACTTTCCCTGGTCAAAATTGATTCTGGCTGAGATCTCTGGTTCTGGAGTAAGATTGTATACTGATTGTATACTCCAAAGCAAGGCCTGGCTGCCTGAACACAAACAGAAGCAACGATGTCACTGCAAAATAATAAAACAGCAATCGTTTTGTTGGCTTGTCACATATTACAGCTAATTATTTAATTACTCTAATTTAAAGTTTTACTAGATTCAGCATCAAAGCATAAAAATCTAGTGATTGCAGTGTCAGAAAGGAATAATATAATTAACGTATTTAGTAGTAACATATTAAACTGTTGATTGCACTGCATTAATCGGCAGAGATGATATGATACATGGAAGCTATATGAAATACATGTCTGTATGAGCCTGTGTTGTCTTCCTCTCCATGCCATCACTGACACGTCTGTGGGGCGGGAGGTGCAGGTGTGGAGGAAAGGAGTAGTAGGAGGAGAGAGGCAGACCCATTTCTGCAGCAAGTGCCTATGGAGGCAAGCTGTCGATGAGCTGACGGCATCGCCACAGAGGCACGTGCCAAACACAAGGCTTTTGCAACCAGGCCCAAAGCACAGATGACAAAGTTAGGGACATGTCTGGCTGCCGTGCACCGTGATGGCTCTTTGCCCCAGGGATGTGCTGGAGTGCCCCTGAAGCTGCTCGGATTTAGAGAGATCTGAGCCCACAGACCTCAGCTTCACACCGTTTCTCCCACATAGACACATACCCCCCATCAAAGCATTTAAATGAATCAAGGTTTAATTCCCTGAGTTACCCACAACACACCAAATTCACAAGCAGTTGGATAGTCAAACTGTTGATGCAATAGGCCCCTTACTTTGATAGTGCCCTTCAAAATTGGCTCAGTGGTCACCAGGCAATTAGAAGTAAAGAAATTGTTTCTGCCTGACATAACCTAATAACATTTATTTTTTTCCTCCATTGCTCCAGAGCCAGGCAGCCAACAGAGGGAGCACAAATTCCTGAGCAGCGCTACATGCCTGGACTCTGCGATCCCCTCGGCTATCTTCGGTTGCTGATCATGCTGGCACACAAACTAGGCAGCAGCAAAAGGCACCAGCCTTGGAGGAATAATGTGGTCTGACCTCCCTTCCCCTGCGACAGGACGCAGAGCAGCTCAGCTCTTCAGAGGACCCTACTCCGAATAAGCGTCGTGATCTGAAAATATGAAAATGAAGAAAGACATCAGTAAAGAAAAGGCCAGTTGGGAAAGAAAGGATGCAAAACAGTGAGAGAGGATAAGAGTTTGCATTTTTAAGCTTAAGCTCGTCTACAAAATACTTTCCTGGTCAGAAAGGGAAAGACAGCAAGATGGAAAAGATGTTAAGTGAAACATACAGGCAAAACCAGACACACGTCTAATAATTACAAATTACACCATTTTCTCAGATTAATTTCTGTCTGAAAAGAAACAGTATATATTTCTTTTTCTCCCTCAGTAAGCACAGTGGCCTGCTTGCCTTTCTTGAGAAGTCACATTCTCAAGCATCACACAAATACATGCCCACAGCTGAAACGCTCCCTGCACCAGTCCAGTTTCCAGACCCACATCTATTCAAATGCAGTTTGCTCTCCAGCCACCCCTGGGATACTTAAGTAAGTGTTTTTTATGGTAGAGCTGTTTCTTTATCCCAGCTGAAAATGCCATTACACTATAGCTTTATCTAAAAGCTATCTAAAAGCTAGAGATTCTTGTTAGCATTCACAGGCACAGCCAGGTTTGAACTTCTCAGGGTGCTGCCTCTCAAAGACAATCCAGCACCGGGGCTGCAATGCTCAGAGCGGAACAAACTTTGCGGGGTTTCACAACAGCAAGTGAGAGATGCGTGTGGACAGCAGAAGGGCACATCTAGCTGATCCCAGCTGCTAAATTGAAGACTGCACCAGCTGTGTGTGACTTCTGATCCACGCATAAATGGGGCATTGTTGCAAGACTAGCACAAACTGTATTCTTCAAATTAAAAGAAATTATTTACTTAGGTTTTTTTCTCCCAAAATAACAGAATTCGAATATATTATTTGAAAAAATACATTTTCGTTTTCCACCTCACTGCGTCCAATGATTGTGGTGTGATTATTAAACACTTCATAAATAATAATGTGACATTTTCAGATTGTGCGTCTGATTAAGCAGCCATTCTTCTCTCTATGACTGCGACCATGGACAGATGAGATTACCGCAGACACAGCAATCGTTGTGGCTCCTTCCCTGGGGATCAGGGATCAGAAGTCGCCCCTGTAACCCAATTAAATCCAAGAGGATATGAGCTGATCACTTCAGGCCAGCTCCAAAACTCATGACCATTGATGGGGAACCTTGACATGAACTTCTCTGAGCTGCAGATCTGACCCAGGAACACAGCTTGATGCATTTTCTAGGGAGGATATTTTACACAGTGAGTCACTTTCTCTGCAGTGGGTAATGATTTTACTCAATCATGGTTTAGTATTAGGAAGCCTGCTCTAAGAGCAAACAAGCAGTTCCAGATGAAGACAGAACTAAATCCAGGGAACAGAAATATATAGAGAAGACAGGTTTCATCTAGGAGCAAAAGGGTGAACCTGAGAGATAAATAGTCTCTCAGTGAGGGGTCAGAGTCCTTTGAGGATCAACGCGTTGCAGAGACCCTCCTCAAAAAGTTTACTGCCCCTTTTTCACAAAAAAACCCCACCATTTAGTAAAGTTATTTATTAAATAAAGAGCCAAAATCCAGTGACATATCTCCCCTGGTTATTCCAGTGCCTACGATGCAGCTGTGCCTCTCAGAGCTGTCATATAGAGTAGCGCAGATGTCAGTGAAAGGGACAATCTCCTAACCCAAATTCTCTCTTGCCTAGTATAGCATTCGGATGAGTTAATCCCAGTCGGAAAACCCAAATGCTTTCTTTTTTTCTGAGCACAATCACCATTTCAGAAAAATGACCAAAGAAAGCAGCCCCTCTCCGTAAACCCTCCCAACCATCTGTCTAGATATTACTGACCTTTAATATTATGCAGGCGGGAGGTGGAAAGGATGGGATAAGAAGGGGGTGGGGGGAGGTGTGGAAAAATGTCATTGCTGTAACAATGGCTTATTGCATTTGGATAATCTTGCTTCTTGTACCGCTGCTAACACGGTAATCTTTCTCCACCTACTGTATGTCAATAATGCAATAACCTCGCTCTCCCCCTGCATCAATAACACAACAGCCGCTCTCTGCTTTCAGCGGCACTGATGAATTCTAGAATTGCAACAGCTCAGATGGTCCACGCTAGCTCGTCCCTGCCTCCCACCCTCATTACATTTTAATTTCACTTTAAAGACAGTTGCTATCAGCATTGTTTGGCTACAGCTTCTGCAAAATAAGATCAGGCTGTATTTGAACTCAGGAGGTTCCTTGGCTCAGCACAGGTGCCAGAATAGTTTCTATCAGTGTCATTTCTTTGCATATTCTCAGTCGAAAAATTAAGGCAAGATTTTCCAAAGACTTAACCGGCCAACAGCTCAATGTATTCTCCAAAGAAGCTGCTCTAAGTTCAGTACTTCTGAAAATCTGTTACTTATGCTTCAGTGTACGGACAGCGGATCAGATTCTCAGCTCACTGTCCCCATTGCAGCCTTCAGATGTGTGCCAATTACAATTATACCAGTCCGCCAGTTATTGATTAATCAGTGTTGGTTTAAAGCATAAACATACACAAGTGCTCTCCATATGTTAAGAAAATTATGGTTAAAAAAATGGATATAATAACAACAGCTAAAAAATAGTTAAAGCCAAGTGATGTGACAGGTTGGAAAAAAAAAGATCTGAAAGCATAATCAAGTAAACTTAATATCAGAGAGCATATGGTAAAAAGATCTTGTAAGAGAATCCTTAATACTACAGTGGGCCTCACACACTGATTAATATCACCTCCTCTGTATAGTCTAGCATGGATGGATTCAAGAAGCAGCTGATAATTTTCAGAAATGCCGCTCCTCGTAATGATAGAAGATGAGGTTTTTGAGTTATGTTGAGAATTATTGGCAAAGGTTAGGTGATTTCCCACTGGTGCTAGAGGGAAAACATTGCTTGCAAATTACCGGCATTTGTCAGTACTAATACCACATCCCCCAGCCACCTAAACTGTCAACATTAATAGGTGTCTTTACAGCAAAAAGGGGTGACGATAGTCAGACTTGATCAGACCTTGAAATGAGAAGAGGAGCATGATACAGAGAATAAAGAAATGGAAATGCGCTTGCAGTGCCTCTTGCCTTAGCTCCCAACATCCCACCCATAGCTGTGTGGGTGGCACTGCGTACCACGCTCTGCCAATTATCACATTTGCTTTCCCCTTCGCTCTCCTTCCCATCTCTCTTTCATTCGCTGGGTAGATTTCATTAAGCCTCTTCCATCCTCTCTCTTTCCAGTGACTGCTCTGTTTTCATCTGTCTACCATTCGCACAGTGTGTCTTTTTCCAAGAAGCAAACGCAAGATGCAAGAAGCTAATGCGAGATGCTAATGCAAGATGCTTTCCCAAGAAAAAAATGCAAGATGCAAGGCAGGAAAGGTTTTCTGGTGCCTGGCTACTGCCAGGCCTTGGTCATTCTCCTACCAGTCCTCTGTACAGCCCTTGGGCAAGCAGTGGCCCAGAGCCCACTGGCAGGGAGCCCACAGCACTGCTCCCCAGGAGGGAGGTTAGAGACAAGGGTCCTTGCCAGGCTTCTAGTTACCGCTCTCCCACCTGGGCACAGCAGCAGCAATATCTAGCCCTTGCAATATCTTACCCTCTATTTAAACCTTGAAAGCTTTCAGTATGACTTAGATTGCAAGGTTTGGGTGAGTCTGGGGATCAGCCCAACATGCAATCTTGGTTACCCAGTCTGGGAATGCAGAGCCTCAACAGCCTCCTC
Organism: Balearica regulorum gibbericeps; assembly: GCF_011004875.1. NCBI lineage: Eukaryota > Metazoa > Chordata > Aves > Gruiformes > Gruidae > Balearica > Balearica regulorum. The sequence goes on from NC_046199.1 coordinate 10,913,553, forward strand.
AGGTAAAAACGCAGACAGAGCTATGGTTATAGAAGTCTATGCTCCTGGCAGGATAGTAATCATCACTGGTGCCCAGCAATTAATAAGTGTTTTGCTGAAGAGTTGCTAAGGTATTTTCCCTCCTCACTTTCCCTCTGTACATGCCATGGTAAAGGACCTGCCATCCACTCCTCCAGCACTTGAATTTCAGCTCTAGTGACCTGCCTTTGTTTCAAGCAGGCAAAACAAACCGCAACTTCACTCCCTACATCTTCATCTTCCAGGCTGCCCAGCCCAAGCAACCAGGGACACGGCTCAGCTTTGTCCTGAGGTTAACGCACAGTCTGATGTGTGGTTTGGTCCCCCCACCAAGGAGAGCATATAAAATACAAACATCTGCTCTCCTGAGCCTTTCAGCACCAGAGGTAGCATTAATTTAGGTCGGCCACAACCAGAGATAAAAATCATTTCCATTTGACTCCTCCTTCTGTCAAACTGAATAAAATATAGTTCACTTATTCACCTCGCCTGGCCCCTTGTGATTAACATTAGCAAATGCAATCAGGCCGTGGCCACGTCGCCACTCTACATTAATGCAAACCTGGGGGAGGGCCTCGTCCACTATCAGCACAAAAAGAGAGCCTTACCTTTTAATGTGCTCATTCTTCACATGGCTGCTAGTGATAAAAGAAGCCGTCGAAACAGATGGACAGGCCAGCCTAGGCAGAGATAGGAGATTTCTGCTGATTTCTCAGGGAAAGAGAAAAAAAGCATGCAGTGAGAACTATGCACGTCCTCAGTAGTTACCACTCATGGAGCAACCAACCAAGTCTCTGGCAGGGCCCCAGAGGGTCATAAGCTTAGCTATCCTAACTCCATTTTTGTGTGTGCTACTGCAATCTCGTCTGCTGCAACCCCTTCCCTGTTGCAGCATGGCTGCTCTCCCTGGAGCACGGGCTGAGTTTCCCAAGCAGGTCCCACTGCAGATCCTGTTGAGAGGAGTATGGCACTTGGAAAGGCACAGAAAAGGGTCACTGCTGGCATATGGTGCCCAGGAATGCTGCTAAATTTTGCAGTCTGGCTCACTTGCATGCCCCACCATAAGCCCCACCAGAAGCCAGCTTAACTTTTCCTAGAGGCAGGATTATTAGTACTTCAGACTAGTATTTTCAGTAGTTTTTCCCACTGTTGCAGGTGGCTAATACACCATGAAGTGCAGAATCGAAGGCCCAGACTAATTTCTCCCTTTACTCGCTAGCAGTTAAGGGCGGGCTGACCACATGGCATTCCTCGCCACATCTCAGCTCAGGCAACTTTGCAGATGCAAACGCTGACTCTGCCAAAACTCCTGCATCTAAAGGACCAACCCCCAACAACCACAAAATGGTTTTGGTCCTTGGATTGTAAAAACCCCTGATGCTGTCATCACTGAGCTATGAAAATATGAAAATAAGTGCCAGGTTTTATGCTAAATACCTCATTCTAACCCCACCTGTGATACCACGGGTCTAGGGCACACACCATCCACACAAGCATACATCTGGATTATCTAAGAATTAATAATCTGGTCTTTAACAACCTCATTCACCCTCTGTGAAAGGGGGCGAAGTGATACAAGGTTGGTTGCCCTTGGAGCTGGACTGTGGGTGTCTCTATGTGCAGCAGTATGACTCGAAAAACTGCATGCAGAATCTCAGCCCACATTTTGAAGACTTTTTTTCTTAAAAATATTTTCTATGATCCACACTTGGGTGGCAAAAGTTGTTGTTTTAAGGCAGTTGAAATCATTATTCTTCTCAGATAACATTAAATGCTCAAACACATTTTTTTTTTTCTTATTTTCCTTTCTTTCACTACACTCTCCTCTTTGGCAAATAGGACTCCCAAGTCCCTTCTGATCACTAATAACATGGGCTTTCATACCCTCTTGGAACACGTGAAATTTCTTTGACGTCTTAACTTTGCACAAATAGATTTTAATGAGGGAATATCACCTTGCCTTGAGCTAACTCTCTTCCTTTGCTCTTCCAAGGCTTTTGTAGTCATTTCCTTACAACTTACAGAACATTAAAGTTCAGCAAAGTGTTTGAACACTGCATACCATTTCCCCAGGAACTTTGTTTATTCACTTCAGACTGTCACAGGAGGGACACGCTTTCAAAGATATGATGTAAATCAGGCAAAGGAAGAACATCATCTGCAACCCTCCATTGTCCTGACATGGTCTTTCATGTCTGCTTGGAGGATTGCATACAAAAGCACTTCCCATTGGGTGACAACCAGGGTGATGCTACTAATATAAATAAGGCTCTGAAGTTATGGTGCACTCACAAGGGCTGTGGAAAGCCTTAAGTATAACTTGAGTAACACGCATTTGTTGAAGGGATCGGAAGAGCACAATAGGTGTGGAACAGAATATCTAGCTACTTGCCAGAGAATATATCAGTTCATGTTCAAACTCACCGTAGACTTAAAGAAGACAACAGCCAGAGAGGAGATCAGCCTGTAAATTCTGAAATGAGAAGAGGATACAGATCTGGAGTTAGGAAATAGTGATCCTGTTGTCAAATTCCTCTCCATGCTCCTGCCAGAGCACGAAGTTGAGACAACAGACTGAGAAACCAGCCATTTTCCATGCTGTCATTTCGAGAAAGGTTTCCAGCACCTTTCTCCACAGAGACACCAAGGGATGGACTTTTCTCAGAACAGTTGTTCTCTCGGATGGAGCAAAGTGTCACTGTGAAACATGGCAGAGCACTGAGATCCTGGGCAGACGTTCAATGAACCCATGAGTGGGATTCAGCTGTCCCCCTGCAAACTCTTCCCTTTGCTGATAATTTACTGTAATTAAACCATATGTAAAATTCTTTCACTCTGTCAGAAGCAGAGACCTTCTGCTGCCCATATGCCAGAAAGACAAATGAAGGGCAAAGCTCACACGAAGAAGGCAAACTTTTACTTCTTGATTAAGGAACAGGAAAGGCACCTTCCATAAATGTGTCTGCTGGTGTTCAGATGATGTTTTGATATACGAGCAAGATCCACAGTGAGATACAAGGAGTCCCCAAGAACAATCAAGAAACTGTTGGTGACCACAGACTCTATGTTTCCAGTTCCCCTACTGCTGCAGGAATGGGGTGTTAGTAGCATCAGGCCCTATCCCTGGCACAGGTTACTGCTCCTCAGGGCCCATACCGTGCTAAGGCTTGCTCGGTCCCCAGGCTTACACCTGCGTGTAAGGGGACAGCAGGTGTGGGAAGCTGGGAAACAGCCAGACTCTTGTCAGTGGTGCCCATGGAAAGGACAAGAGGCAATGGGCACAAATCGAAGCACAGAAAATTCTCTTTAAATGTATGGAAAGAAATTCTACTGAGTGTGAAGCATGGGAACGAGGTGCTCAGAGGGGTTGTGGAATCTCCATCCTTGGAGACATTCAAAACACAAGTGGATGTGGTCCTGAGGACTAGGTGGCCCTGCTTGAGCAGGAGGTTGGACTAGCTGATCTCCTGAGGTCTCTGCCACTTCACCTATTCTGCGTCTGTGAGATGAATTCGTGCGCTATAGAGCATGAGGGAAGGAGCCTGAATTTTAAACGCTTTGAACTGTCAAAACTGAAATTATTCCAATTTCTTAAAATACAACAGAAAGGCGGGTTCTCAGCTTATAGACAATTTCTTTCTGCAGACTTGCCAGACAGGAGAGACAAATATTTTGCTGTTGTTGATCTAACTATACTTCAACAAGTACAACAACAAAAAACTAAGTAAGCTCAAACCTTTCACAGAAGCTACAGTAAATCGTAAGTTGATGTGCTTTTTAAAATTGTAAACATATAAACAAGGGCAAGAATCTGGAATTTAGTGCAATAGAAACAGAAAGCTGATTCAGCAGAACAAGGCGTAGTCATAAAAGATTTATTACGCTTTATCAGCAATATCCACAGCGTTTCTGTGATTAGAGTTGCATTGTGTGTAATTATCTTATAGAAATTCTGCTCTTTGATGTGCTTTATCCACCATGCTGAAATACAGTTCAATTCTAGTGGGTTTTCATGGTTGACTGGAATTTACATTAATTCCTTTGGGCCTGCAGGGCCAGCCTGGTCTGTCACTAGCAAGCTCTTCATAAATATTCATATATATATATATATATAAAAAATCTGTAAAGTCCTAGACACTCTGGTCTAAAAAAATAGGGGAAAACAAAGAGTCTGACTTCCCAGGAGTGATCTTTGATTAGTATTCCATAGTCCAGCCTTTCCTCCCTTTTACCATGAATTAGTGAGTGAGTGAAATGTTTACAGTAATTTGCAAGCAGAGGTTACACTTTGCTTTTAATTTAAAATGTCCAAGCAAATTGAGGAAATGATTTCATCTCAGTTCATTAAGCTTGATTTTTCTCAATCAGAAAAATGTTCTCCTTTTACTTTGCTTTTTAAAGTTCACTGATTTTTTCCTTACCCCCTAGGCCCACAAATGGTTGCTATCAGCCAGAAAAACTACAGGTGTTTGCAGGCCAACCTGTATAAGATGCAAATGCTTAAAACTACCTTCGTTGTGTACCTGATTGTGCTTTTGTGGATTTCAGCATGGGGGAAGTAATCACCTTCAATGGGAGCAGAATCAATTTTCTGAATAATCGCTTAATCCTTGGGGACACTCAGCACCATGCAGGTAGGAAAAAAGAATGGAGAGCAAGGAGGAGCACAGGTTTACAGAGTTTGGGTTTTTTTATAAGCAAAGCTCATTTTGCTCCCATGTTCGATAACTAAATCAAGGCTACTCTGATTAAATATGTCCAAATAACTGTCAGAATTGTAGCTCTCTGCTATTTCAGGCAGCAGATACAGTTACAGTGAATGTAGAAGACATAATTATGTCTGTTTCGCACGAATCTCACCTCTGTCACCTATTTACAGGTGTTCTTCTGTGGATACGATTTGGTTTTCAGTTCAGTATCTGATATTAGAAGAGATGGAATTTAAACATTTTATTTGGAGGTGGAAAAAAGCACAGAACTATTGAGCAGAATCCATCATTGCAAATAGAAGGTCCAGGCTACCAGTGGGTCTGATCACCTCCCAGACCTAGAGAAGTCATGAGAAACCAGTAAGCGTGGTCCACAGAAAGCAAACTGTGTCATCAAAGGCAAGACCTGCAGGAACCTCACTCATTCCCTTCAGCAGGACCAGAGGTGGATCACCATGTTTCTCAACCAAAGTTGTGACTCTCCCTGTCTAGCATAACTCCAGCACCTTCAAGTGTTGCAGCTTTGGAGCTTATTCCACAGTCAAATCTCACCATTAGGAACACATGCCCAACCTTTTCTTTTAGAACTGCAGGGAACGCTTCATCTCTACCCATTGATTTCTAAGGTGTACATTGAATTAGATTAGATTCCAGGTCAGTTCAAGGAGGGAATAACATCTTCCATTACCAACCTGACCTGATCCTCACCTCTTTCCAGCCAGCCCTTCTGGGTTCATTATGTTCTTCTTTTCAACTCTTCCTATGACAGGTTTCCTGAAAAACACAAAATCATCAACACCCAGGTAATTAATTTGTTGTGGTGGTGTTGTTCACAAGATCTTGACTTGCTTGTGGGAGGGGGAATTGTAAATCCCATTTCCTAACTGTGTATCCACACTACTTCTCAAGAGATGAGGGGTGATGGAAGGAAAAACCGGCTCAGGCTCTCCACTCCTCTGTGGTTTTTTATCTGAATGGAAGTGGGTTTGAGGAGGCTTGACATAACCGTACAGGCAGGTTTGGGGAGAACAGGCGCTGGTGAAAACCCTCTGTGTTGTGAGAAGAGAGGGAGAGATGAAATCAATACATTTGAGTAAGAATTGAAACAAGTTAAGAGCTGTATGCTTATTAGCTCCTCACAGCAAAATAATCTGCCATTGAAAGCAGACAGGGAAGAATATCAGAATGACTGTAATGGAACACAGATTGGTTTAATAGTATCAGAAACTCTTTTGAAGGCAGCTGTGTAGCTTAGAGCAGGTGGGTGCAACTCAACAGGGAAGCCTATCTCTAGGTAGAGACTTTGTTAAAGAGAAAAAAGGGGGGGGAGGGAGAAATTGAAATTCTGTTGTCAAGTAACATCACGCTTTAATTTCATGCCACATTATGACAATCTGGTCTGTAAGGCACTCCCAGTGTGTGGCTGCAGAGCTGCTGTATTACAGCTTCTGCTTGCAAAGCTGATAGGCCCGGGAGACCTGCAGCCCTCAGCTAATTGTAAACCCGATTAAATAGCAGTGTGAAGAAGTTTGATTAATTCAATCTATCTCCATGCATCAAGACCAGAACCAGACGTGGCACGAGCCCCAAATCTTTGGAGTATCAAGTTCTTTGTTCTTTGCATTTAAAATAAAAAATAAAAAAAAAAAAATTAAATGAAGTGTAGGAAAATAATGAAATTGTAACATTATGACATGATGAAACATAAGTGACAATTCTACTTTTCTTCCTAGAAAATCCTCAACCTTTCTGCTTTTAAAAAATAATGCATTAAAAAACATTTCAATTAGCATCTTTATGTGCTTACCCAGATAAATTACCATACTAATAAACTTCTGATAGACTTTCAGGGGCTGCTTAACCAAGGGCTTCTGATCCAGCTGAATTCATGCTCTCTTGGACAGGAGGGATTTGGACTCGATTAATTTTAGTTGTTTCAATTGCAATGAAACTGTCGATTGTTCTCTCTCTTCTGAGTGCATGTGAGACAGAGAAAGAGGATGTAAAGAGGGACGATTCCTGTTAACTTGGCTTGCCTGACTGACCTTTTGCAAACCACAGCATGCAATGCACTCTGTACTGAGCAGTGCAATTTTGTGCCATTCCCCAGCAATACATTCAATTCAATTATTTTACACGACTGATAAATGCTTACGATACTGCCTTCCACTTCCTGAAATACTGCGAGACTGGCAAACAGTATATCCAACTTATGAAGTCATGCGTTTGAAGAGCAATTTTGATCAAGAACAGTATGAATATTCTTAGGGAACATCTTTACTTTGCGTGTTCCTATTTGGAAACAACTGCAGCTGCACAGGCTTGAAGTCTTTGGGTCTTTTTCCCCACTAAACCCAGTCTTCCTCTTTCACACATTTCCAACACCAAAGGAATTGAGGGAGTTTCCCATGCTCAATTTGCAGAGAAAAAAGAGATAACTTGTCAAGTTGCTCTTTGCAGTTTCTTTTAATCTTTCGCTACCTACAGAAGTTAATACAGGAAACGGTTCAAGAAAGAGTGAGATACTCATTTCTGTGTCTCGTGATCTGCATACATGTGCCTAATGCTCCCTTTCACTCTGTTACAGCCTACTGCACGTGAAGTGGCTTAGTTCCTACTGCATCACGTATTAATAGTATGACTTGTAATAACACCGGCAACACGGCTATACAAAGAGTAATATTAGATTATTTCTGTTATTCATCAGTATCACGGTTGGACAGAGTCCTCTTAAATCTACCTAAAGTGGCTTCCCATGGATGCTAGTGCTACCACCAAAAAATAATATATTATGCATATATGTATAGCTTCTTAGCTACCCACCGACTGCTTTTTGTGTACGATTATAAAATATCTGCATGACCCTCCTAAATTGAATATGATTTGATGGCAGAAGCTGAGCAACTGCAGTACTCAGAAGACTTAAATATTTCAGAAGCCTTCTCCCTCCTCTTCCTTTTCTCCCCCACTAGCAAACATGGAGGACTTCCCAGGCCCCAACACACTCCTGGAATTCATTCTCTCAAAAAACCCACTGAACCTCAAATTACTATTCCATGGTGAGAAAAGCAGTGAACAGTAGAAAATGACAGTTTACCCAAATCGAGGTGAAAATGTACTTTCTCCTGTACTTAAGAGAAATAACAGCTTTCAGCAAAGATCTAAATCCTAGCAACAAGCACTACATAAATGCAAAAAGGTCACCTCTTTGTTAGAGAAAGGTTACTTTGCTGAACACATACTTTAAAAAAAAGTAATCTACTAAAGGAAATTAAGCTTGGTAACATTTCTGTTGTATTTGCACATATAGAGAACAGATCTGTGCATCCATTTTCAGTGCAAGAATGTGAAGGAAGGTGGATTGTAATGAACAATTTTCTTCTTTGAGAGATACAAGGAAGAGAATCAAACAAGTGTTTCAAACAAATGGCTATTTAAAAACAAAACTTGGGCTCTGCTGAGCAAAGCACTAGTTGTCAGCTGTGAATTCACCTGGATGGCAATAGAGAGGGACTTCACGCACCCTGCTAGAAATGGCCAGAATGATGAGTGCTCCTGCAGCCCTGATGCAGTCATGGAATTTGTTCCTTGTCTTCTCCTCTAGCCAGACCAGTGTCTGCCTTGGCTGAAAAAATGCTTGGAATAAAATTCTGGTTCCAGTAAAGACCACAGTAATCTCCCTCTTTGCCTTCAAAATAGAGAGGGGACCCCAAAGTTTGGGACATGGCAGGCTCCAAAGCCAAGAACTTTCTGTTTGAACAGACAAGCAGGCAAGGGGTATAGAGAGAAACAAAGGCACAGAGGGCTGATCTGCGTAAATCCTTATTAAGCAGGAAAGTACATAAGAATATGTTTAATTTTTCTCCTAGTCAATAAAGTAAGAGGCTCTGCAAGCCACGTTGGGTAAGCTTGCTGTTCAGAAAGAATAATCACAAGGAACAGGGAGGAATAAGATGATGAAGCCAAATGTTGAGGGGAGAAAGGAGGGAACACACAGCAGAAAGTGTCTCAGAAATACCCAGAAAGTCTTGGTCCTGCAAAGGAGGCCAAGGAGAACACAATAAATGAATGAAAAGACGACTCCAAAACACTTAAGCCTGATGCAGAAGGATGCTGGTGGGGAAACTGAAACAAGGAAATGTCCACAGGGTTTACTATCCTGGTCTAGATCCATTTCATTCTTATGTGATTCAGTACAACATCATCTTCCCTTGACCAAGCTCCATCTCCAAGATTACAACTGGTTAGAAATAACCATGTTTAAACAGACGTATACAACAGTGGTCCAAGACTTCTTCTCTAGGTCTCTTCTTGCCTTTGAGTGAAACTCTGCCCTGTTGAAATCAGTTGGAAACTCCTGTTGACTTTATTGGGAACAAGGATTATATTGTCTTCTGGGGAAACACAAACAGTTACCTTCAGAGCCATTAAAAAAACGGAGGATAGAAATCTCTGGTCAATAAGAAGCTAAGCCTAGGAAAATAAAAATGCAATTCTATGTCACCTTGGAAAGATCAACATCATTTGTCATGTGGTGTTTATTCAGCAGAACAACAACTGCATTTGTGCTTTTAAAGGGAAATGAAAGGAGAAAGTAGCAGGAGGGGGGAATGGGGGAGATCTGAGCACAGGAATGTACTGCCTCTCCAGCCTGCTATCATTAAACCACATCAGAACTTCATAATCATGGTGTTTAATTAAACAACAGAGGCATGGGTTTATGCATTAATAATGAGCCCTAGCACTTTAGCATGTCAGGCTAAATACAGTTTTAAATTAATAATGTAGCACCACAGCATTAGTGAGAAAATGAAATCTTATTAACAACTTAATAAAGTCCCTTATTTGCTAAAGTTCTAGCTCTCGGGGAACAGTGTTATAGCAAAGCATTTGCATCCCTTAAGGGGGCAGATGGGAGGAGGTGCTGCTTTCTCACACCCTCCGTAATTCCATTATATATAGCTCGTGTAGTCACTAAATATTGCCTAGTGTCTGCCAAATAATGCCGTATGTTGCTTCTAAACCTAGGTGTGAAGTGCTGGATAATCTGCACACACTCTTTTTATACACCCAGGAAGGGCATTTACTCACTTTTTTCTATTACTGTACCATCTTACCAGGCAACACTGCAGAACATATATAGGACTCTAGCACTATCTACAATATCAGTGCTTTACAATCACTTGTGTATGATCCTCTCAGGCCCCAGGACTGCAAACACTGCTATTTTGAAGATGAGGAACTGAAGCACAGAAAGCAGCTGAGAGCGTGAGGAATAACAGAAAGCAATTGATTTACTGCGGCTTACAGGGTTACCACCCATCAGCTGATCCCTAATAACTGTCTGTATAAGCATTCTTGGACCACTCTCCAATTTAGGCTGTTTTATTTTCAGTGCACACGAGTGGGTCCTCCAGCTCTGCTGACAGGCAGTCACTTGTTAAGCCACAGCAGCTCTAGCGCTTTATAACCAGGGTTTCACAAGCCTTTAGCTTCCTGACTCCCACTGATTTCAAGGACACGGGCCATCTCAGGCACACAGTGAATCAGTAAAAGACTAAAGACTGGAGCCCCATCTGCTCAGCCGTACAGCAGAATCTGAAGCCCAGGGCCAGGTTTCCATTTGTCCACGTGTCTGGCACAAATTTATCTACCAAATTCCCTTCAATCCAGAGAAACATTTTTTCCCCCTCCTCTACCAGCAGTCAGCACTTCTGCCATCCAAGTAAGGGGTCTCTCTCCACGGGCTTGGCCATCTATCTTGAAAGTCCCACCTAGGCTTGCTTCGCTGAGGAAACAAAGAACGGGCTACAGGACCATAATGAAATGAGTAACGCAGGGACAAGATCCAAAGCCAATGAGCTGATTTCAAATGGCTGAGTATTAAGGCCATGAAGAACTGACAGCAGCAAAGCCACAGCTGGCCACAGCCACTAAATTCAAGGGAGATCATAAAAAAGAAGATGAACAGAGACAGGAACAGGCAAGGTATATCCAGCTGTCTGTCCAAGAAGGGCCTCTTTGGAATGTAAAACACTGATCGTGCATCTTGTGCAGCTTGAAAGCTATTGGATTAGAATGGAAAACAGCCAGCAACACCGCTGACTGTTGCAGATGGGAGTGGAGAAAAGCAGTGGGCCACATCCTGCCTTTGGTTATGCTCATGCGACCTAGAGCTATTTCCTCTTCCTCCCTCTGTTGTCTCCGCTCACTAATTTTGCTTTGAATTTGTTGGACAATGTACAAATATAAGTAACCTTTTAGAATGCCAGGAGAGAATGTGAATGATGAGTGGCAGACACACAGGCACTTCTGCAGCCTTTGGATAAGACCCTAGCAAGCCCCCTTCTCATGTCAACAACTCCCTTAAAAAAGAACGGTCTTCCATTTTAAATGCCTCCAAACTTCATTTGCATTTTCCATGTGTATCCTGCTACAGAGAGAAAACTGATCTTGCAGAAGTTGGATGGGAGATTCTCATATTGCCCTTTTTCATTCAGTTACTGCCCAGCTCTCTGGGTTCAAAGTGGGGACCAGATTTCCTTGACAAGCCTGTGCGCATTAGAAGTCCTGATCTGCGTGCAAAGGTTGCCTGTCTGCTCCTCTCCTGCTTCGGAAACTGAAGGATGTGGGTTTCACTTGGGAACCACAGAGTTCATGGAAGTAGCAGCTTGTGGAATGTTTGTGCAAGTGAAATGTCTAGGACATAAAAATCATCTTGGTGTGCCTTGTCTTCCATCTCCTGTGTTAAATAATAAATAGAAACCTAATGGAACTGAGTATGACTGCAGGATGCAGTGTAAGTGAAGCCAGAGTAGACCTGCATCTTCCCCCTTCATCATCAGTGAGTAAATGGGTCACTGGTGAATGGGATCTAAGTAAATCTCCACCCTTTTTATTCTATCTTTATACTCAACCTGCTGCAACGGGATGTGGCTCAAACTCACACACCTCTGCTACAAAACACTAAATAGAAATATTACAAATGATATCATCAAACCCCCTTATGTTTCCACACTGAGCTCAAGAAAACTTGAGGAAACAAAGTTTTTCATTCTAGAAATGCTTCATTTGCTTTTTAATTGTGCAGTGGGATGTCTTGGGATCTGGTCTTTTTCCCCCCCTTTTTTTTTAATTTTCTATTTATTAATATTTAATCTCTGCATGGTGCAGAAGAAAATCATTTCTGCAATAACATCAGAATGGGAGGGTTAGAAATCAATAGTCAAGCTCTCACAAGACACATTCAATCCCTTCTTAATCCATTTTCGACTGCTCCCCTGTCTTATTAGAACAGCCAAGTTTTCCCACACTCGTTAGGTTGGGATATTCATGTCGCAGGAGGGAACTGAAAGTACCCAGAGAGGCAGAAACCTCCTGAAAGGCAGGCAAGAGAACACAGCATCTGTCTTAGGGAGAGGAATCTAGACCTTATTCTGAACCCAAATCCCTATTCTAAAAACCTTCTGATAGAAAGTCTGGCCCCATTTCTGTGAACCGTGACACGTCCTGCATCCATTGTCAGCCCTGACCCGCACTGGAACATCTTTACATTTCAGTTTTTCTTCAGGGCCATCTGTCACATCCAGATCTCTCAAGCATCACCTTCTCTAATGCATGGGTCAGTTCTGGGGGAAGAGCCAAACAGACATATTCGATGGGAGAAGACAGGGTGTTAGAAAGTCAGTTAGCAGAAGAATCCTCTGCACCTTCCTTAATGCCTCTAAGACTTGAGGATATGACAACAGGGACTCATTATTACACTTGAGCAAGGAAACCAAAGCCCACGATTGCCAGCCTGAACCAACCTGACCATGCACTTATAGTCACACTGCACATCCCACTAGCCATGCTGTGACTACATACAGACCTTTACCTCTGAACAGCCAGCCCATCCCTTCCTTCTGCATCCTACTGCTTGCATCAACACTTTCTTCTTGGCAAACTAGGCACCTAGGTGCTGGTGTCACGCAGCCCCCCTGTGCCAGGACAGGACCATAGAAGGGCCTTCTCCTTCGCTTTGCCAAGGAAAGGGATCCCAGCTGGCCATGCTCCCAGCTGTGGACAGTTACCAACATGCACCGGAACTTTATAAGACAGTTGTGAAGAACAGAGGAAGGCAGATGTTGAGCCTTTCTTCTAGTTTAGAAAGGGGCTATGTTTAGCATTTGTTTTCATTTTGGTGAAGGAAGGCAACATTTTTGCTTGTACTCTGAAGAGGCAGCTGGGGTCCTTGTCACTCTCTTCTCTTTAGCAGGTTTCACGCTCTGGGATATAGCTCTGCAGAAGAGTATTCAATCAGTCCATGAAAACATATGATTTCTCCTCTCTGTGAGGGACTCAATGGATATCCAAGTACATCCCTTCCCTTAGCAGAAGTAATGATGACAGCTGTTCAACAAGTTTGTAGAGGGTGTAGCCAGAGCTAAGGGCCCTCCATGCATTGCTGGCAGCCATAAAGAACTTTTTCCTAGTGCTAAAAGGCTGGTAGTCTCAGGGCACTGGGAAGGAAGAAAAGGAGAAGGAGACTGGGACTTGGGAGAAGCAAGAACTGTATATCCAGTTTCAATATCCAGTATTCCATCTGCAAGCTTAAACCAGAGCTAGATGGGAAAGAGAGGATGATGCCCCCTTGCTCTCATAAGGGGCAGGGACTACTGTGGCTTTGTGTCCAGGCAGCACATCAGTGTGGCCCTGTCCCTCCTCCCCATGCCGTCTGGTCTGCTCACCCACCTCAGCTCTACCTGTTCGCCTCAGTGCGTGGCTGCTGCATCCTGAGCTCTGCCCGTAGCTGCCTCCGAGCCTGGCTGATGCAAGAAGAGACTTTGCCAGCAGAGGGAACTGCAGACCGGATAATCTCTCCTTCCATATGAAATACGCACCAAAGTCCGTAGCTACGCAGGACTTTCCTCTCCTGCCTGGAAGAGAGATGTTCCAGACACCTCTGCTAGCACTTTTGACACGCTTGCTGCTGGTTGGTTTGGTTGTTGAGGGCTGTGTGTGTATGAGGACAGCTAAAGAAATGCATTCAAACAGAAAACCAGCTGAAAACTCTCTGCTTGCTGTATTAAGGAAAAAAAAAACAAAAACACCACCAACAAAAAACCAGTCCTGCAAATCCTTATACCTATCTTCTTGCTGCCACCTAGTGAAGGGCAAAAAGTATGACTATTTGCAGAGCAAAACTTACCCAGGAGTCTTGTACTTGTTAAACTCTTACTTTGAATAAATTGCTTCAAAATAACCTTCAAGGTTGCACAAAGATCTGCTCCTTCCCTGTTGGAAGTCTCCTTTAGAAAGCACCCTGCTAGGTCCTTGAAGGGGCAGCTACTGATGGAGGCCTCACTTCATCATCTCTTGTGTCTGAAGAGCAAAACAATATTGACCATTTTGTCGTATTGGAACTCTTTGGGATGCTCTTATAAATTGTAGGAACTGTGGTGGTCTCTGCAGGATCAGACAGTAAAGGAAGCTTTCACTGTCTTGCATATTACCCTGAACAGGTAATTAGTATAGCCACTATGGCAGGGAGGATCATAAGCATGGACTCTTTATATATTCACTTAACTTCTCAGGTAGGTTTTGTAATCAGAATCAAACTCCTTGTTAGTACCTGAGTGAACTTCAGCTCAGGCTAAGAACAGAAGTGTTATACCCAAAGTCCTGTGCCTTAGCCATAAAATCTTCCTTCCCTAAAATAAAATTGGTATGTTCCTGCATTACTGGGATTTTTTTTTTTGAGAGGAGAGCCTCAGCTGTGTGATAGACAAGTGATAGACAAGAAGTCAGCAGAAACACTAACACTTCAGCAGCTCCAGTTCTTCTTACACTCCTGTCATGCTTCCAGGCAACAGTCGTGACCTCTAGCTAGTCCTGACCTAAATATGTTTGGCCACATGCCTGCCAGACTGAGCTCTGCCTGCTTTTTCCTGCCTCGAGTTTCTGTCCTCTACCTACCCACCCTGTCCAAATAGCCAGAACCAGCACTGCGTTGCCATAGCTTGTGCTCTTTCTACTCGGTGGTTTTGGTGATTTTCTATTATTACACACAAGGGAGTAACTATTCACCCACTATTTCCAGCAGTTCCAGTTGAACTTTGAGTGGAATGACTCCACTCATCCTACCATCATTTTTACTCAGCAGAAGATGATCCATTCACGCCTTTTAACGCTCAAACACCTCTTCACTTTCCACCCTCCTTGCATTTGTCTGAATAAAAGGTCCAAAGACTGCCGGGCTTGCTGCAGTGACAGCTGCCACCAGGAACAGAGTTGTATTTACAGGGCAGGTATCCAAAATACAGCGTGTGGAATTACAACCCGAAACCCATAAGCGCTCGCGGGTCTTATCGTGTTAGTCTTTTGGGTTATTTTTGATTATTTTTCTTTTTTTCCCCGCTTTGCCTGCATGCTGGAGGGGAGGTGGGTGCCCGCCCAGCCCCGGGCTCTGGAGGAGCGGTCGCTAGGTGTCAGCATGGCACCGCCACACCGGCCGGCCCGACCCCCCCGTCCCAACAAAAACCGCCCGGCCAGAGCATACTGGTGTCTCTTAAACCTCCCTCCTTCTGATATTTTCAAGAGATTTGGGGTTGTTCTACTTTTAATATCCAAATCTGGCTGATAGGGTTGGAGAGGCATTTCTCACGGGTGCCCTCTCCTCTTTTCTGATGGAAAAAATCCATTTGTGAATTGGTCCCTCAGTCAAAAATGCTGTTACCCAGCAAAACAAAGTTTTTAAATGAATGTTGCAGTCTTTGCAACTAATTTTCTTATACATTTCGATAATAGGTCCACCCCAAACGCTGAGGTCTTTATCTTCATGTGATGGGTAACACGTAGCTCTGAGTAAAGGTTTGTGCTTCATAGCTCAGTCCTATCTCCTTCCAGTCCTGTAGACATTCAGACAATCGGCACTGACACAGTAAGATGCACTGTTTGATTCACGTGCATGGCTACAACTGAAATTAAAGAAAATACGTAATAACTTTGATCCTTTTCTCCCTCTCTTCGCATCAAAACGGAAATAAACTGTATTCAAGCTCTTCCTGTAGTAACAGGTGCTACAACCTCCAAATTCACTTTTTTTCCTCCCGGAAGGATGAGAGCAGTCTCCAAGCTGCAGTTGGGAGCTGCAGTCCTGAAACAGTCTCAGCAGCAAACGATGGTCCGTGCAGCCCTGGCAGTCTGTGCTGCTCACAGCTTGGTCCCCCTAGGCAGTTAAGCAGCAAGTGTTTGTCTTTGTAGGCAGTTTTGCCTTCTCAAGCTAGCAGAAACACCTTGAATTTATGGAAGCAGATGCGGGGAATGCAGTAATCAAATCATTGATGCTGCCTATTATAAATCGTTTGTGACTCGAAAGAGTCTCGATAAGGTATGGGTCCTGCCTTAAGGAACTTAGTTACAATAACCATTATAATTGCAGTGAAAATCGTCTGCTATTAATTATTAAATATTCACACCAAGTTCTGAATATGTAAAACAGTAGAAGAAAAAATCCCACTTTAAAGCTGACAAATACTCTACAGCAACTGATAAATTAATTTCCTATTGCATATGTCCATTTTTCCCCAAAACACTTGGAAGAGATACTATTTTCTGCCATGCTCTTCCCTATGAGTCACTCCCTTCTGCTATTTTTTTGTCTTCCTTTTTTGTTTGTCTAGTCCAACACGTCAAAATCCAAATCAGATGTTCCTGTTTCTCAGTTTTCAGTGAGAAACCAGGTTGAATATTTTCAAAGATGCATATTCACAGCTGAAATTTGAGGGAGAAGTCCAAACCAAATTCTTCTGTGTGCATTTTTGGTAGCACATTAAATCTGATTTTATTTCAGATTCATACAGGCTCCAAATGATTTCTCTCAACTATGTGTTTTGGAATTAGATATAAAGCAGCAAGCCATTCTGCTCTGTTCTCTTGTAGTTGATAGACATCCCAAACTGCCCTTCAATATTGAAATAACCCTTGAATAACTCATCTATTTATTAAACCACTAGAGAGCCTGTGTGAAAAGTCTTTTCTTCTAATCTTCAGCCCACTGCTTTCTCCTGGCATTAGCCTTGTTAGATGCACATGACATACTTAGAAAGCCAGCACTATTTGTAACATGTCTTTACAACCAGTATTCCTCAAACGTTACAACGCTGCTAGTTCTTCCTATTGCAAGATCGCAACACATTACAAAAAAGGTAAATCATTTCTAGCAGGGGACAATCCTACTTTTAACAATCCCTGCACATCTTTCTCATGGGAATGATTTATGCCAGTGATAATTTTCTAGTACTTCCCTCCATTTGTCTATTATCACTTGGAGAGTGAGACTGATTCCAGATAAGCCTGATAAGGGTAGCAAAAAAGAGATGCGACAATATTGTAACATGTTCAGACACGGGGGGTGAGATAAGAGAAGATCAGTGAAAAGTATGATGGTCAAACCTTGTGCACACTCTGATGGCCAGACTTGGACAGCAGCTAGTTTTATGTGCTCCACTATTCCGAAACATGGAAATGCAAGACTTACATTCACAGAGGAAGGGAACAACCTTATTCCAGCCAGCAGCTCTGCAACCACGGGTGAGGGTGCATGTGTCACTGCAGATCTCAGCACTCTTGGCTCTGATGTGGAGAGGGAAGAGAGACAAGCTCGTCATTTCACGTTAGCGCACTGCATAAAGGGAGGTGATGGGAAGAGGACAAGCTAACTAAGCTTTGTAGAGGGCCTGATAAAAATAAAACATATTCTGGAAAAAGGCTCGTGTCACCTTAACACCCAAGCTATTTACTACAGCAAATAACCTACCAGGTACATCTGCATCAACTGGTTGCATCTGCCTGTAGGCAATATCCACCTGCTTGCATCTGTTTGTCACTGCACAGGATTGATCCCACCTTTCTAAGGAGACACTTGAGGGGCCCAGACCAGGCATGTGTCATGCTTGGAGAAAGCCTGGTATGCCCTTAGACTGTCTTTGTACCAAAACTCAGTACCATGAAGCAGACTCAGAAGCCTTGGAAGAAAACCGAGACGGGGAACTCTTGCTGTTGCAATGAAAGATCAGGCCCTCTCTATCATCTCAATGCAGGAATATGGGACAAAGCACTCTGATTATCCTTCTCTATGCAGCTCTCGCCTTTGCCAGTGGCTGCCTCGAATTCTCCTTGAGATTTGTCCGTGGGCCAGACACTCCACCAGCCACAGCAAGGATTCCCCAGAGCGATGAGTTCTCACACGCTGCAGGCCATGATGTGGAGCGGTTTATTTCCTTTCCGAACTTAGCACTCAATTACTGGTACCCACAGCTGGGAAGGACAGAGAGCCCCTTCAGAGCTGGACTGAGTCACCAAGGATCACATTCCTTTTTCTGGCACACAGAAGGGAGGAGCGAAGTGAGCCTCTGAAGAAAATGGAACTAGACGGGGCCTTTGCCTTGGAAATCTCTCTGTACAACAGGTGCCTCCTCTGCCATCCCCACCGAAATCAAAACGACCTGATCAGCAAACCGTGCTCACAGCTGTCAAGACCTTGCATGCCTTTGCCTCCCATCACAACATGTACCATGAGTGGTTCGTGGTCCCATGTCAGGGGGAGGAAAGAGCGTTCACTTCTCCAGCTTTTCCTGCAAAAGTCTCCAGGAAATGTTTTGGTTCCCTAATCAAGTCTTTATTTGCCTCGGGGCTAACAAGGGCTGGGGCAGAGGCAGCCTGAAGCATCAGCTCAACCACCTCGTTCATTTCACAAAGGGAAACTCTCGCTCGTAAAAGCTCCTCCAAGCGAATTCGCAGGCCGGGAGCTCAGTGCAGTCACCTTGCAAGAGCTGAACCTGCCCTCACGTTTCCAAAGAGCTCAGCCGGAGACTGAACCAGTAAGTCACGACACCTTCCCGGCCCTTCCAGCGTCCAGGGGCAGCTTCACTTAAGCAACTTCGCTGCTGTGCTCTTCGTGCCTGGCAGTTCCTGCCGTGCTGCCTGGTCGCAGCCAGCAGCCAGGAGCCCCGAGAGTCCCACAGTGACTCATTTCCATTCCCGCCCACTTTTCACAGCTGCTTTGCCCTGCCACTCCCGAGACTGAGTCTCCCTTCGTCCCCAGGTGCCCACTGAGGGGCGTCTGGTGCCCCCGTCGGACCCCAGGACCCCTCCGCCGGACGCACCTTGTCTCCCCGAAAGGCGGGATGCCGCGGTGGCCGGCGGAGGGGAGCGGTAGGCCGGTCACGAAGGGCCGGGAAGGACCGACACCGCTCTCCGTACCCCTTCCCGCCCGCCGCCTCAGGCGCTGCCCGCACCCCCCGCGAGCTGCCGCGGCCCCTCTGATTGGGCGGCGGGGGAATCCCAGCGGGCCCCTCTCCGCGATATAAGGGGCGGCGGGGCCAGTACTGGGCTCACTGCCCGCCCCCAGCCCGGGCGCAACGCGGAGCGGCGGGGCCGCCTCCTCTTCCTCCTCAGCGCTGAGGCAGTGGCGGCGGAGCGCGGCTTCCCCCGTCTCCTCCCCGCCAAGGCGATGGCCGAGCTCAAGTCGCTGGGCGGCGAGGCGTACCTGGCGCTGGCCCCGGGCTACGGCCCGTCGGCTTTCGCCTACGGAGCCGTGCGCGGCGGCGGCGAGGGTCCGCGGGGAAGCTATCCGGGGGGCGGCGGGGCGGACTTCCATCCCGGGGCGCTGGGCAAGTCGGCGGAGAGCAGCGGCGAGCAGAGCGGCGACGAGGAGGACGGCTTCGAGGCCGGGGAGAAGGGCGGCGCGGCCTTCGAGCGGGAGGGCAAGCTGAAGGGGGGAGCGCTGGGCAAGAAGCCCAAGGAGCAGCGCTCGCTGCGCCTCAGCATCAACGCGCGGGAGCGGCGGAGGATGCACGACCTGAACGACGCCCTGGACGGGCTGCGCTCCGTCATCCCCTATGCCCACAGCCCCTCGGTGCGGAAACTCTCCAAAATCGCCACCCTGCTCCTGGCCAAGAACTACATCCTCATGCAGGCCCAGGCCCTGGAGGAGATGCGGCGGCTGGTGGCCTACCTGAACCAGGGCCAGACGCTGAGCACCCCGCTGCCCGCCACCCTCAACCCCTTCGGACAGTCGGCCGTCTACCCCTTCGGCGGCGCGGCCTTGCCCGGCTGCCCCGAGAAATGCACTGCCTTCACAGGAGCTGCCCTCTGCAAACACTGTAATGACAAGCCTTGACTTCTGGCTGCTTTGGGCTTTTTGGGTTTGTTTGGGGTTTTTTTTGCTGTGCACTTTTCTTTCCACTACCATCAGCCCTGGCTTCCTACCATCAGTTAAGTCTGGGTTTTCTTTTTGTTTGCTTCTCTTAAGTACTCCCTTCCCCATACCCCATTTGGAAATATTTGCCAGTTTACGTGGACCCCCAAAACACCCACTTTCAACTTTTAGTTACCCCCCCCTCCCCACATGCAACTTCATCTGTAGAGTTATTTCCTTCCCAGCCTGTTAGTGGACTGTGAGCATAACGTTGCTTTTCTACTTGCTCTGATCTGCAAAGCTTTTGAGCAGTTTTTAAACTAAACTATAGAAAAACAGGGAGGGAGAGAGATCTGGAAATGGAAACCTCAGTGAGTTTTCTTTGGCATGATCAACCTGCATTAAAAATAGCTTAAAAGAGGGGGGAAAGCAAGATCCAGCTGCAAAACTATGCAATGTTTCAGTGTTGTGGGGGGGGGTGTCCTATGTAGCCAGCTGGGGTTGGACTGCACCTGCAAATCCAAATGAAAATGTCATTTGGTCAATTCATGGGGGGGGGGGGGGAAGTTTGGTGCTCTTGATAAAACAATAGATGCTTCAAAATAAGATGCTTTTTTTGCTCTTAAAATAATTTAACCTGTTCTTGAACTGAGAGGAACCTGTGATTGTATGCTAATGCTTGCTTTTTGCCTGTTTCTCAGCTTGGTTAAGTTTTCCAGATGATTTTTCCAAAGTCAAAGGTCATCATGATAAACAAAGCAAAAGGTCATTTAACATATTTATATGTATTTATAATAAATAAAAGACATGAATAACCACTTTCTCTGTCCTACATGTCTCTAAAACCAGCTGGCAGTCAAAGCAAAACGCCTGCTGAAGTAATGTAAAGCGGAGACGGACGTGGCAGTCCTTTACGGAGGAGCGGCATCGCGAAGTTAGGCGAATGATCGGAATACTTGGAAAAAGCTTGTGGACGTTCAGCTCCTTATCAGCAGGGATTTGTTTTTTCTTCAGTTTCTCATGAATCGTGAGCATACAGAAAAAATGTTTGTCTGACTTTTTCAGTGAAGTAGGCAAAGATTTAGCTTGTGTATTTTGACACTTGCTGGAGAATGCTGTGCCCTGAGAGTGGTGTTTAAGAGGTTATTGTAGCATTGAGCTTAGCTCTGAGGGCACCCATATAAAACATGTCAGGGAAGGAAATCGCTTAAAGACTCTGCTTATCCCTTTGGCTTGGTTTTCTGTTGTATCTATAGCTTGACCCTGGACCTACATGGGAGGGGGTTTGGGCCACTTAAAACCATGACTAAACTGATAATCTCTTGCCACGTATTGACTGTGTTAGTACAAGTTACAAAGTGAGTCCCTCGCTGGCTAAGTTTTTTAATGTTGCTTGTGTTGTTTTACTCTGGGTTTCTGTTTTATGATATTGAATGCTTTGGTGCCTTGTATGCTTCACTAGTCATTATATACTAATAATAATAATGAGGTGCATTCAGTGATTTCTGTTCAGATTGGAATACCCACCCGATGTCAGAGCAACCACATAAACTGGTACAGTCGCAGCCCGAGGGGCTGGAGCTGTCCATGGCCATTTGTGTTAGGAGTGGGGTGTAACTATTTAGGGTTATTAAACCAATTTCCATGCCTGTCGCCAGTGTTATGCTAATTTGAAAAGGACTGCCATCCCTCTAAAGCCGCTTGTCTATGGCACTTAATTTTAATTAATACATTTCCAAAAGTCTTTTTGTGTTTGGAAAACGAAGTGTGTGATTAAGCCTCGTTCTTAAAGACATATGTTTAAAACTGGTTTCTGCTCATTTCCATTTGTATATCTTCACTTCTTTTTTTATTACAGAATAGTTTTACAGAACATTTTATCTGTTGTACCTTTTTCCATAAAGGAATATCTTGAAAGTACTCTTAAAAGGCATCTGATGAAGCAAAAGCTGGCCAAAACCACTACTGAAGCAAAAATGACTAGAAACTGCAAATCAGCAAAGGCCACTTCAAATTTTGCAGACTGAGTTGTTGCTAGATAATATTTTGGAAAAGGTCAGTTTAATGGAGAATCATGACTTTTAGGTAAATGTTTATTACTTCTGGTTAGAACTGTAGAAGATATAGGAATTGGGAATATTTAAATGGAGATCAGTTTAACTGTTGATTTTTCACCAAAACTAAAATAGTTGGAAGATAAAGTATGTAACAGCTTAATATTAAACATGAGTTTGGTTTGGTTAAAGACTTACACTAATAATAATGGAATTTATAATTACTTCTTTCTTAAATAATTATGGCAAAGAAGTGGCTCACTAATTTCAGAGCCACTTCTTCATAGTCTTTAAGACAAGCTAATTTTGGAACAATGGTTTTTAGTACAGTGATTGTTTAATTCTTTTCCTATAATTTACATGAGTAAAAAGCTTACCCATATTACTGTATCTACCTAGAATCCTAAAAATCCACCTTCTGAGAGTCCTTGAAATATTCAGAAGGCTCTTCGAGAGCCCACTTTGAGTTGAACGATCTCAGGAGGCTAAATGGGATTTCAAATATGGAAGATAAAAGCTGCGTTAAAGAAGATTTTAATAGAAAAAATAGCAAGCTTGAGTACCTAAATACTGTTAAAAGGCTAGGTATTAAGGAGAGAAATGTAGAACTTATCAAAGTAATCTAGAGGAACATGTAAATCATTATTAAAATTGACCTTAAAGTACAGGGGTTTTTAATTCAGAAGTAAAAAGAAGTCAAATCATAACTCTTCCTGCAACAAACAAATGAATATGAAACTAAAGCAAAGTTGACTAACTTCTCAGTTAATCCAGAAGTTCAGTCCTGTGAGTTGTTTCTAGCTGCCACAGACTGGTAGGATTTTAAATCTTCTCATACAGAGTTGAAACCCATACTGAGCCCCTCGCATTTCCTGCTGACAGGAAGGTGTCTGTGTCTGTGATTTACATTTTGTGCTGAGCTGCTGCTAAAACCGCTGCCAAGTGAATGCCTAATACTGCTGGAAAGATGATTTTGTTGAGAGGGGGTAAACTAGCGTCCGATTATTGCATTTGTGTCTGTGAAGCATTGGCGCTAACCTTGCAAATGTGCACGATTATCCTGGGGATGAGATCCTGTAACTTGTTGCTTGTTTTTCCCCTTCTCTGGCATATGAAAACAAACTTACTTTGTGTACCATGTAAGGTTTTAAGCATCTGCTTCCAGTTGGTGTTTCAGAGAATGTGAAGGGAAGGACTTCAAAATGCTGGAGACCTTTTATCTGCTCAAATGTTCTTGTTACGATGCCGGCTTTTTCTCCAAGAAGGATTTATGATGTAATGGTCAGATGGAACTGAAATACAGATCATGTGTTCTAATGTACTCGTTATCCTGGTATGTTCATACTTTGAAGAAAACATAATGCCAACTTTTAATTAAAGATAATATATTGTTTTCTAACCCCATTTAGTTTTTCTTTAAACTTCGAGAATAATCAGCGTGACATTAGGAAGAGATGCCAAGAGGAGATGCTGCTCCACTGTCTGTTGCTTTTAAGGTGTGTAATTCTAGTCACTAACCAAAACTAATGTTTTACTAACCAGTATAACCTTACTAATGGGGAGTTGGAAACTGCTGTCAGTTTGCACTGCATCAGGCAAGATTTAACATTAGCAGTCTGTAGTTTGCAAGGTAAAATCTTGTTTAACTAAATACAGGGAAGCAACAGGTTTGAAGACGGAGGCCCTGGAAGGCAGCTATCTACTTTAGATACCAGCAAAAAGTTAAATCAGTTGGAGTTCCTAGAAAGAAGCCATGAGAATCATGTGGTTTTCCTTGTTCTTTAATCTGTGTAGCTGGTTTTCTGACATACTGTCACAATATGTTAGTATTGCTGCATTGCCGAGCCTGTTTCTGAGACTTTAAAGTGTTTGTTCTCAGATCACTTTTCGGGATTGTTCTTTACATATACGTTTCTATAACTTCAGTTTTTAAAATAGGGGTTGACATTTTACAAGGGTGAGATGAACACAGGGTCCAATCCTGCTGCTGTTTTACTAACTGATGGTGTTTCTGGTGATACTAGTGACAGCAAGAGTGGAGCCTGGTGCTCCAGAGCATGGCGGTGGTTTCCGAAACCAGCTTAAGGCTGCCTTATTTAAGAGGCTCCAGAGGACCAGAAAAATTTGTACAAGCTTTATCCCTTTACTGTATTAGCCTTGTAGCACAACTGTAGAGCGTAGGGCACGGTGGATAAAGACCTTGCTTAAAAGCTTTCACTGTTCTTCAGACCAAACCTGCTTATTGCCAGCTCAGCAGCAAGAGTCGCGGTGCCTGTCCTGCAAGGCTGAGTTCTCGCGTACGGCAGGTTTCTAGTCGGGTTTTCCACAACTCTGATTATTTAGTTTACAGTTTAGGAGAACAAAACCAAGCATTCCACATTGCGCTTTTCCCTTCTGCTTCTATAGCATGTGTTCAAACAAGTGTGTTCCCTGAATGCGCTCCTGAAAATAAGAGGTTGGGCTTTGCAGCGTTATTGAAATTTATTTTTACCAATGTTTGTTGCCTGCCATGTGAATTATCAGCAGAGAAGTTGTTGCTCTGATCACAAATAGGTGAAAATACTTTTAAAGAATATGAGAATACACCAAGCAATATTTTTAATTTTCAAAACAGCTTTTACTGTTATCTGTCTTTCCATAGAATTTTGATTAGTATTGCACCGTACGAAAGTTGGGTTTTTTGTTTTCACTAATCCTGATTAAGGCTAGGAAAGACTCTTGATTACAGTAATTTTAATAATGTAAATTTGTTTGTGATATGTCTTTAGTCTTTAATCCCCTTTGGCATTCTGTTTAAAAGAAAATGAAAAATTCAGGGATTTATAACATTTAAATCAGTCATTCCATGAATGCTTCTCAGGCAGTTTTTCTCCTACCTGAAATACAAAATACTTAATGGGTATATAACAAAATATTTTGCTATCTAATTAGAAATATGCTCACTTGTTTTTTCAAGAAAAATAGCCTAATATCAAGCATTTTCCCTTTACAATAAAGCATATGTGCATAAGAGAAAATGGAAACAATTATCAAAACAAAGAATATATTTGAGATTTTTGCCATTCCTTCATCTGTTTCAAAGTATGATTTTCACCATGAACTTTATATAACCTTTTCATAGTCAAAATTCACGTTAATTCTTTTACCTGTTACCTCAAATTCTTATTTCTATTTGTAATTATAAATACATATAGCTTTAAAATGATCCAGTTCACTTTTTAAAATATTCCTACCTTCATTTAACAATAGTAAAATTTGAATTAATGATTATTCCTGAAATGCTAAACAGTTTTGAGCATGACTCTCAAAATTTCTTTAAGTCCAAATAGATTGATATTAAGTATTAAATTAATTTGTAGGGATATTTAGCCAAGCTGTTTCAGGCAAAAAAGGGGGTTGATTTTTTTTTTTTGCTGCACTTAAGGTACTGAAATTCCAGAACAAAGACTTGCAGAAAACAAACCACACGTACATAGCATCTTACACAACAGAGGAGGAGAAGGTGCTGGTTTTCAAACACCTTGCTCTAGTGAAACAGTTAAAATGTACATTTTTTTAATTATTATTTAACAGCTTATTTTCATTTTTAAGTCTTTCATTTAATCAGTGATTCATGTTCATTACAATCTATTTTGTTAATGCCATTTGTATTTGCTTAATTTCTGTTTCCCCACGCTAACACTAATGTTTTGTGTGTTTATCTGTATTGATACATAATTGTACTATGAATATAACCCAACCTTCCTCAGCTACCAATGGGGGGAAAAAACCCTATCTGCTCTCTTGCCTTAAGTATTTCAAAGGGAAAAACATGGTGAGCAAAAAAAAAAAAAAAATCACCCCAGTTTTTCCTCCAAGCCCACTTTTGTCTAAAGTAATGAGGCCATAGTCAGTTGGCTCCAAAAAGCGTTGTGATTTAGTGTGACGTACAGTGAATCATTGCAGATCCATTCGGACTGCATTCGTTATTTTAATGAGACAGAGGCAAATCTGTTTTTTGGCCGCAAACCTTAAGATGCAAGCATAATGCGAAATGTTTGTTGATTGCCACAAGGCAACTGACATTATAGATTTTTATCGCCATCATTATGTGGCTTAAAACTTGCCGCATCCCAAGATATTTAGCCCCTTCCCTTTTCTCCTGCAAATGACAGGAAAGTTGCAATGCTGACATTTAAAAGCAAAAAGCTCATTTGATTTCTGCACTTATTAAAACCTTACATTGCATCCTAGGGTCTGCACTTTTTTTTATTCACGCTTTCCCAGAGGAGTAGGAAAACCCCCCACCGCAACGCGGTCACCCAAAAAAGGTCACATTCAGTTGGGCGACAGCAGTACTAGGTCCCCACCAGCCTTTGCTTGATGTAGTATAAGAAATGACAATGAGGCGGGCATATCTTTGCACAAACAGTAATCACAGTAATGGTGTTCATCAGACTTTACTAGTGCTGAACTTTTCTATAGTCCGTAGTAATGTTTCCTCTTCCGTGATACCAGTAAGGAATTTATTGTGCTTGTATTTGCCTTCAGGCAAATGGCAGTCAATTGATTATTGAAGGAAAAAAAAAAACTTTCAAAATTAGGTTACACGCATGAGGCTGGTTGTATGTGCAGGCATGTTTATCTGTGTGAAATGCACATCCATGTGCATATGTTGATGTTCAGTTATAATGTCTTCACATACATTGTACCCGTGCGTGTGTGCATGCATGAATGAATATTTCTACAATTTATTTACCCAATGTGTCTTTTTTTTTTTCTTATCAATTGGTGGTGGCTTTACTGGAATGCTTTTATTATGTTTTCATGAAACTTTGTACAACATCATTTCACTGTAGGACAGAAAGTGTCATTGTATGAAAACCACTGGTCTCCTGAAAAATTGCTTTGACCTGTTCAGCCTGACAAACCCATGAATAATATTTTTCATCATTTTATTTTACCCATAAAAAAGGAAGTGATGGCTGGGGACAGGACAGGGTGTTAGTTTCCCATTCTGCCATCGGCAGCATTGCGGGAAGAACAGTGGAGAACCAGCGTGTCTTTGCTTTTACTGGTTTCCAAAAGCATGCATCCTGGTTTTATTGATTTGCTAAAAGTAAATGTCATGCATTGCGCTCTTCACAGAGGTGTCATGCCACCAATTTGAAAATTATGTTACCTTAAGTATTTTTTATCTCCTGGCAGCTTCAGTGTAAAGCAAACTGCGCAGCTGACAGCCATAGTGGGTGCTCTCAGTGTTTACAGCAGAACTGAGGCTGTAGGGGGAAAAGATGAAAATCTTTCGCAAAATGTTAAAATGGCTGCTGACTCGGAGGCCTCTGGGTTGGTTTTACATCTTTTCCAATGTCCAAGAAAATACAATTTTACTTCTAACAAGTTTTTTTCCCCTTGGCTTTTTCCCTCTCTTGCCTCCATCAGTTTCCTGGAAGATTTGAGAACAGAAAACGCTTTAGTTACAGGAGCTCTATTACTCCTAACGGTCCTTTTTGCAATTGAATGTGACACTATAGAATAATCTTGGTACTAGGAGATTGTACAACATAGACAAGCTTACTCCTGTATGACTTGACTCCTCTTTCAGGTGCTTGCTTGTGGCAGTTCACAAATACCCTTTTTCTGGGGGGTAAGCATTGCGGCAAAGAGCACCTTTTCTCAAATGTTTCTCTCCTTTGCAGATGTTTGGGGTCCCTCTTACATTTTATTTCCTTGAAAG
Organism: Balearica regulorum gibbericeps; assembly: GCF_011004875.1. NCBI lineage: Eukaryota > Metazoa > Chordata > Aves > Gruiformes > Gruidae > Balearica > Balearica regulorum. Next base: position 10,941,231 of record NC_046199.1, read on the forward strand.
TAAAACCAAGATTCTATGTCGGGCAAGAGATTTTTTCCTTTCCTTTTTGAGCTCTTGTGTGCACTTGTTAGGACCGGACTGCTTGTTGAAGTTCTCGTTCTTGCAAATTGTCTCCCCTGTAAATGCTTCTGCCCTCGGTGGGATTCTGATCCAGCCTGCAAAGAGAATAGTTTATATATAAATACGTGAAAAATTAACTCCTGACCACATTGAGTGTGCGTGTCTGTAGATATTCACTTGGTTTTGTTTTTAGAGTTAAACCAAATGTGGAAGCAGCATCTGATCATTTAAGTGAAATTCTGTTGCTTTTGACTTCCTTTTCCAGTTGCCTTGCCCCGAGGCACAGAAAAGATCAAGGCAGTTGCCCATGGACACACACTGACTCGAGTGAGCGGCTCACATATCTGAATTCAGATGATCTTAGCTTGCTGCTTTCCTAAATAAGCCCCACGTTATGGTGCCTCCTCGGCAGCATCTGCGCTGACATTTTCTCTCTCTCCCTGCACGCTTGGGGTCCCTGGGAAGATTGAGCCTCTATTGTGGCGGTGGTGTCACCCAAGTCACCTCCTGGTTCCTTCTGGAGCAGTGACAGCCAATGGAAGAGGAGGTGTAGCTACATCTTGGCTATTTTCTAGCGATCTCCTGCTGCTACTGTAGCCCGAGGCGACTTGAACCTACCCCAGGGACCAGCCGGTCCCCAGCTGCTTCCAGAGCAGAGACGCATAAAGGTGGCTTGAAGCCACCTTTGTTCTCCAACCCTCATCTTGTGCTGAGGGCAGTGGAGTCATAGGGGAGAATCTGGGCCAGAGTTTATGAAATGCTTTGCTATAGAAACGTGCCCTCGCTGCAGAACGCAGCTTTCTGGTTCTCTGAGCTCCTGTCTCAACGCCCTTCGCTTCTTGCCCTGAAACCGGGGAGATGGCAAAGACTCCAGCCCAGATCCTGGCTCTGGCTGTGAAAGCGCCAGCCTGTAATGTGAAGTGTCATGGCCGGGCTGTCCTTTGCTGCTTTCTCTGCGTCTCTGTCACTGTGGGAGCCGTGGGCTCCTGCCTCAGAGGGTCCTGCACAAAGCTGCTAACCCCAGGAAACAAGACTGGTACGCAGTGGGAGGAGGAGATGCTATCGCTGGCTGAACTACTCTCCGTTTTTCTTTTTGCAGGGAAAACAGGCTCTTCTAACAGGGATTTTTCTATTCATATAGTCACATCCCTACTTCAGCCTTGCCTTTGGTTTTGAACCAGCCCTGCTTTGCTCTCACTCATCCTGAGGTGATGATACTTACACACCTGCAATTCCCCTCAGTTTTACACCCAACCTTTGGGTTTCAGCCCAGGGAGCTGATCTGTGTCTTACACTAATATCTCACCAGTATCACTCTCATAGCTTCAGGGAGACTTTTCATTTTGAAATGAGATGGGTGCCAGCCTCATGAAGTTCACTTTTTGTGATCAGCATTGTTTGGGCCGGTGACTTCTAGCACTTTGTTTCTATTCTCTGGTCCTTCCCAAGATTTCCTGTGTAACACCAACATGGCTGATAACACACACATGCGTTTTGGCTTGCTGAAACCCTTTTAATGGCTGGTTTTAGTTGTCTGAAATGAAAGAACTATTTTTACTTCCCCAATGGCATTACAGACTCTCCTAGGAAATGCCACGAGGAGTGCTCTGGTCAGGAGGAGACAACCCAGGTGACCAGGTAGGGCACAGGAAATACTTTATTCCACCCAGATGAAAAGGTGTGTGTCTGCTCATTCACTGAACATGGCAGGTATGCTTCACAGGAGTGTAATTCCCATCAGATCCTGCAGTAGTAGTAATGCTCATCTTTTGCACTTTAGTCTAAAAACTTCTAAAAGCTCCTCCAAGGGGCTGCAGGTTGGGGTTTTGTTGGGATTCAGCCAGCAGAAAGTGGCTCAGCCTGGTAGTGATATGAGGGGTATCTGCTCAGACAAGGATGCCCCGTAACCAGTCCCATCATGGAAAAGGCTGATATTTTTTTGTCACAAATCTGATGACGATTCTCTCATGACTTCCAGTCTGTTTACTACACTGGCTTATGATTCATTCACCACATTATTCCAGCTGCTGGCCTGAAACGCTCTATTTGAGTTAGACCAAAAGTTTATTTTGATCTCGATTTCCATTCAGATGTGGTTTTGCACCAAGTTTGGGGTTTCATTTGGTCCAGCTGTTAAAATTCAGGATTGGCATACCTGAAATACGGAGGCACAGGATGGTGGAGTTTAACCCAAATATGAAGGAAAAAAAAAAACAAACCAAAACCCACAAAAAACCCAAACCACTGTGGTTATTAATTTTGAGATAAAAACATGAATAGCATGGCATAGACTAAAGACCCTCAGTTCACATAAACTTGGTCATCACAATTCAGTGATCCTGATTTCTAGTGCCTGTCTAGGCATGGACAGAGCAGACAGAGTATCTTCATTCATTCAGGAGTTGAGAAGTGGAAATTACACATCTTTCCTCTTCATTTTCTCTGGGAAAATCTTTTAACTAATTTATGGAGTAGTTAATCTGGTTTTGCATGTGTGCAAGTAAACGAGCATGTCATGTGTCTTTGCGTGGAGGAGAAAAATTATTTCCTGATGGCAAGATAATGGAAATATATTGGGAGTGAGGGAAGGGTTTTATTAGAAAAGCACAGCTTCACAAATACGATTCTTGCATATGAATTGTGACTCATCTGCACCTACTGAAAAAAAATCACTGGGAGTCGGATTATTGTGCCTAACTCAACATCTAGAAGTCAGAGAACTAATTAAGCCCAGGCTGTCTCCATGCTGAGGAATAATAGATAACGGTTTCCCAAGAGTAATTCATGTCACTATAGAATAGGTGGACAAGTCTCCTTCTGCGGATGCTTATCTCTTGCCATTGACTGCAGGAGCTGCACAGGTAGCTTAGAATAGATGCCTGGTTTTCAGACACATAAAGATAGGGAAAGAAAGCCTAGTGCTAGGATCAGGACTTAAAATGAGAGCTTAAAAGGTTGCTGTTTACTAGCAGTTAGAATAACCTGGCCCCAATAAGAAGCAGCCCATCAGCAGTCAGAATAACCCAAGGCAATGTGACATTAAAAGCAGCTTTCATTAAAGCTGCCAAGGGAAAGTGTTTATATCTGTGGGAAGCAAGTGTGGTCACTAAATAATATGGGGAAAAAACAATGAAAGTGTTAAATGAATAGGGGTAAATGGAGTAAATTATGCTGACAAACCTCAGAGTTAAGCTCTTAAAATTGAAGGTTGCAGACAGTGTCTGTGTTCAGGACATGTAATGAGGTCAGAGCCTCTGTCAGAGGCCCGTTGGAAAGACCTACTGAATAACACAAACTGAATTTATCACACAAGATATTTGGGTGGGTGAGGTCAAATTTGTACTTCTCTGTTGCCCAGGAGCCATGAGCCAGACACGGTGATGTTATTTGCTGTAAGAAGATGCTGCACAGACACACTGCAAAAATCAGCCAGCACCGACGTAGTGAAAAGTCCCGATTCCATAGCTATAAACTGGAAAAAAGCACTGCGCATACAAGATGGCATTTTGTACCTGAGAACGCAGCAAACAGTCACGCGTTTCTGAAATGCATAGCATGGCACTGCATTATATGCTTACATCTGATTAATGTAATGTGAAAGTGGCCTAATGCAGTATGTTATTTGTCCTGATATATTCTGGAGCTTCTGTGAACAAATATTAAGGAAGCTGTGAAGCTGTCGCACTTTGTAAAGGCTACCCAAAGGGTGTAGATTTAGTGGCTACAATTCTAAAATGCAGTCGTGTTTTTAAAGCATTTCTTTTCCCAGGGTGGAGCCTTCACAGACACTCAGAATATTTTTTTAATTGACATCCATAAGTCTTCTCTGGTTCAGGTAGGGCAGCGGAGAGGGCACTGATCCACAGTTGCACTGTGGTTTGCTTGACAAGGCTTGACAACAGTATTCCATATATATCTACTGGAAAACACTCTTAATTTCCCCTCAACTACAGCAAGTCTGCCATCCAAGATCGCTACAAATCCTGAAATTCAGTGATGGAGTGAGGGCGGAGAGAGTCATCGCATTTAACCCGTGACTACCACATTTTTCATCCTTACAAGGACATTAGACACAATAAAATGAATTCTGGTGGAAGCGTGTGTCTCCCTGAAGTGGGCAAATGATAGGTTAAGAGAAAGCAAATGAAAGGTAAGATTAATAGCATTTATCATGGCAGATAGACTAGCAGTTTGCTAATTAAAGATGTTAGAACATAGAAGCAGCCAAGGATCAGTGGCTTTTAATGAGGATGTTGTAGGGTGATTTAGGTCTAATTTTCTGCTTAATAAGGCTGGTTTAAAAAGTAATTTTGTTGGGATGTGACTCTCCTAAACCTGTTCATTATCAGTGATGGGACTTCACTTCAACACTCCAGGAAATGTTGTGTTTAATTAATATTGTGTCGGCAAGTGGATATGCTGACAGATGAGAAAAAAATTGATGAAGAACTTTCAAGGACATTGACTTCATTACACAGCTTCATTATAGCCTGAATAACTGGCTAAATATGTCATTGGAAAGATAACGTGCCACTTTTAACTCTTCTCTGTGTGTTGTTCATGTAAATAACCAGAACCTATTTTCAAAATAGTCACTATTGGATAAAAGCAACATCAAGGGATCAGTTCTACAACATTTTCTCGTTGCTTCATTCTCTTTATGAGATTTCTAACTGATGGTGGACTATTTAAAGCAAAATACTGTAGATTATTTGCATTAATTTATCAACCATTTTACTTGGACAGAATAAAACTTTAGTAACTGACGTTCTTCACCATTGGGTAATTTTGCACAGCACCCCTGAGACAAGAGTAGACATTAATTTAAAAGATTATTTTTTTCCTTTTCACAAAATAACAACATAAGGTATAGTGATAGATTGATCAGTGTTTCGATGTATCTGTTGATGGAGATATATTTACACGTTTGGCCAGTTTATCAACAGGACAATGAATGTTCATTTAAATCCCATGATCTTGTATACAGACATACACTGGGCTTATTGAAGCAAAATTAAGTGTCCCAAAATGTCCTAACTACTTTGTATCTACACGGAGGGTGATGAATCTTAGCGGTTTGAGCGAATCCTGACAGGGTTGCATATCGGCAAGGAAGACCGCCTTACCCCGCTATAAGAGCTGAGGGACACACATCCTTCCCAGCACCATTAGTTGAGCCAGGAACGCTTTTAGTATCTGCCATGCAAAAAATTGGGTACCTGGGAGGCATCTCAAACAAACATTTTCATCTCAGCTTGGAAGAGCCACACAGCAATCTTTATCACCCACTGGGTAACGCTAGTTTTAGCCCTGAGGTAGTGGGTAGTGTATTTGCATCCTCAACTGGCAGGCTCTGCTTCCGCAGCATCCTTTAGCTCCTTGGCTATTGTCCGTGCAAACAGATTCGTCTTTCCCCTGGCTAGGATTAAGCTATGAGAAAATCACCCCATGAAACAATTTGAAAAAAGAGAGTCTACTACTATGTAATCTGTATTATAAGACTTTTTGAAGCAAGAAAAAAACCCCTTCAAATCTGATCTTTGAAACTGGGGTTGGGAGAGAAAAAGAAAAGTGCTGAAGGCATGGTATGGAGCAGGGGTTACCTGGAGGATACAGAAAAGCACCCAAAAGGTGTCTTGCAAGCTTTCTAGAGAGAAACAGGTCAAGCAGCAAACCGCTGACTTTTCCTGGGTTTCAGTTGCCTCTTCTTTGAGAAATAAGACTGTTTAGAGAAAGAATGGAAGAAAAAGAAAGATCAACATTTGAGGCTGAAAGCAAAAGAAGAAAAAAAATGTTTTCAATCTTAATCATTAGGGATATTAGTCAAGAGAAGAGGGCCAGACAGGGGAAAGAGAAGAGGCGCTGACTGGAGGCGACAGCTGGAGTTTATCTGATGCGTCAGTTCTCTTTAACACCTCCATTTTGTGGCTGCTGTCACCTTCCGATGAGTCCTTTTACAGAACGGGATTCACTAAAGCGTTCTGCCGTATCAGCCCTGCTACACACCGGAGAGCTTTGTCCCCAGAGCAGAATTTGCATTTACATTCATGTTTCCCCTAGCTACAGGGAGACCCACACAGGAGAGCACGTCTGTGTCCGCGCAGCCATGGGCATGTGTGTTACTTGGCCCTCACCCAACACCTTTGAACTCTGCCCACATGCCAGCAGCCATTGATAATGACTCATTATTTTTTTACCCTCGGTAATAAGGAAAGCAACACTCAGCCCAACTGTTCAATGAAAGAGTAGCAGATAGCGTCCTGTCATCACCGCAAAGCTGAATCCACTCCAGCACCGTATGTCTAGAGAAACTCGGTAAGGTATCCTGGGTTTGGAAAAGAGAAAGGGACTGATGAAAGCCGTCAATCTCCACCCAGGTTTGCTGTGTCGGTCCATGTATAATGACCTCCCTAATGGGTAATTGCAGGATTAGAACCTCAGAGTTTAAATATCACACAGGGACATCTGTCAGTGGAGCAAACCATCGCCTGGCAGCAGTACGATGCTCTTAGACGCTTACATGGATCAGCCCGCAGGAGAGAAGGTGCCTGGGAGACGTAGGGCTGGCTAAGCCTGTTAAGCACACAGAATCCGAGAAAGTGGCTGTAACTGTCCCCTTGCAGGCACAGCTGCCCCATTCTTGCGCATGAGCATGGGAAGATGATGTGCAAAGCCCACGTGTGTTGGGTACACATCGCCCTGGCCATGCACACCTTGGGAAATCAGGGACCTTGTTCCATAGTGGCAGCAGAGAATAGCTGTGAAGTGGCGTTTCAAGGCGCCGTTAAATGTGCCACTAGATATGCTGTCAGCTGTCAGTGATCTCTGATGGAATCACACCAACTGTGGAGGACAGCAAGGACCAAACAGCTCCTAGGTAAAAGCTCAAGTCCTATCCAACCTACCTCCTACGGATATCCACCTCAAACACCACAGCTTCTTCTCTCTCCTGAGTCAGGACAGAGTCAGGATTGTGCACCTTCAGTAGCAGAAATTTTCTCAATTGCTCACCTTTCAGCATTTTGGGTGGCATGACAGGCACAAACCCTTAAGTGTAGAGGAGATTACCCAGTCCATTCCTTCATACTAATCCCCATAAAAATGCTATTGGCCAATAAGGGATTAAACAGCCTGTAAATGAGGCTCAGGGAGTATTTTGTGGAAAACACGTTTCTTTTTAAATGCTGGAGTAATCTTTCCAAGAAACCTTTCCATGGTGCTCTGGCAATTTCAGAGACCACCTCATCTCGCGACAGTAGCTTTGGGCCATCCTCTTCAAGAAGTCTGTGTTGAAGTGAAGTTATCGGACCAGTGTCATTGCCAACACCCACAGGTGGAAGTCGCTGTGTGCTCGAGTGCTGGGGCATTACCATTTATGTCTAAATAAGAAACGGAGTCCACCCCCTTGTTAGCCACTTAGTGCGCTTTGTCTCCTGTGGTTGAGTTGGTTATGTGGCATCCTGGATAAAATTCCACCCACATGGGATTTGATCCTTGGTTTTCCAATGGTTGGGCAGCTGGAAATATCACAAGGACTTCTTCTAAATTAACATCCTCTCTTACCTTGATCCATGGAGAGATATGCCTTACTCATTTATCTGCATTTAATTGCACTGGTTATGTATTAGTGCTGGTGCATGCTCTGATGTAAATTAGGCACAGCGTATGGCTCCTCATTCTCTGTGGATGTCTTGTTTTTAATAGCTTTATCAGTGCTACTTGTATAAATAATGAAAGCTGGGGTCCGGTCACTGATCCGGGCTAGCCAGCCAGAAAAGGCTCCATCTGTGCTCCCTCTCTCCTGAGCCAGCTGTCAGGGCAGAGCAACCACCCCATCCCTGTTCCAGGACCTGGCACCCTGGCATTCATCTCAGAGCGAGAAGTTCAGCCTGTGTTTTCCGACAAGTTCTATAGCTGCAACTTGCAGCATCCGTTTTGTCCGCGCTTATGTCACGGTACCTTCTGACCTGAGCCAAACCGCTGTATAAACCATGCCCGAGGGCAGTGGCACTGATGTACCTGTGTGTCCATCAGGCTGCTCCGCTGCTTTCTCCAGTTAGATGTTATACCTACCTGCAGCAGATCCATGTTTTAAATAGACAGCAACTTTTTTTCTGTGAATCCTCAGCCATAGATGCTGGTAAACGTATCAGACCTCAGGGTTACCCATCCAGCATCGAGTGCCAGCCTTTTCCCGGGTTTAACCTTCACCTGCAAAGTGTGCAGCTTTTTCCTACCTCCTACTTAATTGCTGGTCAAAAGTCTGGCTCCTTCCATTTGCAGTTGCCTGCTGCCTGCTGCAGTCAAAGAGGAGCGCAGATTTGCTTGGAAACAAATGATTTAAGGAGGGGAGCGTCATTCCCGGCAGAAGCTTGGAAGTAAATGCAAAAGTTTTTCGGAGCCTTCTAAGCTCAACTTGGGCTGAGATCCACCAGAAACTTCGGCTGTCTCCATGTGGGCATGTATGTGTGTAAAGCTGTTCAAAATTTGGATAAATAAGTGTGATGTGGGGAGTTGATCCAAACCTTTGCTCAGGGCTGCAGTGACAGAAAGACCCGACTGTCCGGATGCCCCACCGCGGGCACCGCTCTCCAGCTCTGGTGCGAGATGCTCGTCTCAGGGACTGCTGGCTTCTGTCTGACAGGCAGGAGACTCAGGTTTTTATTCTGCCTTGGCTTTTCTTGCTGCTGAGCTTGCCGTTTAATTGTTCTCTGACAAAGGGGCTAATTAATTCATATGCAGGGCAATTAAAACACCTCGCATGTGATCAGTTTCGCAGCACTGACAATGAGGAGGCACAGAAAGCAGCCCCAAACGGGAGAAAAGACACATTCCTGCTTGCCTTCTGCTCTTGCCCCAAACAGAACTGAATCCCCAGGGGGTGTGACATGTTCCGACTGAGCTGAGGAGGTCACGTTTCTGGAGATGAGCTCCTCAGTTCCTCCTCACTCCTGCCCTGGGCTTGGCAGGGAGATGCTTAGTTTAGTTGCTCAAATCGAGATCTCATCTGCGGGGCCAGAAAATGAGAAACCCCATCCTCTATGCAGGGCACTTACTGGTTCTGCTAATGGCGTCTTGGGTCATCTCCTGCGCCCGCGTACGCTGGCTGCGTGGTACCACCTCACAGGGATGAGGTGACATGCCCAGGGCCAACAGGAAAGTCGGTGGCAGAGCAGAGCATCGTCTCCTGACTGGACCACGTAGGTATGAAATAAATAATGAAGCAGGTGTAAATCTGGAAGCAAAGGGTAGTAGCAACACGTGTGTCAGCAGCGCTTACGCTTGTTCACCAGAGGAGCCTGTTGCTCGTTTCTGTGGCTTCTGGAGCATCTCAGCTGAGCATTCACCTTCAGGGCTGGAACAGAGAGTCCCTCAGCACACGCTCTATAAATATTGAGGTGGATGTTTCAAACCAAATCCTATTAGAATTTTGGCTATTTGTAGGCTGTTGTATAATTCAGTACTATGCACAATTATATAATTGTCAGATATCCAAGAGTTTAATATTTCATAACATGCCAAAATCAGAAGTGTATTCTTGTTACCATCCCAAATGTATGAAGTGTTTAGTAAATACTGGAAGATACATTTCTTGCCTCCGAGAACATACAGTCTGAAAAATTAATATTGATTCTAGACAAATCAATGTTTGCTTACTAAAATCATGTGCTGAATACTTTATAGCACCCACACAGCTGCAGGGATGTTGCAAGCAATGTCTCCCTGCGATGCCACGAAACACGGCACGAGTCTGTATTCAAGGCTTCACCTTACCATGCAGCATGAAAATTGTGGCAATAATGTTACTTGGTAACATCTCCCGTCAGTAATAGTGAAGGTAAAAAAAAAATCAGACTTTTTCTGCGGATCCCCAATGGGTTTCTTTTAGGCAAGGGCTATGTACATTAATACAAATCATATTTTATGTTACCCACAGGACATAGAGATAATCAGAAAGCTATCTTCATAAACAGAGGGTTATTCATAATCCCTCACATGGCATTTCAATTATCAGTCTGATGACGATGTGACATTATGGATGAGGTTGTGATTAAATTTTCTTGTGTAATGACCCTAAGTAAATCTTTGCAATTTTCATTTTGCAGAGATTTAATATAGATTGGTGGCCTGTTGTTTGGCCCCTGTTTAATCCAAAATCGCTCATTAAATTGGGACCAGTAAACATCTGATGATTGCATTTCATGGGCTGAGCTATGAATTTAACATATTAAATCTGCATTCCAGATGGATATAAGCATCTGTTCTCATTATGGTTATTGGTGTTAATCTGAAACCCTGACCTGTTTCTCCTAACATTACTCATATTAAATTCCATCCCAAATTCTAACAAATATTGGCATGAGGGCCGAAGACAGCTGAAATACCTTCACATGCACATAATCTGGTGAAAGATTAACAGCAGAAATTAGGGGACAAATAACATGAACTTGTTTCTTGTTCTCAGAAGGTGGCTTTCGTTGCGGCAGCATGTAAAACAACTGCTTTTGTTTTCCTGCATTGAAAAAAAAACCCTGAAAAAACCCAGTAGGCAATTCCATTCAACCATGTACTTGCTAATCACCAGGCTTGAGCCGTATCCTTTACAGAGCGGCACATCCCTAATTTGTAAATCTGATTTGTCACTAAATCTCTGCAGAGTTTGACCCAGCATCTTGCAGGCACTTGTCTGGCAGTAGCCAGGCTCCTCTGCTTCAGAGCCAGTCAGCTGAAAGTCAAATTAATCGGTGACTTCCAAAGACCATTAGGAAAAAGATATGTGTTACAGGGCTGCTGAGAGCTTCTCCTCACTGAATGATTCATGTTTATTGCAGCCGGGGCATTTATTTATTAGATTGCTCAGCGTAATGGGAAATTTAAAATGACACACATTGTATTACAGGGAGGCTTAGCAAAATATTCTCTCCCTGTTATTGTAAATCAAACAATTCTCAATGTCAGTTCAGATCACCTTTGCTCAGTTTTTTTCAGAGGGTTTGTTGAGTTCCTTAGGCTTTTTTTTTTTTTGCTTTGCTTTAAGCAAACATGCCCTCTTCCCAAGCTGATGTGTGAGACGGGCTGCGCGGCTCAGTGCCGCAGACTGTTGGCACGCTGACTGTAATGCTGGACTTACCTGGGTCTTCACACCCACGTCCTGCGTATAAAGGACCAGACAATTCAGCTCCATGGTAAAAAAAGGTGAGCCAAAAGGGTGGATTTAGTTTTTGCCTTGAAAAAGGAGGAAACCATTCAACATTTTCAAGGAGCAGAAGTAGATCTGTTCCACCCACCTTGTACCAAAAGGCACGACCCCCCCCCCCCCCCCCCCCCCCCCCCCCCCCCCCCGATGCCTCATTAGCTGATGCCCCAGGGTTTTCCTGGCTCGTTGGTGCGGGGGCAGGAACGATCCAGCCTCTGGGGTGGTGGGAGAGTGAAAAACAGCCAAGAAAATTGTAAATACCAGAAAAGCCTGGCTGAATACTAGTAAAGCTGGGCTGAAGCCAAAAGTCTGAGATAAGCCCATCACTGGAGTTTGCCCTCCTGCAGCACCTTCCCTCGGTCAAGACTCTCTGCCTGCAGGCCATCAGTGGCTAATAGCAGGAATAAGGTTTTTAAGCACCAAATATTCACCTGCGACATATAAACACTGTCCCTGCAGGACAAAGTGTTGGAAAATGTATAAAAGCTCTGGTTATCGGTTAAGCAGTGAAACGCAGTGTTTCCCGATAGCTGCGATGCGCAGTCGCTCATCTGTAAAATTTCCCTGTGATTTTAACAGGTTGAAAAGTGCAAAAGCACAAATATATTATTTCTAATATGAACTGAAGTTTGCACATAAAACAAGGGAAAAAGATGTACTAGGTATTAGTGAGCTCTGGTGCAGCCTCCTGTACCCATTTCATAACGGGAAAAAAAATCTGATCTCTCAAATACCATCTCAAAGACCACAAAAAGAAAGAGAGGAAAAAAAGACTGCCACATTGGGTGGGTGAAAATGCCCACTAAGGTGTGTATTTACCGTCACTTGTGGTTGTAACAGAAGGACAAAAAAAAAAACAACCCAGCCCTGTCATTAGTAATTAAGCCTGCATCATTCATGGGAGAGCTGTTGTGTATGTGCAATGAGGCTAATTATCTCCAAAGTACAGTCTGATTTAAAAGAGTTTGGTTCACAGAACATGCAGAGGGGCTCACACAGCTCGGCTGGCCGCACTTCAGTCGGAGCAGTTTGACTTCGGCTGCTCGCCCTGACGGTGGGGTTCGGAGGCTGCGGAGAGGGTTGTTACTGCTCATCAGCGTCTGCAGCTCCTGACAGCCGCAGCCGCGGGAAGGATGGAGCAGGGCGTTGGGATGACGGCAGCGGGTGCACAAGTGCAGCTTGAGGAGATGCTGCCTGAAACAATCGACCCAAATTCATTTTTGCTCCAGTATATTTATTTTTCATATCCCAGTGTAACCGGTTGCACCAGGTTTTTGCCTGGTTGCTCCCAGGATGGGCACGACGGCAGCAGTTTGGGGGTGCGGGCATCGCCAAGAGGGTCACCAGCTTGGGGGGAGTGGAGGGCAGCCAAGGAGAGGGGTCCTGGAGGAGCTTCTCTGGCAGAGGGGATCACAGCAAAGGTGTGTGCACAGGCTGCCGGGGCTTAGCCACGAGGCAAGGCGATGTTTGTTTGGGTCACCTCTATCTGATGGTGCTTCCCACTGGCTGCAGACCGTGGCCACAGCACTATGTGCGTGAGGAGCAGACACGTAAGTGGTAGGTATCTCTCACCACCTAGAGACTTCCACAGCATAACTGTGGAACAAGTGGAGCTAGATAAAATCAGAATTAAAAATACCCTCCCCAAGAACAGATTCACACCATTTTAAGTAGAGGAAGAAACTATCTATGCCAGGGAGGGCAGTTCCTGAAATTCCCCCCAGCCTCCAAAATGAGGGTTTTTAAGAGAGGCTAATGCTGAATGATGGCTCCGGGGAAGTATCCTGTAGCTTCCAGCACAATGGACCCAAGATTTTAATTGCTTGTTAACTACTATTGTCGCACACAAGTTAGCAAAGCTGAAACCGTCTGACATAAATCACATGTATCAGCCCAATAAATCTTCTCTTGAAATGACAGCTTTGCAGACAGCACTAAATTAGAGCGGCCGTTGCACAGACCTGTACTTACAACTGCCGCCTGCAAACCGGTGACAGATCTGTCGAGACCAAAACACTTGGCATTCTGCTAATGTCTGTCATTACCGTGATTGATACAGCCCCTCTATCACATTCTGCAGTTGTCTACATTTGCAAAGCTTTATTAAATTACCACGTCTCCCAACTGTTATCCGGCATCAGTACAAGGAAATGACCAAGAGCAGTCAGGGACAACTTGAGGTTTTTCAGCTTCAAAGACCTGGGGAGGTGGAGAGGGTGAAAGCTGAGGGTTTGCTGACTTTTCTTTAGCTAAAATACTGAGTGCAGAATTCTCTTTATGCATACGGACAGGAGCTGACACTGTCCCCACGTTTGGTAGTGGAGGGGTTGCTCCCGATAAAAGCAATAGGTTACAACTCCCTCTCTACCCCTCAAGGTCTGGCAGGACCAGGGGACTTTCTGCTTCCTTCTATGTATTATAATTATAAATTTTGCGAGCCCTGGTGCTCTCGGGCCAGGGTTATCTTAATGACTCTTCTGTCAGTGTTCCCCTTGACCTACCTCTAGTGCAAGCCCCAGTAACAGGTGCCATTACAATATATTCCGCCCCGCTGAAAGTCCTGTCTTTGTGGAGGCTTTAGGAGGAAGAATATACAGATATATTGTTTCTATAAATCCCCTGATATTATCTTTTATCGGTAGTAATAAATGTCCATATTAATTAACTTAATGGTTTTAACTGCAGTAATGACTTTGTATTAAACTAGTACGCTTTCATGTCCCATATAAAAGCTGCAATAATAAAATTCATCTGCAGTATTTTTTTCAACTTCTATTGTGCTGAAACAAAGCAAACCCATTGCTGGAATATTCCAGCTGCCAAGGCCAGCAGATGAATCAAGCTTGGTGTAAATCACTTCCGTTTTAAAATGGAAGTATATTCAAATTTGGAAAGTTTTGAGCAAGCCACAGATAGAATAGAAACAAAACAGGGCAACCACTTTTCTTTTTTTTCTGTATTTTGCTAATAAACAAGCAAATCTGGTATTCAGTCTTCTTTCATATGTTGCTGTGAATATTCTGGGTATTCCCATAAATATTTGAGAAAAATTCATCGGCTTTTGCAATCATTTTGCAATATGTGTTAGTGCCAGAGGAGGTGTTGGCTACCAGCAAGGGAGCAGGAAATACTGAATGTGATGAGAGTAGCAAGAGAATATCAAAGAAATAAACTGAAAGAGGGTAAATTTGGATTAGATATTAGGAAAAAATTCTTCTCTACGAGGGTGGTGAGGCACTGGAACAGGGTGCCCAGAGAAGCTGTGGCTGCCCTGGCAGTGTTCAAGGCCAGGTTGGATGGGGCTTTGGGCAACCTGGGCTAGTGGAGGGTGTCCCTGCCCATGGCAGGGGGTTGGAACTAGATGGGCTTTAAGGTCCCTTCCAACCCAAACAATTCTGTGATTCTAAATATCTTCAAAACTTCATTTGCATTCTCCAGGCTGAAATTTCTTTACGCTAAATGTGAAATTCTGCAACTGGAAAGGTGGAAAATGGTCATTATCAGTAGCCGGGCAGTGGTGGAGCCAAAAAAGAGCTTATCTCTGCAAATTGACATCTGTGAATAGCTATTACTGGTTCACCAGAGCTATGTCTGAGCCAATTTTAGTCATTGGTTTTGCTACAGATTTAAAACAGCATGGTTGTCCACCACCTGTGTGAACTGGCCCCATTTTATAACTGACTGTTATAAATGTTTTCCCCAGCTTTAAAACACTCCGGCAGACGTGTTTGTTCAGGGCTCCTAAACCCTCCTGAGAAAGCCTGAGAGCCCTCCTGGCATCCCAACCCTACCTACGTGATTCCTTTCAAGCAATCCTTACGTGCTTCTGAAATTGGAGATAAAGTATCTAAATTAGTTTCTTGACACATACAAAGCGCTGCTTTCCAGTAACAGTTTGCATTTGATTTTGGGGATGAAAAAGGGGGTGCACTGAAGGGAAAGATCAACAAATGGAACCCAGCATCCATTCACAAGGATTTCCTTCACGTCTGAATTGCACTGGAGAGTGAGTAAGGCTGTGTATAAACAGGTTTAAATTTTGTACCATAACAGCAATGGATCTTTGCGAATTAAAACTTTTCCCCTAAGCTTCTTTATGCTTTCCAAGAACAGCACATTGCTGGCACAAGCTGGTTAAATCAAAAGTGGAAGCCATGTTCACAGCCAGGTCACAGTGAAAGCTTTCTAGTCTGGTCAATAATCCCAAGTTTTTAAAAATTCAGGTTAATCTCTAAAGTCTTTTCCAACAAGAAATTGCTAGATTGAATTTGTCCTTACAAGCAACAAAGTGAATTGAGAGGCAGCTGTCAGCCCTTTGCATGGCCACCTAAAATCAGATCCTGTTCCTCCTGCTCTAACCACTGGGCAGAGCTGCTCGCCACATCATGTACTTCTTCCTGGATTTTAAGCTCAGAAAGTCCCAGTCGTTGTGTGCAGGGAGGGTACTTGCCAATAAGCTCATGGTGCAGCAAGCAACAAGGCTGTCCTGGTCTATTAAGATGGTTTTGAGCTTTTCTGAGCAGCTTCCAACAAACTCACAGTGGCTCCAGAGCATCTTCTCCCATCTCCTCTGAGAAAAAGGTCAGAAAACATTCAAGCTCTTGCTAACTTCTTTAGGTCTTGATACTTTTTGATCCCAAGAGCTGCAGCTGTGGTTGCAGCAGTTTGCAAATCTAAGCCATGGTTGTGCTCTGCAGACGGGGGCAGCTGAGCTGACTTGGCGGACGTCGCCCCAAAGCCAGCTCTGAGTCACGTTGCCTGTGGCTGGGCTGCGCTGGCGTGCCGGGAGGCTGGCTTGACGGCTCCCTCCGGGAGTGCTGGTTATCCTGCAAGCTTTATGTAAATATTTTTAAGTGGCACATCTGTCTGAATTACAGCCGTGCCCTCCTGGATTGCTAATTGTAGGTTTTAATTCAGCTCTGACGACCAGTTTACATAAATTAGGGAGCTGGCAGTAAGCAAGCTTTGAGGAGATGGGATATGGATTTAGCAAGGGCTGATTTTTTTTTCTCTCTGAAGTGCTTCTCCTCCCAAGCTAGTGCCTCTTCCCTTAGCTTGAATCATTCTGGGGGAAAACCAGAGAGTAATTCAGCTCTGCTTGTTGAAGGCATGCAGCGCTGTTTTGTCTTTACCCCAGTGCTGGTGTGCCCAGCTCACACCAGTAGTCTAATTGACTTTAATTGGGTATATAAAAAGAGAAGGGTTTGGCATTTAATTTCTATGGCACAGCCATTTGGCAAGAGTCAGAGCCAGTGTAACTTGGCATGGCTCCGCTGGCTTGCCGAGGTGAAGCTCTGGCCAACGCGAGCGCGGTGCGCGTGTTCCCCGGGCAATCAGCGCTGGATCGAGCACGCACCAACTAACAGGTTGTTAAATGATCAATAAAAGTCTTCCAGTCCTTCTTCAGCTGCACGTGCCACAGCATTGGTGCGCCCAAGCCGGCCCTGGAAATCAAATAAAGCACAGCCAAACTGGTTCATGTACAGCTGCATCCCTTCTGCAAAAGGGACTGGGACTACCCAAAAAGGCTTTAAAATCACCATTTGTTTTCCTGGCTCTTGCCTGTGCTGGAAGCATTAACACTCCCTCATGCACATTCTTGATGTGGCTAACTTTAAATTCAAAAATTTTTGCACCAATTTCCAGCAGTCAAGGTAGACCTTCTGAAATTCATTTGCTTAATCCGAGGAGGGACTGCTGCTCTCTGCTTGGGAGCAGAAGTTTGCTCAACACAGGGGTTAGAGAGGGGTGTGGAAATAGCCCTCCCTGCAGCCCAAGGCTCAAATTCTTGGGAACCAAATTTCGCCAGGGAAGGTCTATGACACTTGTCAGCCCCTGAGAGGTACCACACCCCTGGGATGGATGCAAGCTGTGGACCATCATAGTCCTTATTCTCGAGGAAAATACCTGAGCCCTTTTATTAAGCAACAGCTGAGGTCTTATACCTGAGTGGGGAAATGGCCCTTTAATATAAATTACTGCCCAAAATACAAGCAAAGACTACGATAGTAGATTTCTTTTTCAGAAGTGAGCTGTCTGATCGCACATCTTACTACCAGCAACTGAGCATGCAGAAAGCTTGTGAGCTGCAATTGCATGGTGAGTTCCCGGTTTGCATATTGGGTAATTCAGACTTCAAGCAGAGATTAATCAAGCAGGTGAGCATTCACTTTATCCAAACTCTGGCCTTAGGACTGGAATGTCTTTGGCTGATACTCTTATCCACGTCATCTCCTGTCTTCTGTCTGAAATGAATATGGTCACGAGCCATTTTTCCTCTGTCACATCCCCCTGTTCTCCCAAGCAGTCATGCGTTTGACACCACAACCACTGACACAGCTGATGCAGCCATTTAACCATCAAGACACACAGAGTTTGTCCCAAAGCCTGTCAAGTGTCCCTTGCTTGGATAGAAGTTGTACTACAACTATAGACAGGAAAGTGAGAGTTTCCTTTAGCAGCATGTGCTTGCAGATAAAATATTGCTGCGGTAAACGTGTATTGCCTGCTGGGGGGAAAAATCAATGCCTTTCCAATAAATGTGTGTATTCTGCAAATGAAACAGAGATGGTTTTTATTATTGTCTGCCTCTTGCTTTCTTGAAACTCTCCTTTCCTTGGATGTTTAACAACTTAAACATGAGACTTACAAAAATATCCCCAAACATGCACTAGTAGAGATTCCTCTTTCTCAGTCGAGATGGATATGCAGTCACCTACTCATATACTGTGTAAGCCCATCATGCTGCACCTATGAAAAATCCATCTGCCACCTGGCATCTCCCACCGTCAACACCGTAATATTCACTGCACCATCAGAACCAGCTTTGCAAGAGAAACAGAGAAACCGATGGTTAATAACCAACTATTTTATGGGTGGCTCTTTAGAACGGTCAGTGGTCAGGCAGGAAGAGTTCAGGAATGGATTCAGATTAAAGGGAGGAAAGAATATGAGAATCTACAGTCTGGGAATCTACTGAGATAGTTAATCTGGTCAGATGCACACGTGCTTAAACTGTAATTGTCTAATTAGCTAAAATAGTTGCTGCAAGTGTATTTTGTGCTGTGACTTTGTCTCGTCTCAGTTAGACACTTCAGACCTTCTAGATGGTTGGAGAATAAGAGGAATATGGATCCTGATCCCCATCCTTGCTGCCACTGTATGTTTTCTTGCATCCCAGACTGAGCCTCGAAACAGAATATTGTCTTAAATCCAAAAAGCCAAACCGATCACTGTTGCAATAGATCTGAACAGGACTGCAGCCGGTTGAATTTTTGACCCTTTCTTCCCAAAATGTACACTAAGAACGATGAATTTCATCCACTTTGGTGACAATTCAGCTGCATCCAAGCTGGTCCAGAGCTCATTAAAGCTGGCAGGAGTCTTTGCATTGCTTCAGCAGACACTGGAGCAGGCCTGCTGCCATGTGCGTTGCAAGCGGGTGCCACCGTTGCTGAAGCACGATCGTGGTACATCACTACATCCAGCAACCAGACTTCCCAGAGCAAAAGCTTTAGGGTGTTTGTTTTTTTGTTTTTTTTTGCTCTGGCTGATACTTTTTATGGAATCACTCAAGGTCCAGGTTGTAGTTCTGTAATTGTGCAAGGCTGTCATCCTCATAAATATTAAACACCGCTGCCAAGTGAAACTGCAGCTCCTTTTATTGCACGGAGCGATGGATATCCCAGCTGAAACCATTCTGCTTCCTTGCTGGTGCCTGCTGAAAAGTGACTGTGGTTCAAAATATTTATCGATGCTTTGTTGTATTGGGAGAATGCTCAGTGACAGATGGACACTCTCTTTAAAACCTCAACGTATGCAAATCTCCATACAAAAGAGCCCAGGATGTTTTTAATATCACACACTTGCCTCAGGACATGTTTTTAAATCCCCACTTACCAAGGGCCCTGGCTTTTTATCAGTCAAACGCCTTAAGCACTATGTCAATGTGGACATCTGGCCGCGTGTTTAAAAAATTTTTTATTTGCTAAAATATTTAGTGATGTGACAGGGGTTTTAACTGGGGACATCAGGTCTAATGGCATATGTTTCAACCCAACTGCTCAGAGAGGAAAAACTAACGAGGTAGCTGTTCGGGGCAGTTTACCATTTGGTGCGTAGTAAGCCAAAAAAATAAAAGGGAGAAGACCAAAACCAGGGATTATTCCCAACTAGTGGAGGGGCGTAAAGAATGGGGGTTAAATACACTGAAATAGCTCATTGGGATTATTCTGATTCCTCTCCATCACTCTGACGTGCAAGAGGAAGGATCTTGTAAGGATGTTTGTGGGTTTTAAGAGCTTCTCCCTCATTTTCTGGCCATTGAGGTTGACCAAGGAGACCGACATGAACTGTTCCGCATGGGAGCCTGAGCAGCAGTGATAAGGGGTTTGGGACTGGTGGGAATGGGTGGGACAAGATTACCAAGGAGTAAATAAATGAAAAATAACAGACAGAAGTGTCGTGAGTCTTTCAAGTTTCTTTCAGACCTCTTACACTGAGCATTGAGCTACTCAGCAGTGACAATTCCCACCCAACACCATCTGGAGAGTGAGTCTCAAAGTTTCCCACAGGTTTTGGTACTCCGTCAGCACCCAGACCATGAAAAGGAGTTGCGATCACAGCAATACCAAGCATCGACCTTTCTTTGGTCCAACTATTCCTGGCAAGTACTCTTCAAGGAGACCACCAAGTTGGGAATTGAACAGAAGGTGTTGAACAAAACCCAACATCCTACAGCAAATGGTGTCGGGGTTGTTCACTGGGACTCTCCTGGGGCAATGAGTGCTAACGCAGCGCCCCAGCCTGGTGCCAGAAGCCCTTTTGCTTCCAGAACAGCCATCTTTTAGCTATAAAAATTGGATATGCAAAAGTGATTTCCAGCCTACTATGCACAGATGTGCCATGGCATGTTTTGTAAAAGCAGGAGCATCAGCTAATTGTTACTCACCTGCTAGAGCTATTCTGTTCTCAATTAACACCCCTATTATTAGTAAGTCACCGCATGTGAATTGAAACATTAGGCATGTTTGCCTTCTGCATGGGCAACCAGGCAGCCTGAATTGCTTAGAGAAATCCAGGCTTCCTCACCTCAGTGCTAATGCTAAATCCAAGGATAATCATTTAACAGGGCTGTTAACTGTTTTGTTGCTGTCATTTCAAAAGGAGCTGATGTGACACTGCTGCTGCTAAATGAGCTCATGAAGGAAGAAAGTAATATGGGTCGCATCACTGTTGTCATGTTTGATGGTAGGGATTGAAGAATCACTTCATTTGAGGGCAAAAGTTTCCTTTTCCTTCATTCAATGAGAAAAATCAACCAGAAGAACCAACCCACCGTCTGACCCTTTGTCTTGTATATATGTGATACCTGCATTTTATGTCACTGCATTATTCATGTTTACATTTGATTAACTAAGACCCCTTGGGGTTTAATGGTATTCAGTGCAGCTGCAGATATGTCAGCGTGCCGCAGAGTTTCAGGTCAATATGTTAGAATAAATGAGGCCACTTCCTCTTAAAATAAAGTGCTGCCTCTTGTACTGGCTGGCGAATGTTGCATCAGTCTATTTCTCTTTCAAAATGAATGAGAAGTTAAATTTGGTGGAAGAACTGCATATTACAATACAATGTGATGATGTAAGGCTAATGAACAGTGAAATCAATGAATTTCAGCTCATTTACGCAGAAAAGGCCAAACTGTGCTGGAGCCAAGCTCCATCCATATTGGCATCCTGTCTCCAAAGGTGACCAGAGGTCTGCTGAAGGTCCAACAGCCCCCAAAATGCTGATTTGGTAAAGTCAGGTGATGCAAAGCTGGTGTGAAATCTGAACACACCACCACCAGAAATAGGTTTGAATCCTGGAGCACAAGGTTCTTCTCTCTTCCAAAGTGCTGTTTATTGTGATCATTGAGGGGAAAAAACGTGATTTAAATGGAGTTTATTAAAACTGTTTTGACCTGGGAGGTGCATAGATATTACAGGGAAGCCTGAAAGGTCTGACAGGAGATACCCAGACCCTTATCTGACACTTCTTGTGCCTGTAGAAAAGGGAGGGTTTTACATGAACCAGCAGAAGACAACTGCCTGGAGAGCCGGTCCCTGCTCCACATGGTCCTCATGGTCCTCCAGGCACCTTCTGGGTTTGGTGCCTACCACTGCAGACTTCCCAGTTCTGCATCTGCTCTGCCCTCGGAGAGAAAGATTTCAACTTGCCCCCTTTTCTCTTCTGGAAAGAGGCAAAACCTCAGGTCTAGATCCAAGGCATATCGAAAGAGTGAGACACCATGGCAGGCATCAAGTGCTATGCTAGTTTTGCTGCTTATTTTCCAAATGAGAAGATGATATAGCTCTCCTAGAGTTAAAGCTTTTTAGCTAACCCCTCAATTACTTCTTTTTTTAAATAAAAAGTTATTTTTTTTCCAGCATACCTTACTTTCTTTGTGTCATGTGCTTGTATTCACTGGATTTCTCCTGAGAGCAGTTGGTCACTCTATTTCTATGAAGTATTAATACCCCACCAGTGATATTTATGTTCCCAGATCTTTTTTTTTTTTTTTTTTTTTTTTTTACCTTTAGATGTTCAACAGCATGAATATTCTTATTTTTTATTTAAAACTAATTTGGAGTTCTCGCTCTCTGAGGGGTTTCTAATCACCAAAAAGTGCCTGAGGCTAAAACTGATTGACAGGAAAACGTTGTGGCTTCTGAAAAGTAAATTGGCTATTGACAGAGCAGTATACAAAGGAAAATGCTAAATGCTTATTATTTATGAGCTATTAGGGAAAATGTTATTAGCATCTGTTTCCCACATGGGCAAAAACACCTGTCAGACATCAGGAAACTATAAAACGATGCACAGTTAATAGTTACTTTGTTTAAAAAGTCATTAAAATTGAATGTCAGCTAAAACTTAGGAAAACATTATTCTTCAAACAACTTTTAATCTTGCTGTTCAAAAACAAAAAAAAAAGAAAAAGAAGAAAAAAAAGAAAAGACCTTGCCACATTTTGATTTCTGGGAGCAGAAAGGAAGAAGACGTTTGATTTGAAAGTGATGAGGCGACTTCTGGTACACAACAAACAAGGTATTAAAAAAAAAAAGCAGAGGAAAAAAGGGACGAGTTGGCTCCCCTCCTGGAGTTGTACAACAGAGGGAAAGCAGAGCAAGGTCAGGCATTTACATGGGTTTTCAGCGCGCGTCACGGGGATGTTTGGATTTCACTTAAACCTGTAAATAAGATACGTCTGTCTATCTTCTGCCACGATGCTCTTCCCAGGCGGAGCTAAAGCACAGAGCAGCGTCGGCTTGGCTCCAGAGCCAGCTTCGGCATCGGCCACAGACCGGGCTGTTGGCATCCCCTGGCTGGGGGCAGGAGCCGTTGGGTGGCCTTCCTGCAACGATAGCAATTACCTTAACGAGTTGCACCTAATAGACTGACTAATGGTAGACTCTTCTTCAAGGTGAGAGAAACCTCACAAGTGTCATCAGACCTGAATTGCAGTCGCCATGAGTCAGGGCCAAACTCTGCTCTGCACAGGGTGGCTTATGTCCAGGTTGGATTTTCTTGCTGTGTCTGCAAATAAAAAGGGAAATTATGGCCAGTCTGTCCCGTGGAGACCAGCCACACTCCTTTCCCCCAGTGTGCGTTGCATCTGAACAGGGATTTGAGTGTATTTTGATGAATTTTCCAGTTGTGAAGAGCTGTGTCTACAAACACCCCGAGCATCTCTCTGCCCTACAGCAAGGAAGGGGATAAGGCTGGGATGACCCAGGCATTTCATGCTCAGTATATTTAGGTTTACTCTATCAAGACTGACCCTAAATCAGGATTTATTTTTGTTGGAACTGTTGAAGAAAATGAAGATTCCTTTAGGGTTTTTTCTGCTAAGGTGAATCCAGCCAGTGTTACAGATCAGGTAACTCGGAAACAAGAGAGTTTGATTCTTATCTTTACAAAAGCCGTAGCATCTTTTGCTGTTCTATGTGCAACCAAAATTTATTTACCTCAGGAGCCATTTTCCTTTTTAAAATTCATATATGATTTTTCAAGCAGCCTTATTCAGGAGGCAAATCTGATCTCCATGTTTTATACACAGCTGAGCACACCACCAGCATTTTAACAATCGTATAAGCAATCATGGTAAAACCAAAGGCTTTTTTTGACACACGTTGTGATGGCACTTTTCCCTCCGGCTTGGTCGCAACTGTAGCAGAGGTTGTGAATCCAAACCCAGGGGGTCTTGAATAGATGTAGGGCCTAAAGGTGAAAATATGCTTAAAATGTGGTGGTGTTAGTGTCTGAGTGAGCGTGACAGCAAAACTCACACACATAAGCCTTAGTGGTGAGCAGAAACATGGTCCATCTTCCCATAATTACACAAAATACCTGCTGTTGCAAAGTAAACAAATCATTTGTGTCTGTACAAATTACATTCCCACGCGGGTAGGAATTTCATACCTGGAATTTTACTTTGGGAAATAGAAAAAAAAAAAAAAAGTCTTTAAAACAACCCCTCACCCCAAAGTCACCCTTGGTTTTACTCACGGTAAATGGGATCTTACTGATCCAGGAGACAAGGGCAAACCCAGTGTGACACCAGTAAAAATGCCAGAGAAATATAATATAAAATATTGCTTGTCTGTTTAAATTATTTAATGTTATTAACATTAATTACCATACTCGGATACCCTGAGTGATTCACACATTTTCCCTCCCCCAACTTCTCCTCCAAAGTTTAACTCTGAATTTCAACATCTGCTTGTTTTCTTCATTCATTTCCTTAGAGCAGCAGAAGGGATTTGGCAGACGGTATCTCGCCATCCCAGTCCACTTTGCTCCAAACTTTACTTCCTTGGCATCCTCTTCTTTTGCACCACAGCCACCAAGTTCTCCGTGTGTGTCCCAGTTTCCAGCTATCACATCCATGGGGGGGTCTGGAAGGGTTTGGCTTGTGCCAAGACCCAGGGTGGGCTCAGTTGGTGCTCTTGGGTATCAGGGACTCGGAGGTCTCTCTGCACCCTCTCCAATGAGGCTAAAGAGATACTTGAGGAGTTCAGCACTCTAGTGCAATAAGAAAGTCATATTTTAGTATAAATAGTAGTATAAATTATCTTCACCTGGTGAAACTATTGGCTTTTATGACTAATTTTAACAGAATATCTTCTGTAGACCATAAATTGAGACAACGTCTAGTCTGCTCAAGGGAAACGGCATCCTCGGTCACGCAATGGACCAAGGGATCTGCCCGTGCTCCTGGTGGGGTTGGCTGTCCCTGAGACACACTGGCAATCTAACAGCCTTCTGGAAATGGCCAGGTGGGGAGGCAGAAGATGCTCTTAGTTCATTATTAAATTAATTTCTGGGGTTGGTTAAAGACACGATTACACTGTTGACATTTCAGCAGCACAGGGCAAAGCGGTGACTTTCCAACCGGCATCATTAGCTGGGAGAGGCAGATGTGTTTTCCAAAACCTGTGTTGGCCTGATCCGCACATCAGCTGCCTTCAGAAAGACGTGGGGCTGCCTCTTGCCCTTCGCACCTTCTCTCCAAGGGATCTCAGCAGCAGCGACCGCCTCTGCCTTGTCCAATTCTCCAGGCAGGAGCCCTCCTGGGTGGGTACTTCAATATCAGGCTGGAGCCGCCTTTGATGTGACATTTTCTCTTTGAAATGCAATGTCTCACTCATCTAATCCTCATCACATTTGGGAAGCTTCTCTTCAGTCTTTCAGATCGGGATGTCAGGGGAGTAGAGTTTATTTTTGAAAGGGGCCAGTTTGAAGTTTTTTGTTTTTAAAACATAAATGCTTTTTTGATCAAAATGTAAAGGAACCCTTTTGGTGGTTGTTTCTGGTTGGGTTGAGGTTTTATTGTTTTGTGAGGGTTTTTTTCTTGAGACTGTGAATAGCTCTCGGGCACCTTGGATCTGTTTTCCTAAACTTTCCCTTGATGCTCATTGTGTAGTCCGTGTATTTCAAACCTCCAAATTGTCTTTCCGTCTATGCGTGGGATCACTCCAGAAAGAGCTGTACTAAAGCCAACAGAAACCAACACTGTGCCTACTCCAGTCCCGGGGAATAAATCCTAACCAGCAGAATATGCAAAGACCAAAATCTGCTGTAATTTATCCCATCTGGCTCATTGAAATGATCCTCTCCAACCCCTGTGCCCGTCTCAGGAGTGACGGGTACTTTCTGCCCGAGTAACCACCGTGATGGATGGGAGCTGTGCTCGACCTGCTCCAAATTCCCCCAAACCCACATTTTCCCTCGGTCAGACACAAATGTGGCCGCTGTGTCAAGCACGGAGCAGGGCGGCTTCCAGCGACTCCCTGGGTCCAAAGACGCAGTTTGCTTGGACCCAGCTTTACGCAGGGATCCTGCAAGCGCAGCTGCTGCTCCTCACCTGGCTGGGAGCCGGGAACCACGCTCCGGGCACGTCAGCGACGGGGATTTAACTTTGAAACGACTCACATTCAGCCTGTTTTTCCCCACGCTAACCTTTCCTCCTCCCAGTCTTGAAAGTTAGAAACATCTTTTGTATTCCAGAGGCCAAAGGGCCAAACTTGCCTTTAATTAAAATGCATATTCTTTAATTAAAGGCCCCATAACACATGAAGGGCATTCATTGAAATACGATGTGTGACATAGTCATTACCCTGCTGTTAATTACTAATTAATGAAGCTATTTCAATTAATAGCTTCCCCACTGTCACTCTGGCTTTGACAGGGCTCCGTGCTGAGAAGCCGTAGTGGAATCACAGGCGATCGTAACTCCTGGAACAGCACCAAAAGGCATCAGCTGAATATTCATGTCGGACGACGTTAACACTTTTCAATTAAACATAATAAAGTAAAAGCTCCGTCAAAAGTGTATATCAAACATGCATCAGCCTTTCCCTCTCCCCCTGTTCTCTTCCAGCTTGTCAAAAATAACTAGAAAGAAGTAGGGAAAAAAAAAAAAAAAGTGGGTTTTTTCCTTTCCTTTTGACACTTCAGACTGGAGCATCATTTATCAAGCAAGCAGGGCTGCTGCACGGGGCGAAGATTTACAAGGAGCCCAGGCTGCGGTTCTAGCACCCGTCTCTTTTCTCTCTGAGGACTGAGCATTGCATCGCTCTCCTGTTTTCTCTCCCTTTCCTACAGTGAAACCGCAGAGGGGACAGGTCCTCAGGTGGCTTCCCGGCCCTGTGCAAATGTCTGGGAGCTCAGGAGCAACATTTGTAATTTCCACAGTTAAAGGAATCGCTTCCCAAGTGCAGGTTTTAATTACTGAGCTGTGCCGCCAAAGAGGCTGCTGTTAAGGGCTGGTATAAGGAACAGTGTGAAAGAAGCTATTTTGCAGTTGACGGTAAGTTATATCGGTCCTAAAAAATGCAAAGCTGCGATGCGCTCTCTCGGGCACCATCTGGTTGAAGTTTTCCATTTGAAACACTTGGACAACAAACCCAAGAGAAATTCCTGTGGAGTATATCCATATTGAACCCCAAATGTTTTATTTTACGAGCTGTTTTTTTCAGGCAGACCTTGGGGAGGGGAGAGGAATCTTTTAGAGAGAAAACATTATTTAAAGAAAGCCAGAAATTGGGAGAAAAGGAAGATACTGTCCATCTATCCCTGTTATTTAGGTACACAGAGGGACAGAGAAGTTGCAGAAAGAAAAAAAGATGGTGACCTGGTGTGGGATACTTCTGCTCTGGGGATGGGGAAGGGAGATGGAGATTCCTGTGATTCCTGTGGAAAAAAGGAGGAAAGCAAGAGGGACTGCAAGGAGATGTTTTAATCCATGTCCCAACTTGAAGTTTCTATCTGAAGCCAAGCAAGACAATACTCATTACAGTGCTTGTTGGTAATGCATTGCTGAGGCATTAGCTAACAGCACATCATGTGATGGGACTAATAAATAAATCATGTGTTTTCTGTTTATTCTTTGTGTCAGGTCATGTTTCTGCATTTCAACGTCCCGAGTAGAGCTGTGGCACACAGGGTAATACCCTTACTGCCCAGAGCTGAACATCAGCTGGAAAAATTATTCCTCCAAATTCCTGGTGGCTCTAAGAAAATGCAAATCCATTTGCTATGCTTGTAGTTTGGTAATGGAATAAAATGGTTTATCAGCCCTGGTTGGAGGGAATCAAGCTTTTGCTGAGGAAATTTTGTGTGTGCTAAGGGCCATCCCTCAGTGGAGCTGCGGATGCAGCCGCTGGGACGATGCTGCTGAGGAGATGGGCAAAACGTCAACCAAGTATTTTGCCCTTGCACTTCAAATTCTTGCTTTGCTCTCTCCGGATTATCTAACAGGGCTGGTGTCATCTGCACAAATGTGCCTAAAGGCCCTGGGTAGAAACCTCTGCTTCATAAACATCATCCCTGAGAGGCAGATGAAAGCAGGGAGATAAACGCGTTGCGAGGAGGGGTAATCTGGTGTTGTAAGGCTCAGGGACAGGCTATCTTCTCAGAAGTGGTGATCTACATCAGGAAAAATTCCTCAACAGTAAAATGAGTCACATTCATGCAAGAAACAATGTGAAAGCAGAAGGACACAAAATTCAGTATTTAGGAATACCCCCAAAGTTGGCTAGATAGCCTCACCTACAGAAACTCCCCCGAAAATTTTTCCCTCTCTCCACGTACATCCCTCTCCACTGTGACCTTCCCACCCCAACCACTTCCCACACATGCTGCAATCCCAGCCTCTGGACCAGCTCTTTGCTTCTTCAGAGTGGGTCAGGAGTTGAAATCCCCCATTCACATCTCCTGCTCCGAATGCCAGTATCCATCTCGGGTGAGTGAAGCTCCATCCTTCCTTCTAGCATGACCCTTCAGCTGCTGCCAGGTTTTCCCACCCCATTACAGAGCCAGGCAATGACCCTCTTTCCTTCCCCATCCTTACAGACATCTAGATGATTTTCTTTGACACTTCAGGATTTCCTGCTCCGGTCCTAGACTGAGGCCGGAAGCAAACACCAAACCATCTCTTGAAACCAAGCATTTCAGACTCTCAGAAAAGTGTAGCTACAACACCCAGGGCCTTCCTCAGTTTGGAGGGCAGTATAAAAGCAAAGACCCTCTCCTTCTCTGAAGGAGCTGCCAGATGTGCTGACGTTAGGGCAGGACAACTTGACTGCGGGTGCTAGTCCCCAGTTTGCTTTCTAACACTTACTCTGCCTTACAGCAGCGTTGATTGCAAACCTTGGACCATGCAAGAATACAAGCAGATGACACAGTCGATACCTAGAATAAAATTTCCAGGGATGGATAGGCAGTCCTTCTGAGTGCTTTCTTTTGCCCTCCTTGCTATAATCTGATTTTTTTTTTTCATTCCTTACGGCCATTACCAGACCAAGCCCTGCTGAAGGCGAGCTCAAGGGGAGCCCAGCTGATCTGTCCAAGCATGACTGAGGACTAATCACTTTTTGTCCGGCTGGGTGACATTTAAAGGCTGGTCTCCGAGGTCTCAATTAGGATTCAGGGCTGACTCGCCTCCACCTCTCCTGGGAAGAGGCTTTGCCTCTTCTGCTCAATTATACACTGTGTCTCCTCCACGTGCAAGACAGTCCAGGAGGGAGGGAGCTTTAGCTCTACTTTAGTTGTTAACCTCTGAAGCATAATTCAGAGCCACACATTGCTATAAAGGCTTCACAGATTGCTCTTATAACGTAATAGGCCCTTGATCTGCCACCTTTGTGCAGGATATGGAGGTCAAATTAATTAATTGGACAGACCCCTATTTCGTTTGAATGTTGTGCCCCTCTCTCAGAGGGTGCTGTTGGTGGCAAGTGACGCTACAGGGATTTGTGTCTGACCTCCCTGGTGCTGGTTGTGTTTTCTGTGTCAGTCTGATATGTGTTTGGCTTTATTCTTTATTATTAGCAGAGTAAAGAAAAGGCAGAATTCACATAAAACACCTTTCATATATTTACATGGGAAATGCTGGTGTTTGTTACACAAGATTCAGAAGCTCAGACGCCAGTGCTGTGAACTTCTGCGGTCTGCCTCTTGCCGTTACAGATGCTCCTCCTTGCCTGCAAAAGCAAAAAATGTTTCGGGATATGTTGAGAGAAGTATCGGCTGAGATCGGAGCTGCCCTTCCCTGGAAATATTAATCCACCAAACACGGATGAATCTCCTGGAATAATCCTCTCTAATGCACGCTCAGGAAATCAATTTGGTGCTTTATTCTTTAATCCAGAAATCTCCAAGGAGGAGGAGGAGGAGGAGGAGGAGGGAGAGGATGAACAGACACCATCAGAAGAGGATAAAAATTGGCACTGCATTTAAGAAAAAGAGAGAAAACAGTGTCGTTACTGAGAGTGGTGACATGTTCTTACCAGCCCAGTGGTAAAGATTCTCCTACAAACTCTGAAGCCCTGAGCAATGCCAAAATACGCATTTCTAACTCATGCTGCAGTTTTGGGCTCTACAGAAAAGCGTAGGTGCTAAAGCAAAGCGTGTTTCTAGTGGTCTGGGACACTCCCGGAGGCAGATGCCTTGTTTGAGCTGTCAGCCTTACCCCCCTCTCAATCTGAACGGCAAAACCAACTAGTAATACCCCAAACTGCATTACCTTGGTGTTACATTTACAAGCGAGATTTTCATGTGTCTACTCCGTGTGTGTTTTATCTGCGACAGTGCACGCAGACACAACCCACACAGGCAGGTCTCAGCCAGGCTAACTACCACGGCAAATTCGGCATATAATTGCGTGTGTATTAGCATATCTGGGTTTGAAACACCAGTGAATCTGGTTGTTTCCATCCTGAACAGCTTTATCCATATCTTTTAAACCTGTGGGTAATACATCTTAATGATGCTTTTTCAGGCATGGTTTCTATCCTAAACCCTTTAAAATACAGCTGGTTCCAGGCATGTTTATCTTTTAGCTCTCCCAAGCAGTTCCCATTTTTCAACCCCAAGCTATTACGAAGGATTTCCAAAACCTGCCAGGAAGAGTTTGTCCATCTCAAGGCTCTGTCTCTGTTCCTGGATTTCAGTAATTTTATCCTAACTCGAATCAAAAATATACGGTGTATTTCTGAAAATATTGAAATGACCTGAGGATGCTGAGAGAGATCACTTGGTATTTGATAGAGCTCAAAGGATGAAAAGCTGCATCCAGGGTTTGGCGACATAAAGGCTAAAGGTTTTCCCTCAGCTCATCACAGAGCCATGAGCCAGGAAAAAAACCTGATTTGAAGGTGAATCAAAATTTCCCCGTAGTTTTTAATCCCCCAAAAGTGCATCACTTAACTAAGCAATGAGTTAAATTTGAATTTTGTACTCCCAGCACAAAATCCCCGGAAAATAGGTTCCCCCTTGAAAAGGTTTGTCATGGTCCCTGGATCCGAACCTTTTCGTCCAGGTGCAGAACGGTCCATCTCCCACCGGCGCTGGCTCTCCTGGAAGGACAGCCCAGGGCTGTGCAAACATTTCTCAGGTCACCCACTTTGTTGCAATGCATGTCCTACTTAGAGGTTTCTGTACGATGAAATTGCAAGGGCGGAGGTTTTACGCTCAGCTCTTGCTGGTCCAGGTGGCCCCTGCAGTGGGAATGGCAGCCTCCAGCCCTTGTCAAGGCACAACTGGGCACCAGATGGGCTGAAATAAAACAAAACAAACCAGATCACAATAAATTACTCATCTGATACCTCGTCTCTGAGATCTGATTATGCTCTTGCTGATAATACTATTTGTTTGAGGGGTTATTTTGCTAAACAACCAGTAAATAACCCAGGTCTGGGGTGCGGAAGAGGAGGGCACATCCTCCCCTCAGCCTGGGATGTGTGGGGGCCTCGTCTGCTCCCCCAAACTGGCTCAGGGGGCTCACGGAGAAGGGCTGGGCGAGGGACGGACCACAGGATGGAGGAGCAGGAGGGAGGATGCTGGAAGAGGTGGAGCGGAGCTGCAAGCACGGAGGAGCAGCTTGGCTGGAGCAGCAAAACCACACGAAGGTGACTGCAGCTGGGAGACTGGTGATGCCGGGTTTACGGGCACGAGCCATCACTCGGCTCGTTTGGGGCAAAACAAGAGCAAAACATAGAAAAGGCACGTGTGACCAGCCAAGGTTTGCACCAGCTCTGGGCACCTGAAGGGATGAGGATGAGTCTCATGAAAGAGCTCACCTCACTCGTAACTCATGGGGGTGCACAGGAGAGATTGTAAATGAGTGGGGTTGTATGAGACTTGGTAGGAGAGGGGAAAAAACAATATGAAAAGAATTTAACAGCTGCAATGAGCCTAAATGGTTGCACAGGAAAATCCCCTGTCAACCACAAATGGTTTGCCTTTAATGAGAATGCAGGACATGCGTGAGTAGGTTGCTAATTCTTTGTGTAAAATCCTACCGATAATTGCTACACGTGTACCTTTCCATTGTCTCCCATGGAAGTGGGATTTTTTTTTTTTTTTCCTTTGGAGCTGAAATTAAAAACAATTTATTAGAGAATAATTAATGCCAAAGTGCCAGGGGATTGTGCCCAGCGCTGTACTTGGAAGAACAAGAGCAAGTCACCGGTAAATTGGTAGTTGTACAGAGCAGGGGAAAGCAATTTGGGAAAGGATTCAAGAGATCAGCCAAAGCTTTTCTGGCAGCTACTTCCTCAGTCAAATCATTAATTTTTGTTAATCCTTTGCAAAAATCTGGTGATTTGGGAACAAAATTTTACAAGTATTTCAGTATTGGCTCTAGGAGGCCAAATCCTGTTACTGGATAATGGGACTTCGGCCTCGCAGGAGCAGAGACACTTTGGAAGATATGGATTTATATGGGGGTTTCTCCTCTTTTCATTATTGGATTAAGACCTACCCCACCCTTAATCCTGCATCGGGAACTGTGTAAGCAGGGAGCTATACCGGTCTGGAAACCAACTGGAGCATAAAACCCCAGCTACCGTTCCTGCGGCTGACGGTCATGCTGTGATTTTGGATTATTCCCGTGACTCTTTGCTGATGGAGCTCGGCTGTCCTGGCTCACGCCGTGTCCCCAGCGCTGCTGCGGGGCTGTCGGATGGGGCAGCCTGGCTCAAGGCAATGCCCTGAGGGTCTCCATACTCAGAGACACCCCCAAAAACTGCAAGCCAAGAGCACTGGTATTTCGGAGATACTTTGGTAGAGGAGAAAAGGTCTTTTTTAAAATCAAGTTGTACTTGTGGGAACTTAGATTGGTTTTCGTGTGTTCTTCAGGCTACCTGCCCTGAGGACAGTTACAAACAAACCCAGGAAAATTATTTTGAAGAAAGAAACAAAGCAGAGATGAAAAATTGTCAGGAGCTTGATGCCCTGGACTGCAACTCTCTGCCATTACCCCCCCAACCCCTCATTTTTAATTACAAGCAGTCAAACAGTAAAGACCTTAATGGACATCTTAATTATTGCATTAAAGTTTGAAATGGAAAATTCCTCATTACGTGCCGTGCAGTAGGTCACGGCTGCAATAAACGGTGATATTTTGCTTGTTACAGTGCCGGGTGCCCTTTGCAGAACGGTGGTGTCTTTGGGGCATGTCCCAGCCCCGGGGAGCTGGCAGGTGGATGTTAGATCAGGTCTCTGCTGTGAGAGCATCTGCTTGTGTTTTCAAAGCGAAAGTATCAGCAAGAAGTGCTCTTTGCTATTTCTTTTCTCCTCCAAAGAGTGCTATTTTTCTCCTGTGTTTTGCTTTCCATCTGCTTGAATGCGTTTATTGATTTAGTGTTAGGCAAACTGCAATAAAACAGTATCCTTCCAATGCTCTAGAGCCAGCTATTGAATATGCCCCAAACAATTTAAATACAAACCGACCCATCAATTCCAGCCCACAGCAGCAATACAACGTACTTGTGATTAATCGGCCTTTAAGCCCAGCCCCAAGTTCCCAGTCCCTTTTGCACCGTACCCATCCCTGCTTGCTCAGGGCAGGCTGGAAAGCTGGGATCCAGCCTGCCAGGCAGGGTAGCCCTGGGATACGGACAATTTAAGGAATGTAGCAGAGCTCATTCTTTTCTCTCAGGCTTTACACAGTTGCAGGATACCATGAAGAAGAACAGGGCAGGGTTTAAGGTGGGTCTGTGGCTTCTTAAAGCTTTTCAGGTCAAAATAGCTCAAGCGTGTGTGTCAGAGGTTGTCTATACCTTTATAAGGGGAGCAAAAAGACAGGAAAAGTTGAGGATAACTTGCATTCTGCTCAATTATCTTCAGCATCGATTTCATACCAGAAAGTTTCATGTTGTTTTTTTCTGAGCACATTGAGGAGAAAATTAGTGGACTCTGCAGTCCTTAAAGATATTTTCTTGATTACACGACTCTACAGATGAGGCTTTGAAATTCCTTTTGCGGCTATTTCTCCTTTTAAAATGTACTCCCAAACTTTTGCTTACCACCCTCCCCCCAGTAAGGGTACAGGTGCCCAAAGGGCACACGAGGAGGGAAAGCAAACCCTGGGACAGCAGGTCCTGGGACACCCCGACACAGGCGCTGGCGCTGACAGCCACCACCCAGGGCTGCTCCGCGGTGGGACCAGGCTCCACTCACTGCCCAGCTGTTCCAGCTGTGCCAGCCGTGCCAGCCAAACCACCCACGCCAGCCACAATCAGCCATACCATCCGTGCCAGCTGTGCCAGCTGTGCCAGGGCCGGGCTCAGCAGCTCTCGGCCGGCCAGGAGCTGCCACATCCCAAATCTAACAGCTCCCTCTGTTGGCATCTGCTCGAACCTATCAGCCAGGACGCAAAAAAAGTGGGCAATGTGTTTATTTAATTTTTTTAGCACAATCTCCAGGTGGAAGGGAATCTGTCCCACCTCACTGAGGGCTTGTTTCGTTTGTGTTATTGCTCTAACGACTGATACCGGACCGTGTCCCCTGGTGCTGCACGGACCACAGCTCTGCTGAAGACAGCTTTTCAGTCATTTTTCCAAAATAAGTGGGAAGATGTAGCTGGATGTACTCTGAGGTCCGACGTACGAGTACACACAAGGTTGCTGGGAAAATCTGCCAGCCCAGATATTCCCCCAGCACAGCCCCCCTGTCCTCTCGCACCAGCCCTAAGCAGTTTATCACACTAAATATACTTCAGCTCTGTCTGATCACGCAAATTAGCACCTCTGCATTCAAAGGAAAATCAGACAATGTGCAAATGATTCGCTGCCTTTATTTTTTTAGGTCCTTCCCTAACAAAAACTCTCAGACAGCAAGCTTTGGCAAGGTTGCTTAAACAAATAGTAATACAGCTATGTAAGGTGGTTTCAATACTTCACCAAAGAGGTATGAACATAATGAAACCTAAGCCTCAAAAGGACTTCAAATATTTAACTCATTAGACAGTTTACTGAGACATATAATCCGGACAGCCCACCGAAGCGTTAGCTGGATTTACAAAGAAGGCACAGCCAGCAACGCTGACTTTCCTGTGAAGATCTTAGTTCCAAATTTCCCGGCTTGCAGAGCCAAGGGGTGGCCGAACCGCCTGGTTTCAATGCGAGGGATTTAAACTCGCGGTTTAAGAAATGGTGCGACCAGCAAAGAGAACCAGAATTCACTCCTGACCTGCAACGCTGAACAGCCAGGGGGAAAAAAAAAAACCCCAACCCCACCATTTCCCTACGTCACTATAGGAAAGGATGTGCAAACAATCTGCTCAGACGGGATGAGGGACAAGAGAGATGGCAGAGATGGCTGCACGGCCTCGGGCCTCTCTGGCAAGCCTGGTTTGTGTTTGCTGTGTGTGCCCTCCCCGGTTTACAGTTTTACTCGCTGGGATTAAAACACTGCCCAGCAGCGCTCCTGTGTCCCGGCTCTGTGGCATGGCAGCACCCCAGATACAGGGTTGGTAGCAGCCAGCCTTTTAGAGACAAAAGCACAAAAGGAGAAAAAAAATTACTTTCTCATCTCCTTGGCCCCCAATCAGGCCACACTGATCCTATATTGCCTTGCGAAGACATCAGGCAATGCATCTTTATCTCTTAATACCCCCGATAACTAGCTCAGCTTAGCTGAGTGGCACCCATTAGTGTCTCTGCAATTAAAAGGCTGTCAGTATTTTCACTGCAGACCCAGTCAGTCACAAATTTAACACGGTTCCCACATAGCTTCAGAGAAGAAATTTGGCCAAAATAAAAGGAGAAGCAAGGGATATATATATTTTTTTTTTCCAAGGGCAATGAATGAGAACCTATAGCTTTCCTGCACAGTGAGGTCCCTTGGGAAATCTGCTCCCAAGTCTCAGCTGAAGTTTTCTGGTAAGCACTAGAGAAATCAAAGAGATCCTTTCAGGCTGCAAGCAAGGGGTGGGAGGAAAAGCAATGAATTGCTTTAATATGAAATGTCACATTTAAAATAGCTCCTACAAAACCAGAAACTGTAGGCTGGTAAATCCTTTCCTTCTAGAAATACTGTGGGGTTTGGGGTTTGGTGGGAGTACCACTCAAAACAAGCATGCAGAATCAGGCCTCAAGTACATAAAATATAGAATTTGGTACTTAAATTTAAAAATATTTAGAAATAACTTAAGACATTCAGGCTCAGAGGCGTGTACAGCTGAGTATTTCCCTCTGACACGGGGAACAGCAAGGATCCACACCCAGTACTAGGGATCCCCAATGCAGAAATTTGCTTTATGCTTAAAGTCGAAACAAAACCTGCTTGTTGCAAGCTCTTTGGAAAGTCTCTTGCACGCCTTTGAGAGCGTGTGGAGGACACCTCTAAACAAGCAGAAAGCAGCATTTGGGGGTATGGATCCATAGCACAGGAGGTGCCCTCTTCTTCCTATACATTCATAGCACATGGCAAAACAGCTCCCGGGGGATTCCTCGGCTGCACCTACACCGCGAGGTCAGCTAAGCCTGACCACGGGTGACTGCAGCTTTCCTCTGCTCTCATGTTGGAGGTAGTCTACCTTGGCTCAGGGCTGGAGTAAAGCGACCCAGGAGAGGAGGGAGCCCTTGAGCTCTGCCCTGGAGCAGAGATGGTGGTTTGGGCAGTCCGCTCCACAACCTCCTGGCTCAGCTCAAGCGCGGTGAAGGCAGTGTTGATGCAACCTCATGCCCCTGGGTCCACAGCAGACATCCAGCCAGAAGACATCCCCTGATGGGAAGCCTTGAATCCATCTCACAACCCGTTCTCTTGTACACCCGGCTTGTACCTGTCGAGCAGACTGCAAAATGAAGGCACGCGAGGGAGGGTTAAGGTCAGAGGTACATTCGTTTGGATGATTCCTTTCATCAGAAAGGATTCAGAACGCACGTGTCACATGGCAGCCAGGAGCCGGCCACCCTCGCTGCAGTCACGGGACGGCAGAGCATGGAGGGGCCCGCTCCCGGCAGGGCGAAGCAGCTCCCCTCAGCCAGCGACTGCTCCAGGGCAGAGCGTGCAAACCGCGGCTCCTTCGGAGGCAAGCCACTTTGGCCACATGGATATTTGTCCACTGGACACAGACTGGGGCAAACCAGTCACACGGGCCGTATCCCCACCGGAGGTGTTGAGCTGGGTGGCTCTACAGGCCATCAGCTATGCCCTGAGCAAAAAATGAACTCTAGGTTTCTTTTCACCCATGGGTTTCATTTGGACCCATTACCTGCTTGGTCTCAGTATATTTTTTTCCTGTTAAACACCTAAAAAAAAAGAAAATGTTCTTTGGCACTTGTGCGACAATGACACATAGATGTGACACTCTCCTGTCCTTCGGCTGCTTGCTGGACTCATCTCTACAGGTCCATATATGCAGAGTCTGTGTCCACCCTCTGGGCCTCTCCAAACATGAGGAATGCACAGAGGCCAATGCTGTTAACGGCAGCCACCAGGTTGAAAACAGAAATCCAGGAGCCAGTGGTTTCGATCAGGTGGCCAGCCAAGTACACGCAAATGACACCTGGGACAGGAGGGAAGAGAAAGAAATGCAAAGGCTCTGGGGCCTGATCCTGCCCACCTGCGAGGAGAGGACTCCCCAGGAAGGGATGAGCTGCAGGAGGTACCTTACCTAGGAGGGCTCCACCTGTATTCCCAACACCTGTAATGAAAAGAAATAAATTGCGTATTCAAAACCCGCGGACGTGAGTGGCTTCATCCGACGCCCGGTCTGCGTGCCCAGCGGCATGCCTTGCTGACGGCGGGGACAACCACCCCTCGGCCTCATCCCCGTCCCTTGGTGCAGGTGAGCATTTGAAAGGCAGGTTCGTGCAGTTACCTGCCCCCCGCAATGGCAGGTATATTGCAGAAGGAAGCTGAAGCTGCAAATACGGAGTAGACTTTGGACAGAGCTACTCCTGCTCAAACCTCACCGCTGACGACCGCGCGTCCCCCACGCACACCGCCTCTCCAGCACAACCGAAACCCCGCCGGAACCCTTACCGAACAGTAAGCCAGCACACGAGGGGGCCAGATCCTGTACGTTTACCGAAATGCCACTAGTGAGAAAGAGAGGGGAAAACGGCTGTTTTAATGGAATGCGACTGCTTTTTCATCATTTACACAGTTTGGCAAAAAAAGGAAGGGATCCCAGGCAATAAATGGCACTGTCAGGAGAAAGGAGGAAAGGCTGAGAGTGAAGCAGCACAGCAGAGTACCAGCAGGAAAAGGATTCAACTCAAAGCACTCAGAGGGACCAAAATGCAGTTCCCCTCCTGCTTCACCTCCCCAAACCTGCCTGGTCCACGTGCCCTCCAGTGCACGAACCCTTTCCCCACACTAGAGGTTTGCTGGATCATTTCCAACCCAGCAGGCACAAAACTCCACCGGCCTCACGGGGACCAACACACGATGCTCAGACAAGCGACAGCTCTTGCTCTGACAGTCGTGGCGGAGGCAGCCTCCTCCGAGACCCCGAAATGCCGAGCGTGGGATAAGAGCGCAGGGACACAGCTACTGTCATTATCACTCTCCTTACCTGTGGTTAAAGGTCTGAAGTCCAACAGAGGCAGAGGCGAACACTATCGCTTTGCAAAAACTGGATGTCTGGCCCAGGCACAAAGCAAAAATGCTTGAGACACCGGAGCCAATGACCTGGAAGAAAGGGAAAATTAATACCACGGCACATTTTCTGTAAGGAAGAAAGCAACTCCTTTCACAGACAAACTATTCCCTTTTACAGTGGCAAGAGCTCGTAAGCACCAGGCGCTTCTCAAGCCTCTTTTTTCCCCACTGTCCTGCCTATCTGTGTCAGAGGTCTGTCCGGAGGGAAGCGATGCTGCAGAGCAGGGAGGATATGCTGTGCTCTCACCCGGCATTTCTATTTCTGCTCACCCTTGTATTGCTGTTTCCTAGTATCTAAGGGGTCATGTGGAGTGACAGCATATGGCTGGCCTTTCCCTGTGAAAGAAAACCTCTTTGGAGCACTCACAAATCTCTGTGCTCAGTTACCATCACTGTGCTCTGTTCCTCAGTCAGGATTTTCCTCTGGGTTTCATTGCCCACACGCACTGACCACCGGTCTATCTGCAAAGCTACAAACCCTTTCCTCCTCCCACCTATAATCACCAACCCAGCTCCGTAAAAGGTCTAATCTGCCATGCAAGCAGAGGTCAGGAGGTAGCTCCAGTGTCACTCCTGCGGCTTCAGCTCTCTTACCTGCATGAACTTACGAATGGTGATGGTTTTGTACCCTGGAAGAGAAAGGGAGAGTTGCAGTTAAGCCCAACTCACCGAGTTTCCTTTTTCTGCAGCTGGGAGACCACAGAGTGAGTGGATGTCAGATGGCCAGATTTCATCTCCAGGTGCACATTGTGGCTGAGATCAAAGGGAGCTTCAAATACATGGGTGGGATTCAGGCCATGGAGTATTTATCCTCTTTCATATCAGAACCTCACATTGTCTATTTGCTGGGTCTTCTTCTCCCTACAAACAAGTCCACCTCCTCCCACCCAGGTCCTCTTTCCACATCACATAAAATAAGAGCTAAGGAAAAGCCAAAAGAGCTCTTACCCTGGTTGATTAAATGATCGGACAGAAATCCACTGAACAAGCTTGTTGGAATTGCAACCAGCCAGGGGACTACATTAAACACCCAACCCTGAAAGTGAGCAAAGATCAAGAGAGGTTTGCTGTCAGAGCTGAGTTTGTTTTCAAATTTTATTTGACAGTCTGTGATATCTGTAGAAAGGCAAAAAAAAAATGAAGCGATCGGGACTTCTCGCAGGATCTCTACCCACTTTGCACAGCAAGCTCTCAGCTACACCTTGCACCACTCCAAAGTCTCTAAGGCAGCAGGCGCGTTACGGGGCTGTAGCATTTGTAGGTTTGCTGTCTCTCCTCCTGCCCCAGTGGCCCTGCCTCCAAGGGAGAGGCAGAAAGCTCCGTCTGCTCTGGGAACAAGGGATTAAACATCGCAAAGTTTACTGTTCAGCAAGGTGATGTGGCAGAGAGCCACAGAGCCCTGGAAAGCAAGCTGCAGGTTTTACTCTGCCCTGTGGGTCGTCAGTAAAGCTGTCGGCAAAATCTCCGGCATCAGCTTCAACCTCATTAGCAGCGTTACTGTGAAGCTGAGGGAACGTAGCTGGATTTTCTAATGCCAGGATTAGGTAATATTATGGGTAGCAACATACTTTGTCTATTTTCAATTAAGCAAGCTTGCACAGTTGTAATCACAGATGATTACTGGTCATCTGGATTACAGCTGCTGAGGCGTTTTTGCGCCCACATCCCACAAGGACCTGAAAGCAGGTTGGGCTGGGCTTCATCTCAGCTGGTTGAATCTACCCATCCATCCACCATCCCCTGCACCTCCCGCTTCACTCAGAGCCCGTCACCCCATGGAGGCACCCCTCCCTTCCTCGCCCAGCTTCAGGATGCTCGGGAGGGCTGAATAACCTTGGGTCTGAATAATCCTGTTTCAGCTGCTCCTGGAAATCGTACCGGGGTCCATCTGAGTCTTTCAGTGCCTTTGAAACTTTGGGTCTTGGTCACTTTTGAAAATATTACCCCGCAGGGCTTGTGGGGCAGTACCTCTGGTGTCTGTTAACACCAGCTGGAGCTGCTCAGCAAGCCAATCCCAACACATCAAACCACCCTTGTCTCATCCCTACGGCCCATTGCCCTGAGCAGCATGAGCCAAAATCCTCCATCACCTCCATCCAGGCGGACTGCAGGCAGCTGCCTAGGCAGCGGTGAAGGCAGCTCACCTGCAGAAAGGGCGTTTGACCAGTAGGTGACATAGGTTTCCCACATTAAGGATTATCATCCATCCTTTAAGATCAAGCATCCTCAAGCACAGTTTTATTAAAATGTATGAAGCAATTATCAGATGCGGGAACGCTATATAGAGCATCTGACATAAGGGCACCGTGATGTAACGCTTAACAGAGAGTAAATTACTGCTGCACAAGCATATTACTCGAGGTGCACAGACTATGTTTGCTGTTTTAATACATGATTTTAATATAAATATCAAGTATGCCATAAAGTGCCTTGCACAGGTAATATGAAAAGGCATTTGTAAGGAGCAGGGGGGTAACAGCTCCTGACCCCGCAGGGAAGCCTCCCACCTCCTCCTGCCTCCCAGCCTGCTCTCACCAAGTCCCTCTGCCATCGTCTTCCTCCCTAACCAACCCCTTTCAGCCAGCACCCAGCACGACCTCATTTGCACAGAGACCGGCAATGCCGGCGCGTCAGAGCCGGCTTACCTTTGACTCGGGGAAAGTTTCCTTAAAGAAAGTTGGCAGCCAGGAAAGGAGAGTGAAAAACGTGCTGGCCGTACAAAGCTGAGCGATGATGACAGCCCTGAAAATACACAGCAGGGAGGAAAAAATCAGGAGTGACAGGTCACACTGGGTAGGAAAGAAGCACTCAAGCAGCCCAGTATTTCAGTTCCTGGTCTATAAATAAATCCCTCACAGCACTACAATTGCTTCCTGAGGTTTTTTCATAGATAACTTCTCCTTTTGGCTTGCCACTTGTTCTTTGCTGCCATCACCGCTCAGGACCTGATGTCAGCCCCTGGGTTCAGGCCAGGTTAACTGCAGCGGCGATTGTGCGAGTGCGTTTCCCACCAGTCCCTTCCAGCGCTGCAAGAGCTGTCCTGCTCCAAGAGGCACTGTCTGGGGTTTTCTAGGGATTTATTATCAGCAGGTGCTCCATGTTATTCAAGGCAGGAATGGGCTTGCTGCACTGCATCGCCCTCCTCCCTGTCTTTAAACAGCACTTGGGATAAACTTCAGTACCTAATGTAGCATCGCAAAGGAAAAATGGCTATTAACAAGATGTTTTGCCAGCAATGAGAACACAGCCTGTGCCACCCAGTGCCCCCGAGCAGCACTGCTTAGGAGCCCATTACAAGCAGCATTTCTAACCAGAGCTGTGGAGAATATCCCGCCGGAGGAGCACACAACCCGCACAGGGAGCACACTGCAAAGGAGGAAGATTTGTCAGTAATATTCAAACCTGACATTCCTCCACACAGAACAGAAACCGCCATTTATCAGGCTTACCTTTTTAGTTATTTATTTATACAGAAGGTATTGGAAAACCTGATCATATTTCCCAAATATATAAATAAGTGGACAAAACGCTCATAGGCAGAAGAAATAAGAACAAAGAGGAGAAAAAGCCTGTGGAAGGAGGGTGCTCTCCCAGCCCTGCCGACCCTCGAGGCCACTGCAGCTGCCTACCATATCGGTGCCTTCTTAAACAGCTGCTTCCAGGGAACTTTGGTCTGCTTGGATATCGAGAGGCCTCGCATTAAATAATCTATAGGAATGATGAGTTCTGCAGAGAAGAAAATATACAAAGGCAAGCTCTGATCAGTAATTTTCTGTGCAGCTGGAGGAAGCCCTGGGAGACCGCTATGTAACTACCTTTAATCTCTTTCTAACTCATTTTTTTGGATATACCAGCATTGAATGCTCATGAAAACACCTTGTTATGTTGACCAAAATCTTTCCACTGCACCCACACACTTCCCCATCCAGCCACCTTCACCCATTCGATATATCTCTTGTTAAAATTAAACAAAAATCCCTTGTGCAGGGACCAGGTTTGGATTTTGTGCAGCACCAGACACACACCAGGCTCCTGATGGGCTGAGAACCTACATACCACACTCACACTAATAATGCGGTAGCAAGGTATAATGGTTTCCCCATGTGTGGAATTACTCCCAGACAGTTATTTGGGAAGAGATATTCCGGATTAACTGGTTTTTAAAAGCTCTGTGTAGATGCTTTTAGTTTGGAATAAGTATCTTGCCCTGCTTTAGCTTAATCCACTTTGAAGATCATGCTCTGTTTGGTGTTTTCACTGATGCTTAAGAGTACTGAGGAGTCAGATCAGGCTCTCAACAGCAATATAATCCAGCGTGGGACTTGAAATAGGAAATCAGCAATGCAAGAGCCCGAAAAGACATCTGAACAAAAGGTCTTTGTGCAAAACCAGGTATGATCTTGCAACCAGAGGGGATTTGCAGAAAATAACCGGGAGGTGCCACTTGGGTCCCGCAGCCTCAGGAGCGCTGGCAGCCCGAGGGATGCAGGCGGCTGCACTTACCTTTCTCACTCAGGAGGTACTTGCAGGTGCAGTAAACCCAGAGCAAAGTGAGAAACCCAGAGAAGTAGAAAACGCTCTCCCAGCCGTACCAGTCCAGGAGGAGAGATCCCGCACCGCCGATCACCAGCGTCCTGCAAGGGAAGCCACACTCGGATTTACAGGTCTGGCTAAAAGCCTTTGGGCTGCACGCAGCAATGGGAGATGCTCCCTTGGGGGATGCTGCGGATCACTAAATGTACTTAAAGGAGCCATCAGTCGCTGCCCGCCTGCCCGGTCACCCCGTGACTCTGCAACCTGCCCTGTTCCCCACGTGGCATCTCGGGCCAGATCCTCAGCTGGGCAGCAGAAACCACAACGGGACCTCACGCTCGCCTGCCCCACACTGACACATGCCCAGCGGGGAAAGAAAATGAGGTTGCTGGTGTGCAGAAAGTATCTCAGAGAATGTATAAATCAGCAAAAGACAGGAGTA
The DNA here is from genome assembly GCF_011004875.1 of Balearica regulorum gibbericeps. Lineage (NCBI taxonomy): Eukaryota > Metazoa > Chordata > Aves > Gruiformes > Gruidae > Balearica > Balearica regulorum. Next base: position 10,984,400 of record NC_046199.1, read on the forward strand.
CACTGGAAACTAAGTGATTAAATGCAGTAATATTTCTATTTGGCTTTTAAACAATTCTTCCATTTAGAAAGGAAATTCTCATGGAGATTAGCAAAGATGGGGAAGTTATATTATCCCCGTCTATCAGAGAGGACAGGTGACCAGTCTCAGGCTGACCCTTGCTCTTCCTACTGAACCAGGCTGATTCCCATAGTAATTACATGTTGCAAACACTCTTCAAAGTCTGTCTTGAAAAGAAAGAAACAAAAAAAAATATACATAAATCCTTGACATGCATGACAGCAACTGCCTGAGGCTTCCTCAGCTGCAGCCGGTATCCTCAAGGACCCAGGAATCCACATGTACTGCAAGTTTTGCCTCCAACTATTTAATGGCATTTCATTACATACGATGTCCAGAGACTGTCGCTGGCTGCTCAAAGCCTTTCGAACTTACCCAAACTGCGAGCCAGTCCCCACTGTGCTGTAGGTGAAGGCTCGCTCGCTCTCCCGGACCTTCTGGGACAGCAGGCTGGCCAGGGACGGGAAATACACCCCTGCGAGCAACGGGAGCAAGGCAGGGAGCAGTCAGGCTCCTGTGCCCTTGTGAGCAAATCAAAAGCAAATTAAAAAGCTATAAACACCAAGACAAAGCAATGAAACCTTTGGTGATTCAAAACAGGGATATAACATAAAATAAGTGAATCCGTCGCCGTGAAAAGTTTGTTTGTGCCTTCTCTGTAATCCCCTGTTTCCTCATCACTGCTGCTACCGTAAATCCATCGGTTCCCCAGCACTGCAGCTCGGCAAGAGGGGAGGAAAATCATCCCAAATTATCCAAAAGTTTTGGCAAGGTCCAATTTTCCCCAAGTGCTTTGAAGGAGTTTTAAAATGTGGAAAATTGAACAGGAACAGTGATGATTTCAGAAGTCAGCAGCCTTTGTCCGGCAGAGAGATTTCTACAGGGGAATGATTTGTCACTTTTTCTTTTGCAGAAGTTCTGGATGCGGAGGCAGTTTTGAGGCAGAGGATTGCTCGAACACGCAGAAGGGTTCATGCTCTGCAAACCAGATGACTTGCATCTGAATTTACTGCACATGAGCCCCCACGCAAGGAAGCCTGTGGGCAGACAGACACACAGACACGCTCAGGACAGGGGTCTCACCTTGCAGCAACCCCATGAGGAACCTGGAGGAGGTCATAAAAACGAGATGGGCAGAAGTGACGTGGGTGAGCAGCGGGGTGAGGACCGTGAGGAACCCCCAGGCTGATGCCGAGAGGAGGAGGACTTTCTCCCCTCCTATTCTGGAAGACAGAAAACACATTATCAAAAACGAGGGGAGGGTGAAAGGGCAAAGCCCCCCACTCAAGACTCAAATGTTCTTCCCCATTTAGCCTGTTTTTAAGAGCAACTTTCAGTCAAACCTGTTCTTCTCTTACAAATGCCTTTAGCCTTCTGGGGAGTAGCTCTGACCTCCTCCCTTCCCACCTCCTGCTCCCCTGGAGCAGGCAGCAAGCAGCTGCCCGCCGGCATTGCTCTCACCAGGACGCTGGCTGCCAGCGCTCCCGTCCAGCTCCAGCACACACCAACCCCAGAGACACCACTGTGCTGACACACTCAAGTCTCTGACGGAGGGGAAGCCCAAGCTGCTGTCACTGTTCTGCTTTTCTTAACCGGTGACGGTGTTTTCTCTTCTGTCTGCTCTTCTGCATCGGCTCTGCCTGTTAATATTTGGGGGCTTTGCAGGCATTGGCTTGCAAACGATCAAGGAAGGTAATTAAATAGCATAGTGCCCTGCGTGGATGATGCACTCCTTCCAGGCATGTGTTCCTCACAAAAGATTTCACAGGAAAGCCTTCCTCACTAAGGAGAGGGTGGCTGGGGAAAGGAACTGGAGCAGGTAATTACTTAGATCTTTCCTTACAGCTAACTGGGGAAGTTGTTTTTTAATTGATATGAGAAAATGGAGACATCCCGTACATGATGGAAATTGTGATGGGAGCTGGCCTGTGAAAAGATTGTGAGAATGAGAATATAGGGTGGAAAAATTGGAGGTGCTGCACTGAAAATGAAGTTGGACTCTGCAGATCAAATAGAAAAAAGCTGTATTCGCTGCAAAAAGGAAATATTTTCTTCCTGTGGTTAGTGATTGCAGCTATAAACCCTTCCAAATGGCTGTCCGGCACCACTGGGATTAAGCTGTTAATGGACAAATAACACTCCCGGTGAGCAGCAGCTAGGAACTATGCATGAGCATCAGCATTTATCACTTTTCTAAAATAAAGTCTGCTTTACACCCACTATTTCTTTCATCAGCTTAACATGTAAGCTTGTGGGTTTGCTTTTTTTTATCCCAATTACTGAACCAGTGCTAAAAACAACCTCCATCAGAAAAATTATGCTGGTATAAAAGTGCTCTTCACTGTTTCCAGGTGAAAAAAACCCCCTATGTTGGTCTCAGTGTCCATTAACACGACTGTAGGTCTCTCCCGGCAGCGGCTATGCAGGAGCTGTGGGGGGAGGAATGCAGGTGCAGACACTCCCTGGGTTTGCCGGGGGCTTTGCCTGTGCAAAGTCCTTCCGTGCATACTGCCCTGTAAGCACAGCAGCAATTTCAAGACCCAGGAATCTAATCAGACAGCCAAAACTACACATATCCTTCCTGAATCTGAGCTATAGACCCTGAGGGAGGCTGATGGAGAGACCTCAACCGCTTTCAGAGCAACCTGCAGCGCCCCGTAAAACTTCTACCCACAGACACGCTTCACCCTCCCACCCCGTCACTGTCCCAGGGTGAAACCTGGCACAGCCACTGTCGAGACTTGAACTGAGAAGTCAAAACCAAGCTAAGTGTCATTGAAAAAGCCTGGGCAGAGGAAAACATGAGAATAATTTCCAGTACTGATCACTGATATGTCCTCCGATAATCTGTGTCAAGCAGTAGCCCCAGAAGAAGCTGCTGAGCACTATGCCGGACTGCTTCTTGTCCCAGTCGAAGTGGGTGCTCAGGGCGACGGCGCAGATGGGCACGGTGACACGGACGCAGTACAGCAGGCACGTCCCCAGCAGCAACATCACCGTCCAGACACGGGACTCGGGCCTGCGAGGATGGAGAGGAAGATGGGGAAAGGGCAGATGGGATGGTCTGCCTGGTAGATCCACGCGCACCCAGCGCTTACAGGTCAGACTGGTTTGCTTGCAAGCTGTAACGAGTCTGTCTTGATAAAATAAAGGTCAGTGCAATCCCCCTGCAGCACAGTGTTTCTGACACAGAGCGTATCGCATCTGGTGACATTCAGGAATGATGCTAACTTTCACCCCAAACAGCATTTGACCCCAGCAGCAAAACGATAGTGTCTGTCCGTAGGCTGCAAGGTGGAACAGGCTGCTCATTGACTGCAGGGGGGGGAACCTGGTTTGGTTGCTTTTTTTACCCAAACAAAAGCTTTAGAAACTGTTCTTTAAAAAATAAGTATAACAAAGGAAAGGTCAGTGCATGAGGTTGGGAGTATTTGCATGAGACACACCGTATGTAAACGCAGCAAACACTTGTTATTTGGCATTCCTACCTGTTCCCAAGGGAGGTGGTGTGTGTGTGTGTTATCCTTCCTAAACAGGAGGGAGATGGAGGAATGCTTTAGTGTGAGACAAGAGATGATGGAGCTCAATAGCCCAGAGAGAGGAGCAAGATAATCCAGCCTGGCCTGATCAGAAATTTAATACGAGTAATAATATGTTAACTGAATACGGTTTTTGGTACATGAGTACTCAGCCCCAGGAAAAGTGCTCCTGCAGAAGATACAGGCTGGAAATAGGTGGGAAGGGAATTTTCTCCTGCTCCAAGTCAGCGATGTGCTTCTGGAGCAGGGACCCAGATTTTGCTGCAAACTTCAGACCCCAGCTGCTGGTGAACTCCTCTGCCTTCCCACAGCCCCGCAACATCAGTCCGGGTCCCCCTTTGCCCGTGAATTACGGAGTTAAAAGCTTAGTGAGAACGCCCACTATTTGTATTATTTGCATTTGGTTATTTTTATGCTCAGAGGCCAGAGCACAAAGCACTGAGCAAACAGACTCTCTCTGCTCCAGAGATGACTGAGGAATTCAGCGTACCGGGGCATTAACCTCTGTGCTTTCCACCCTGCTGAACATACCCGCCTTCTGCGCAGGAAACAACCTGGGTCACTTTTTCTATTGAAACGAGCATTTATTTCTCCGTACCGGAATGATGATAAATGTAGGTTAATCCCACGCAACACAAGACCATTTATAAACGTGTCAAACGGCCCGTCACGGAGGGAGAAGGAGGAACAATGAAAAGTAAAACACGCCGGGCAGCTGTGCCCGCTGGAGGTGAATTTATTGCTGTTTCCTGACGGGGCAGATAAGCAGCTCAGTGCCAAGCTCTGGCAGGAGGAACTGGAAGTGTTTCAGTTGGTGGTTTGAAGGTTGGAACCATCTTTACGGTGCACACGTACAAACGTACAAAATAACACAGGAACTAGAACGGCTCATGTATCTTTGCTGGAAAAATAACTTACCAAGGGTTGACCCGCCTCAGCCGTTTGAACTGGCTGGTAAATGCTCTCAGAGTCCCTCCTGGTCTTATGCCGAGAGGAAGATACGCAGCAATCGTATCTTAATTTGCTGCAAAGCCAAAGGTGATTTGTTTGGGTTTATTTAATCACCTGCCCCGGCCAGCTCCTGGCATGGCGGCTCCACCGACTTCAGCTTGCTACGGCAAAGCACAGTGAAACCAGAGGCTCGTCCGGGTCAGACCAACCCCAGTGGGATGATACGGGCAGGCGTTTTTGGGTATAAGTCCCCCATCGGAGGCAGAGGGCAGGTGCGGGGTAACCGGTGATGGAAAATGTTATGGAGAGCCCTCAGAGGGGTGCCTCAAGACGATTCAGGATGAGATGCACGCAGGTGTAAGCGACCAACCCGCGCCTGCCTGCCCAGGGCTTCTGCACCCGCAGAAATGGGCTGCTGCCAGTCCGGGGCCACAATCTCTCCTGTTATCTGCAGCGGCACAGCGCCGACTAATTTGAGCTACTGAACCTGCAACAATTGAGGTGACCGAGTAAAACACAGCAGCTGCATAGGAGCTGCATAGGTATTTCCTATTATTTAGCCACCGAGACAGTTTTCTAAATTGTGCTTTTCCCCCCAAAGCAAAGGGAGACCCTTCTGCGCTTTCTCACTGGCTGGAGCGGGGCTGAGCTCTGCTCTTCTCCCAGCAGTTATTCTGATGAGGCAGCAGCGTTTTAACGGGGTATTAGATTGACTGTTCTTCCTCGGCCCTAAACCCTACGCAACTGTGCAAGGTGTACGATGGAGAGAGAAAGACCTGTGCAGCTCTACTAGTCTTTGCTTCTCTTTATAATATTGCCAGGGTCTGTTCCCTCCTGTGGGTGTTCACAACCAGGAAAAGCAAAACCCACGCGGAGCAATGCCGGTGTCCGAGGAAGGTGCAGGCGAGGGGAGCACAGTTTGGTGCTAATGGATTGAACTGCAATCTATACATTTGTATTATTTTCCTATATGTTTAAATGCATCGGTAGACTTGTGCTCAAAAAAAGCGGGGAATATAAAGGTGGCTTCAGACTACCGCTTGCTTCGTAGGTAGCATATCCAACTAGGAAAATCCATTCAAATAATGAGTGTCAAATGTAATCACTAGCTGCCCACACCCACCTGAAAGCATGGCAAGAATTATTTCCCTGCAAGGACAATGATGTGCTTGCATCAGAGGAAAGAGCTTTGTAAATGCATTTTCTCCTAATTATAGTTATCACAGAGGCCGCCGATGAGTCAATACTCTGCTCTGTGCAAAACAACAACAGCAAAGGTCAGAGGAGAAACCTCGAGCAGCACAAAGAGGAAAAATTAAAACTCTCCTTCTAAAACTAAGGAATAATGACAAATCAAACAATAGGCTTTGTAGGTAACACCAGCCACCCAAGAAGCCAGAGCTGTATCAGCGTTAACAAATTAAATCTAATGGCTTCCCTGATGAGGGAGGTACAGATAATTTGAGCTGGAGATAACCAAACTGAGTCACAGTAAAGCACATCTAAAACTAAGGAAGTCACAGCCGCTGGTGTCATCGGTGTCACGGTGCCCATCTCACCGGCCACGTGAACAGACCGAGCATTTCCCCACGACCCTGTGCCGGTGCTGGATGACCCCCGGCGACACGGGGCAGAAACCTCCGTGAGAGGGGGCAGCCACCTCCCAACCATCAGCAGGTGAATCACCAGAGCGTGTCTGGAGCCACCTAATTGACTTAACTGGGTGCTGCGTGACGGCGGCAGGTCCTCGCTGCCCAGCCCGTGCTCTCCTGACCTGTCATGCCTTTCTGCCTACGAGAAACAGGCACTGCAGGTGCATCCCCTTCTGCATGTCACCGAGACCCTCTTTACCGAGCAAAGCAGCCATGCAGCTAGAAAACACTTCCTATTTCACAAACCTCCAACCACCACCCAGACGGACTATAATTAGCTCGAGCCCTAATGACTCTTCCTGGGTGGCAGCAGGCCCATATTTGAGCAGCCCTGCCTGATGTCCCTTGGTTCTCCTCCTCCCCACACAGCCCTGAGCTGTGGTGGTCACAGCTTGGCTTCGAAGCATCTAGCGATTCCCCTGGGACCCAGCTCCCACCAACCCAACGGGTCCCCTGCTTAGGGCACGGTGGTTAAGACTGATTTTTAAGGAGGCGTGAGAGGCCCAAAGTGGCAAAATCAAGCCGAGCCATCCCACAGTGGAAGGAGAGCCAGAAGCATTGAGTATCCTTATTTGCAGTGTGTTTTCCTGCTGGAGGAATTTCTCCGGTAGATGCCACAGAGCAAATATTTATTCAACTTTATTTCTCTTGACTTGCCTCCCTCCTTTCCCCCAGGTCTGTCTGTTTGCAGATACTGCAGATCACTGTTAAAATGGACTCGCTGGAGTTTAAGCTGTCAATCAGATTACAGTTTAGCACCCCCTTCAAGGCACAAGTCTGGACCATCAGGTATTTTCAGGTGGTGAGAGAGCTGTGTTAGACAGCAAGACTACGAACAGTCTGTCCCAGCAACAGCTCTTGGCCAGAAGCCATCTCCGAGGTTTGTGGGTGTTTTCCATAACTGGAATTGGGAGTGGGAGAACTGGGAGCTGCAGCTCCTGATTTGCATCGGAGCTGCGCCATGGCCGAGGTGGGCGCAGGTATCGGCAGCCGGCCATACCACCCACCCCCAGGGCATCTCTACCTCAGGTCCCTTCTCTGCAAAGAGACTGAAAATAGCTCTGTGGGTGATGCACGGAGGGTTCATCACCTGAAGCCACCTCCAGTGCCCCCAGCCCACTCACTCATCCCAGCCACCAGTAGTGGACACTCGCCTGTCCCAGCAAGAACCCCCGGACGAGCAGGATGGACATGAGCCCCCGTGGTGGTACCAAGGTCCCAGCCATGCTGGAGGGCCACCAGCTCCAAACTAAGGGCACCCAGCAGCTCACGCATGGGGCCACCTCCCAGGTGAACATCCCCAGCACGGGCAGCCGGTGCCTGCGGTCCCCCCCGTGCCTGGCTGCCCGCTGCACCGCAGCCTGGGGACGTTGTTCTCCCCGTGACCCGTTCCCAGCCTCCTGGGAGCATCCCCCTTCAAAAACCTCTGTTCCAGCTTACCCGCCTATGGCTTTAATTTACAGTAATCTCCAACACAACCGCGGCCTGACGGCGTAAACACAGCAGTCGTGCAGACACTCCTGTGCGAGGAGATAATACCCAGGTAGTTATTTTTAATCCAGTTTGACAGTCCTCTCACTTTTCTCTCTTTGTTTTTCTCAACAACAATTTCTCCTTCCCTTGAAAATCTAACGTGCTTGTCAAGAGAAAGATATTTTTATTTTTTTTTATCCCTCCTCGAGTTGATTTTATCGTGCTGCAGACTGGCTCCAAGCTAATGATTTGTTGCTGTCAAAAGTAGCTTTGGGGTTTAGAAGAGGGATTTTTTTTCCAATCCACCAGCTAACAGCCAACGAGAGCAGCACAGAGGACACAGGGCTTTTTTTTCCTGGGAAAGCTGCTGGTTTCCTGTCCGCCTCCTGTGCACAAACTCCTTCCGCAGAGCCGCAGATGGCAACAAAGTGGTGTTCAGCAAGCACGGCTCTGGGTTTATTCCCCCTCTTCATTTCTTGCTTTCGGCAAAAGCGAAGATGAAATTAGATTTCAGCAGCTCTTATGAGCTGGAAATAGTTGTTAAGTCCAGGTGGAGGCGGTGGGAAAACGTAATAATGAAGCGCACGCGTGCTCTGCACGCTGATCTAAGAGCATACCCGGATCAGCCAGGGATGAATTACATTTTCCACGTGAAAAAAGTTCTCGGCAAGGACGTGATTAAAACCAGGGTGAGGAACTTGTACAATAAAAAAATGCCAAACACCAAAAAAAAAAAAAAAAGGCAACTAAAGCTGCAACATTGTGTTGACAAAAGATCAGGGCACAGAACTCAGAAAAACAACGTGACTGCTGGCTCCAGGCAAAGAGCGCGGTCAGGCGACTGGAGACCAGCTTGTGGCTGGTGGTACAACTCCTTTTATCTCTGGAGCTTAAAGAAACTGCTATAATAATCCTTTGTCCTCAGGTGTAGCCAGAGGCTGGGAGATGCAGAGTCTGTTCAGGAGCCATTTGCTTCCCAGGACACACTGACTTCTCCATGTTGTATTTCTCTCCTGGAGGCACCATCCAAAATGTGATCCCCATGTCTACTGCCGGATCTGCCTGTGGCTTTGTGCGCAACCTTCAGTAGTAGAAGATTTCTCTTTGCAGCACTTTGTTCTTCCTCCACTTAAACCAGAGATGCTAGAACACATCTACTGCCTGAGGAGTCCTGCTTTGGCATGTTAAGGTCTCCCTAAAAAAGTGCTATCTGAATGTCCAGACAAGCTACATAAACGCAAGGGCTTTTTCAAGCCCCAAACAGAAATCCTCGAGTGTTGTTCTTGGAAGAGGAATAGGAGATGTGCGATAACGGAGCCATTGGAAACCTGCAGAAAAGTTTGGGAAAGGCAGCCGGAGAGGCGGGATAAAACACAGGGCAAGAACAGTGGAAAAGGAAGGAAAAGCCAGCTGAAAAAAGGGAGGACAAAAGAAGAAGCAGCATGAACAAAGGTGGAAAAATAACCCTGCCGAGATAACTGTTTATCTCTCCTTGCACTGACGGTGCAGACAGATCTTGGAAGGCTGCCTGGCATGTCTTTTGTTGGGGTATGAAAGGAGAACCCATGCCACTTCCCCCATGTGATAAAACCTTGCCTCTGTGGCAAGAACTCATTACTTGGAAACGGTGAGAGCTATTTATTTGCCTATGCTGTTCAAAAACTGTCCACCAAATTGACTTTAAACCATCCAGGGAGGTATTTTACACAACTGGACCAACCTACTTGTGTCATCTGGCGGATCGCTCCCCCTTTCTGCTCCCCCCTTCCCGTTCCCACCCTCCACCTGCCCTGTTTACTTTAAACCATAAAGCCTCCGTAAAGCCTCCCCACACAAGGGCTGCGACCACGCGTGTGTGTCTACACCAAACAACAGGGACAGGATCTCAGCTTCCGTGAATTACTGCAATATAGATAACGATCTGATGGGAGTTACGGTTATCCTGCTGCTCCTTCACATTAACTGGATTCTTTCAATTACTAGCAGCACTTAAGATGGTCAGAATCCCTTCAAAATACATCTATCTTGACCGACAGACTGTCTTCATCAACTGCCTCTTTTGTTTTGGAAAGTGTTACCGGTGGTTTGCATTTTTCAAAGAGATTTGGGAAACTGGAGAGCTCATTCTGGCCAAATATATTAAATTTTTTTCTAGAGGAAGAACATCTAAATGGGAACTTTGCTTCATGAAAATTTGGAGTGAGGTTCTTCCTCTCCCCCCACTCTCATTTCACAAAGACTTAGGGAAAAGTTAGAAAGGGAGAGACAGAGGGAAGGAATTTTCCTAACTGCTTTTAGGGGAAAGAATCTTCAAATTTTAAGCAACCCTAGTGCCAAAGGTCTGCTTGTGAGACCCCTACTCTTGAGATGAGTGTGGATTTGATTAGACTTCCACATCTCTGACTGCAGAAGTGTCCCTTCTGGGGACAGCAGTTTACGGCCGGCTATCTGCCTGCTGCTGGTGCAGGAACGGATTGACGATAAACCTCAACTTATCCAGCAGCTAATTGCTGCTGGACGGGGCAATTCCTCCCCTTGGCCACACGTTCCTGTGCATTGGCACCGATGTCACCTGTGCCCCGTGGCTGCCTCTCCGCTCTCCCGCCGGGGCGAGCTCACCGCAGGGTCACACCGGCCGCCGCGGCAGCCAGCCGTTAGTTCCTCTTCGTGGCAGACTTAAACCAACCCGAATTTCAAAAGCACAGAGGCAAAATGGTGGAGTCCAGGGGCTCCCGGTTTGGAAAAGCCTCTGACCGTCACTTCCAGCTGCCACACGACACTCCTGAAGCATCATCTCACCCTGCCTTGGCTGCGACAAGCGGCAGGTCCTGAGGTCGAGGTGCTGGGTGACTTTCCCAGGGTGGGAGAGGAGCAGCGCTGCCCCAGGTATCCCAGCTCGGTCCCTGGTGCGTAGCACCCTGTGTTTGCGTATGCCTCTACTGGTACAAGCGGTCAGTTTGGGCTTAATAGTATTTTTAAGTATTTTGATTACTTAACTTGAAGAACAGTTTGTGCTGTCTAACTGCTGCCCAGCTACTGCTCCAGACTTTATCTTAATTAATTACTATCACCGATACAAACATCCCTGCTGGAACACTTCGATAAGAACCTCGCAGTGGTTTCAGCCGATGTTTAAATAGCTGACTACAGGCCAGAAATAAGCTCAATAGATTTCCCCCCCCCCCCCGCGTTTCACAGTAATTCCGTATCTTCCCCCCTTTCCACTACCGTCTCTCCTGGAGCGCGGCGGAGTCAGACCGCGGGGGCTGCCCGGGAGCGTGTCCCCGGTACCGGCCTCCTGCACCCCCGGTGGGCGGCGGCGGGGCCGGGGAGCGGAGGAGGGTCCCGGGCCGGCGGCATCCCGGCCGCTGTCCCGGCGGGGAGCACCCAGCAGCTCCCGAAACCGCCTCTTCGGAGAGCGGTCCGGGCTGCCTGACCGCCTCCATCCCGAAGCTGCATCTTTTCCAGGAGCTGCCTCAGGACGTGGCGGAGGGGGTCTCCGGCTGAGCTTGCCCGAGGCTACGGGGAGTCCCGGGGCCGGGAGGGGACCGGCCGGGGGATGCAGGGGGCGGGGGGGGGGGGGGGTTGTCCCGGGCGAGCGCTGCAAAGCAAGGGAGCGGCTTTCCCGGGAGACGGGTCCAGCCTTACCTGGACCAGTACGGGTCCCCGCCGCCATCCCTCCTCATGCCGTCGAGCTGCGCGGCCCGGGGACCGTGCTCGGCGCTGCACACCGGCACATTCCTGCCGCCGCCACCCGCGGCCATGCGGGCAGCGCCTTCCTCCTCCGCCGGCTCACATCGCGGCGGCCGCCGGCTCCCTCCCCCCGCCGAGCCGCGGCCACGTGTCAGCGCCTCCCGCCGCCCCGTTCCGGGAAGTCCCGCAAAGCGGCCGGGGGCGGGCGGGTCCCGGTACCCGGTCCCGGGGCAGCCTCGAACCTGCGGTGACCGGAGGGTGCCCGGGCGGGGAGGGTCGTTTTCTCCACCCACAAACGTGGGGTGTTTGGGTTTGTTTTTTTTTCTTCTCTTTTTCTATTTTTTTCTCCTGCTCCGGTAAATACTTACAGCCCCGTCCACAAAACCGAGCAGGGGTCAGGGAGGGGACTGAGCGTGGGCTCGCCTCTCCCTCAATAGCTGGAGAGCACAACATGAAAGCACACTGCTGGTGAGGTGGCCCCCTGCTCCTCTAGCTTTCTGGCAGAAAAGTCTCTTTTAAAAGAGACTTTTTTAAGGTTTAGAACCAAATATGATATTGCCATCCAAAGAATTTAAGGAAAAAATAAATAGGAATCAGTATTGTTACAGCTTGTTTTAACTCTGTTGGATAGAGCTGTTGCCTTAAGTATCTTGGAGAGATAATCAGACTCCTTTATGGAAATAGCTAAAACGATGGTTATCGTTTAGTTCAAAACAAGAGGAGTCACTTTAGGAATATGAACGAGCAAGGCAGAGGAGCTTTCTTAAGATGTTGTTCAGGTGATTCTGTGACCGGATTCCGTGAGTGATTGCGGCTTGGGTGCCGGCACAGCACAGCCTCAGGTCAGCAAAGGATGAGGAGCTCCCGCACGGCCTGACCAAGGTGGCACACGGCCCCTGGGAAGGTACCGGAGCTTCTGGGCTGCACCAAAAAGTACGGGGAGCAGGTACAGGGCAGGCACCTCCCGTCTGCTACTCCTGCAGCCAGCAGCCTGTAAATGCTCATTAAAATTTAGCCTTTATCAGACTAGTATTTAGCTAACTCACCCATTCTTCTCCTAACAGGAATACTGTGCAGGTCCCTGAAGAGCAGTTAGCTACCTAAATCACGAGTGGTAACAGCATTATTGAGCTAAACCTTAGAGAGTGAAATAGCAAAACATTCCTCACACACTACAGAGACAACTCCAGAAGGAGGAGGTCACCAGGGCTGACAAAAGAAAGAAAAAAAAAATCATAAAATTGTACTTTGTCCTTTGCTTCAGCATTTCTTCCTCAGAGGAAAGCAATCTCCCCCAAAAGGCCTGTGGGATAGTCACTCAGAGTCACATAGACCTGCTACCAACCAAGAAAACAAATACAACAGGCTTTGGTGCAAGTGGAAACTGAGCGGAACCATGTGTAGTAACTACAGTGCTCAGCGTTCATCCAGTTGTAGGCCTTCCTCCCTTTATTTGGACAGGAAACTGGAAATTATAAAGTAATTTTTATTCACCCTGCTACTGTGCTCGTTTCCAGAAGAGGGAGCCAAGTCCTGGTAAGATGCAGCCAAAAATCAAACCCATTGTTCAATATGTTTAGTTTTTTGTTTCGGTTTTTTTTTTTTAAATAGTGCATATGTTTGGAGTTGAGTTAATTCGAGGCAGGAAGGGAGAGGAGTGCTGATGTAACTGAAGAAGTGAAATGCATGTAATGAGCTCAGAGAAGAACTGAAGAGGTTTTAGGCGTGCTATAGTAATCACATATATAGAATACTTGTGAACTCACACCCGTGTATGACTTAGTACTATGTTAAGTTTCACTACTGTAGAATGCAAGCACCTCACACATACACTGCAACACTGGCTACTAACTTACTAAAGTTATGATTCAATTTGGAAGTTAAGCACGTCGCACAAAGTTTTCTTTATTTGTTGTACTCTTCAGTTCCTCTCCTTGTACTGCTCAGCATCACCTCAATGAATAGCTGCTTTGACTAATTTACTTCTCACATAAGAAGCTAGTTTCACTGTCAAAAATAGCTACGGTTAAAAAAAGTGCTTGAGCGTAACATCCATCACATGCACATAAATAAGTTTAAAAAGTAAAAACACAGCCACCATTCCTTCTACTGCTGCATCATTTTCTAGAAGCAAACCTCCCACCAACCTGATGAAACGGCAAATGGAATCAGTTCAGGAGACAGGTGCTGGCTAAAGAAAATAATCTCATGCAAGAACGCAATCTCCTCTAGTTTTTCCTGTTCAGCTTAATCTGTCAAAAGATTAAAGCAAACCAAAGATTATTGGGTTAATATTTGAGCTGACGTTTACTACCATTGAAGTCTGACTACAGATCAAGACCAAAAGGGCGTGAAAGGAGAAATACGGTTTCTAGTGCTAAATAATGCAACTTTGCACAACTGCTGCAGACAGCAGTATGCTGAAAAATAAGCAAATGTCAACTTCTCTGATCAAATGGAGACTGCTCTTCAGTGAGCAGCCACTCCTCCCAAGCAGAATCTCATCCAGGGGTATGGGATAGCAGCATGTTGTTGGAATCCCCCTTTAACACGCAGAGGACAGAGAACGCACAAGGCGCTCTGGTTCTGCAGTGACTGATCGTACCAACCCACAGTCCACTGCTACTTTGGCCCACCTTGTCTTTGACGTCATGATACGAAGGCAGGAGGGGAGAGGAAAGGAGTAAAAATAGTTTCTAGCACCTTGACGTGTCCACCGAGAAATACAAATCCTTTCAAGGGTGCTATTGTAAACTTTGTGTTTTGTCACGTACAGCGAACAAGGTGACGAGCAGGGCTGCGGCCACCGCTGCTCGTGCAACAGCTGGAAAGCCTCCTCGTCCCCTTTCGTGAAGAACATTACAGCAGAAACAAATACTGGCTGGTGACATTGCTTCTGGATGGGAGAGAGCTACGGCACGGGTCAGAACCCGCCTCAACTCGCTGGAGCCTAAAGGCAGAGTTAGGGCAAAATATGACTCCATTTCCTTTTGCATTCTTTGAGGTGAGCAGCTCAAGGATGCGTTCAGCTGCTGTGACAGCAGGAGGCCCCATTACCCGTGAAGATAAGACACACAGGGATCACGCTCCAACTCAATTTAATAAGCTTCGTAACAAACTTGGACAGAAAGTGGTTTGAAATAAGTTGAGCAACACTCATCTACTAGTCAAGGATTTTTTTTTTTTAAGTAATGCTTTTAAGCTTATACTCAAGCATACAAAGCATAAATTTTACAAATTAAAAACAATAAAATCATCCTAGAATAATGTAATGGCTTCCCCTATATGTACAAGGAGTGGAAAGGAGACAGAATTCTTTCCAGGTAGTCTCACATACCTTCAATGCTACATAAGCATGTAGCATTCACTCCACTTTCATTTCAATTTTTCTCCTAATGTGGGTGGAAGGAGCTGAAAGTGTTTCAATGAAATCATCTTAAAGAAAGAGAGGTACTTCACCTGATTTCAAGCTGTATATGTTTGCCTCTTCAAAAGTCTCGAGAGGAAATGCTTTACTTAAAATTCTGTTAGTTTCCGTGCAGTGGCCTCTGTTTTTCCAGCTATATAAAATTAAACAGGTCAGTAAGTATTTCTCAGAAAGCACCACCAGTACTTCATCTTCATGGAAACCTGCCACCCCCCACCCTTCACAAACAACTCCATTGTACAACAGAAGCAACCACAGCTTAGCTTAGACTTGACAGGCAGAAAAGAAACATGGCAACAGCAAAGACAACAATTATTACGGAGGTGATAGGTTTTGGAAAAGGAGAGAGGTTTGTAGCCTCATCAAAACCACACTTGATATACAGCCTTTCTGCAGAAGCAGACGAGACAGGTTACTTTACAACCCAATTTCTTCATGCCCATAGCATTCACGAAAAAAATCGTATTTGCTTTCAACAAAGGAGAGGTTGGGGGAGGAATGAGTGTAGTGTACGACGTTTAATTACCAGATTTGTTTGCCACCATTGAGTTTGGAACAAATCTTCTTACAAAAGTTATTTTCATATTCTTCTAAATTAAGTGGAACAAAATATGTATTTTTACACTAAAGCAAACTGATCAAAGTGGCATTTAATAATATCTGTTAAAGTGGTTATCTAACAAAAATGGGTTAACAAAATCCCATTCATTAGTAGTCACCAAATAAGACATTTCTCATGCATATGACAAAAGTTCATTCGTGTACTGAGAGGTCTGTTTACTGTGTACAATATTTCCATAAATTATAATATGTTTCACAGCCCCTACCATTCAAGAATATTTCAAACAGATTATATATTATATTTGTATATGCAAACTATTTTATATACACTAATATAAAGATCCTTAGAAGTACCATTATCACTACCTTTATGCTTTCTCTAAAATGCATAGCTTTCGAATATTTTCTTGCAGTTACCAAAAACTTTACAGATTAAAGCTGCTTATCAATGTGGCATGTTCATAAAAACAAAGTGAAATAGTTCTATACTAATTTTATATTAAACCCTTTAAAAAACATGTTTATTTTTAATGGAAAAAAACCAACAAACAAGCTAGTGAAAATTCAAGTAATCTATGCTCAATCTTTGCCCAAATACTATATGAAATTAATGTAGCGTTCTAGAAGTACAGTGAACTTCTCAACCAGGACTGTAATACTGCATTTCTCATGGAGAAAAATGCTAGTCATGCCACAAAAATGCAACACTTTCCACTTCATCCGGGAGAAGCTTTAGGTGAGATTTAACAACACAAGTGTCAGAACAGAGGAAAAGCTGATCAGTTATATATGAAGAAATTAGAGCTATTCCAGTTTTGTTTCTGCAGTTTGTTATTAAACAAAGTTACATTAACCATACAGTTTCTCACAAACTAAAAGTTACACATGGTTTTCAGACATCAACCGACTGGAAAAAGAAAAAAAAAATAAAAAAAATAAAAAAATAACCCACAACTGTTAAAAGTTTGGTGTTAGAATAACCAGCCTAGGCGAAGGAAAGACAGAGCCCTGTTGTAGTTGGGGGGCTACTAATAGCTTGTTTGTTATGTATAAACTTTAAGACCTCCGTACCACAAATGCCTCAAAGTGGAGAACAGAACAATCAATAATAAATGGGAACAAATAATTTTGTAATATCCATCATCTAGCTTAACCTTGGTGCTCTGCATCTCTAATAGCTGCTTAACAATGGTTTCCCCCCACAAAAAATAGCTACACAAGTAAACAGTGTTCACAGTAATGCAATCAGTAACAGGTTTTGTTAGTTTCCGTAAGTCAGGTGTATCTGCAAAGCTTTATACAGTTTAATGCGTAAGTATTCCAGTAAAATTAAGTGAAAACTAAGTTTCATTCTACAGGGTAATATCTACCATACAAGACTAGATTATGTACAGTATGGGACTGGTGTGACAACTGCCAGTGTCTCATGATGTTAAGCTATTTCACCCATCAGCTCGGTCTTTGTTCAGCAAATAACTTGATATATCAGTAATAACTTGATATATGGACCTAAAAATCTAGAGATCAATTTGGCAAGATTAGTGCTTACTACCACTGGATATATACCAGTGTACAGTGCTGCAAAACTGAGTCGACCAGAACATCCCATACCCAGAAGATTACAATTTGTTGACTTGAAAGTCTGGACTTCACATGTAGAACATTAAAACTATAATCCTAACTGGAGTGAGGACAGTCAGTAAACAAATACAGGTGAAGATGAACTGCATCTCTTCAGAAAGGTATGGAAGAATTGAAAAAATGGAAATTTCTGGTTTTAGACAGCCCTGCCCTGCTCAGCTCAAGGCATTAAAACAGCCCAAGTAGCTCTAAAACTACGATTCTTATTCAGCAAGCATAAAGGCAGATCCTGCACAAGATGATGCATCAGAGGCTTCAACGAGCATTTCTCCCCCACACTTAATTTCCTAACACAAGCATGTCTTTCAGCGTAAAAACATCCAGTGGCCTTCCAAGCTTTAGTAGAATCACTGCAGTGCTACAGCTGCAAATTTAATATGGGGGGGGAAGGCCCCTGTTAACAAAAACCCTCAAATGCCTCTGGGGGCCATTTTGGTCATCCATGAAAATTAAGAAAAAAACCCTTATTTCCAAAAATACTCCTCCTGAAAAGATGGGTCACTGATCCATTATGAACATAGCTCTCACCATATAAAGCACCAAAAAGTCAGAAACCAGGAAAAAAAAAAAAAGTCCTTAAATTATGATTTACAAGTTTGTACACTATTTCCTAAGCAAAAGGTTGACCTTACTGTAAAGTTTATAGATGAAAACTTGACGAGTTACTTTTAAGGGGAATGTATATCTGGCTATAACTTAAAGGTAGAAAATATTCACTGTTCTATATACACATTTCAAACAGGAGACAGTTAAACTTAACTGAATAGTTGCCAATATAACTCCATATTAACTCACTGGCCACTAAACTAGGCATCAGTAGCCAATTAGAAAGCTTGAGTTCTGTACTTTTAAAAATGCTATTTTTCCTGTCCTGTTTAATTGTTTTTTAAAAATGTATTATAGTGCATAGCCTAAGTCAGACTTTCAAAGAGATACAGCGCCTTTCAATGCAGTTTTTGCAGCATTTAAGAGGGACTTTTCTCCCTTCAAATTAGATGTTCATTGAAAAATCTGAATTGAGTGCTGTACTGTAGTAAAAATATTTCAGTCACAGACTGATATAAATGTATACTGTGCAGTAGTAAGATTGTTTGATGTCCATCTGCACACATTTTACTTGGGTTCTTCAATCGTCCCCTTGCTGAGGTCTGTCATTTTGGGGTATTTCACTTTCTTCTGGTCCAGCTCATTCTGAGCCCACAGTAGTAGTTTCAGTAATTTCGCCAACTTGGGTGTTGATTCACGATTTTCATAGTCTAGAACAGCTTGATTAACCTCACTCCATACCTGGAAAAGAAATACTGGAGTTCAGTAACAGTCTTCCTATGATTAACACTGCTAATGGGTGCTAATTCCTCCAAACACGGTCAGGACAAACCTCCACAGACTATAAGCCTGGAGAAAACAAGAGAGCCAAGTAGTTGAATACATTAACACCACTTTTTTCTTAAATCTTGCTTAAGAAATACTGGTGTTCTTTTGCATACCGCTATATACAGTTTTTTCTAAACATTTCAGAAATATTTGGACATCATTTTCAGCACATATAAATAAAAGACATCAATTTCCTTTTGAGAAAGGACTACCTTCTGTCGCTGCATCATGTTAAGCAAGTCTCCAAATGGTGATTCTTCGGGATTATCAAAGGCAAGCAAAGCCAGCGTACGCTCCATTTCTGTCAGGCATTCCCTGCTCTCCTCGCCTTGTTCTGCTAATTGGGTCTGAGCAAATTCCAGAGCTGCTTCTGTCTCACGCTGCCGAATCAGTTCAATCAAATGCTGCTGCTACACACGAAAGACACAGCAATATTAGTGAAACAAATTAACAAATCTTCAGTGTTTCAAGACTGTAATCTTCAGACATTAGCAAGTACAAACACTAATCCATAATTTGACAGTTTGAGGTCAATTCTTCTCAATGTGTGAGACGTGGAGCAGTGGACTTGTCTACACAATCTACTAAAAAAGGTAACCTGACGCTTCTGAATAACAGGTTTTGAAAAGATGTGTTATTAATGGAACTACTAGAAATTCAGACTAACAGTAATTGGAAGTTGGCAAGTCGCAGGGCACTGCCCCCGTTCTAAGCTTTCATGTTACTAATGTTATATGATGCTTCCTACGCCATGCCACAAGGTTTCCCGTTGCTACAAAACTATGCCAAAAACAAACATCCATGTTCAGTCACAAACTCTTAAAACCTGCACTACTTTTACCAGTCTCTCAGCCACCTCTAAAACAAAGATAAAGTTTGCAATCTGTCCTTACCTGCAAATGAAAGTAAAGATATCTGTTTGTATCTAACAATTCTGGATGGAGGCTGTTTATTAACGCAATGGCTTCTTGAATCTGTCCTTTCAATATCATTTCTCGAATTTTTATTCTTTCATCGAGAGTCTCTAAATCAACACTGGGTTCAATTCCAGACTCCATACGAAATTTCTCTGCTGCTTCTTTAAAGCCCTCTGAAATAGAAACATTTCACCTATAAAATACATTTTATGAAACACTTAAAAAAATCAGCTTGATTTGAGTATTGCTTGTGCATTTGGGGGTTTAAAGATTAAGTCTGAACTTCTGAAAAACTCTTATCTATTTAAACAGGCATTTCTCCAATAGGCATCTAACAGTACATGCTTAATTCATTCTTAACTCAAGTGCCCTCATTCTCTAAGGATGTGTGCAACTTGTAGTCCAATACCTCTTAACCTGAAAGCTTGTTTTATACTTAAATAGAGCAGTGCACTTATTCCAAATGGGATTTTCAAAATTTGGGTGGCTTTGCTTCTCCCTCCAGCCCTCAAACCTGTTTACACAGACCTAGCAGTTTTACTGAGAAGAAATCGAAAATTAATTTTGCTTTCACATACTAACACTATTTTTTTTTTTAAAGTTGCAACAGCTATTTTAAATCCCAAGTCATATACACACAAAAACTATTTACACCACTAAGATGCTCTTCCTTCATCACAGAGGCTTCACCAATGTAAACAGGGGTGTAGATCGGATACGGATGCCTCCGCCCTAGCATAGCTTACTGTGATGGTATGCATCATAATTGCTAGGGACAATTTCCGAGGGTTTCTGATTGCTCTAAGTATAAAGTTAGGCTACATGCTGAAGGTGTTAATATTTTTGGTCTCAAACTATTTTGACAACAGTGCCCTTTTAGAGTTTATCTTTCCAGACAGTTAAAACTTGCTTCTGATAGCTGTTCTGTGCAGCTTTCAGAGTGCTATTTAACAACTGCAACGTATCTTGAACTGTTTTAATGCCACAAAAAAGGACACCATACAGAAGTGGATCATGTTTGTTAGCAGAATTCCAGAAAATACTTTCTTTTCTGTATGTTTTAGCAAAAGAGTAAGATTAATAAATGTCACTTCTATCACATGAGGACTACTCGGTCTCTGAATCTTAGTTTCCATGTAAAAGAACACAAGAGCAGTTGTACGTTGCTAAGAGAAGCCAACAGCAATCACTAAGTAGTCAAAGCCCTTAATTTCACTCCATCTAGTAGCATGTTCTAGCCAAAACTGTCTGTCTTGATAAAATACGCAACATGCATTTAAGAGCCTCCTAGCGTTACCGCTCATTTTTACCTGTAACAAGGTAGTTCATGATAAGGCGGTTCATGTCTGCTCTCTGGATATGCAAGTTATTAAGTTTTTCCATCCATTCATCTTTCGTGATTTCATCAGGTTTTTCTGCATAACTCATCCTGGACTCTTACTACAAGAAAAGCAAAGCATCTCATTTAGCACGATTCAAGAAGAAGTAAATTTAATGTGTATGAGCACTGTGTTACTACCACCTTTATACCTTTTTTATGGGATCTTTTAAATTAATAATCCAAGAGAGACCCTTTTCTCTCAAATCACAATTTTACATTTTTCTCCTCCTTGTTCCTGCACTCTTTCACATCTACTAGCCAGTCTCTAAAGCTGCTTTCATCAATCATCAGAATAAAAAAATTCAAATACCACCTTCTTGTACTTATTCTTAAAAACCACTCCAAACAAATCTTGTTTACAAGTTATACAGGACACACAGCATTACAAAGTGACACAAGTGAATCAGAGAGTTTGACAGCTAGCCAGAAAAACTGTAACAAACATTTAAAGCAAAGCTTAGGTAAACAATATTTGCTTTAAAGTTTTCACCAAAACTTAACGCAGCAATACATATAGCCACAAAACTGTACATGGCACGGTATCCAACGTACAACTCAACAACTTAGACTAGCTTAGCCCGACTGTCCCCAAAAGTGCTCCTATCAACACTGCTAAAATATTATCTCCTAGTATTTTTCTCGACAATATTTTTTTCAGATTTGTAAGCAAAGTGCTTTGCTCAAGCCGGCA
The DNA here is from genome assembly GCF_011004875.1 of Balearica regulorum gibbericeps. Taxonomy (NCBI): domain Eukaryota; kingdom Metazoa; phylum Chordata; class Aves; order Gruiformes; family Gruidae; genus Balearica; species Balearica regulorum. Next base: position 11,005,760 of record NC_046199.1, read on the forward strand.
TTTAATGACCTCTACCTTCCAGTCACGACCACAGGGGCAGCCGAAGGGGGAGGAGAGGCGGCAACAACGACAGCAACAGGCACCGCCGCCCCTCCCGCACAAACACGAGCGGGAGTGGGCCTGCCCGTCACCGGTCCGTTTCCAACAGGTTTTTCTTCCTCTCGACTATCGCCAAAGCCACACCGACCCCGGGAAAGTGGGGCAGCGGGACGCAGGACCAGCCCGGGGCCGGCCGAGGGGCCGATCGGTCCCCGGCCCCGCGTTCACCCCGCTCCCAAACCCGCGGCGGGGGAACAGGGCTCCCGCCGCAACGGGCTGCGCCGGCCCGAACCCCGCGCGGTCCCCCGCCCGCCGGAACACCCCGACCTTCCCCCCCCGCCGCAGCGCCGCGGCCCCCGCCCGCCACCGGCCCGCCGAGGCGCTACTCCCGACCTGGCCCTGCCCGGGGCCCGGGCCACCGAAGCGCTCGGCCCTGCTCGCCACAGGCCCGGGGCCTCCCCGCCGCCCGCAGCGGTCGACAACAGGCCGACCCGCCGGGCCAGGAGAAGGGCCCCGCCAGCCCCCGTCCCCCGAGGGAAGCCGCGGGTCCGCCGGCGCCATCTTACCGAGCGCGCCGCGGTGCCGGCTGCGACGCACGAACGCGGGACCCTCCGCCGCCTCCGCCAGGCCGCTCGCGCGCGGATCTCGCGAGAACCGTCCTCTCGGCCAATCAGCGCCCGGAGAGGGACGAGAAAACGTGACCATAGAGTCAGCCTTCGGGACAGAGTGTACGTCTGTTCGTGCAGGTACACCCAACAGCGGGCAGTTGGCACCATAGAGACGGCTCGGGGTGGTGGCGCCTCTACCACAGAGGTTGGCCGCGATCCCGTCAGGGCCGCCGTGGCGCGGCCACGGCTGAGGCGCGGGGCGAGCCGCGCTGCAAGATGGCTGCTCTGCCGCCTCAGGCCAGCCCGCGGGGATGGGGTCACCGCCGGCAGCGGGGCCGCTGCGCCGAGCAGGGTTGAGCGCCAGGTCTCGTCCCTTCCCTGTCTGCGCTCAGGGCCGCGGGGCAGGTGTCGGGGGAGGGCCTGTGCTGCTCCGCCATGCTGCCTCCCTCAGCGGTCGGGCCACCTCCGCCGGGAGCTGCCGCAGCTGCTCTGTGGCTCACGTCCCTCCCTGTCGTGTCATAACGTCTGAGGTGACAGCATGGACCTGCTTGGGAGAGGGACACCGGCCCTGGCGGCAACAACCAAGGCAGGAATTGGCTGATGGGCTGGTCCGGTCCCTGCCCCAGTGGGGCGTGCACAGGCACCGCCGTGTGAGGGTGTAACGGTGCCTACACGGGTGTAGCGGGGTCTGCGGTCGCAGTGTTGCTGTAGAACCTTGCTTGGCGTGGGCCGGCCGTGGCAGCTTGGCCTGCTGCCGGCAGCGCTGGCCCTGCCAGGGTAATGGCAAGGGAGTGGGAGTAGCTGCAGGCGCCTCTGTACCGCCCTGCGCTGCCAGCTGCCCCGGCTGAGGGCTGGGCAGCACCTGCCAGAGTCTGTATGGGCTGCTGAGGAGGGTCAGTAACTCGCTGCGGCTGGATCCAGTGGGGATGCGTACAGCACTCCCTGAAAGAGCCAACACCTCGATTTGTATACTTAAATGCAGAGCAGGCTTAAGAGGCACAACTTTTATGCGTGAATTACTGCAAATGATACTCCTCAGAAAAATGTTGTTTCGCTTCCACAGAGTGGTACTGTGGGTGCAATTACTCATTTTCCACTCTTGGTTTCATAACTGAGTCGTAAAGCACAGCCTCCAAAACTCTCATTACATTTTTCCCTACATTGGAATGGAGAAAATATATGATGTAACCAACAATTTATTATTTTAACTTATTTTCCCAAACAAACCTCCAAGTTTATAAACAATGCAGAATTTTGGACAAATACTTAGTAATACACGCCCTTAGTTGTTAGCCATATGACAAAGAAAGCTACAGCGTGACAAGTATACCTATTGACTGGGGAGGGCTCTTCCTCAGGCTTTAATCTAAAAACTAATCCGAATCATTTTGAGTCATTGGGAAACACAAACGTTCAGACTCTGTTTTCGAAGTGGCTTGCGAACCTCTCTTTGGCTTAGCTGTCCTGTGGGGTTCTTGCCAGCTCCTCCCTAAAAGGTGGAGTTTCTCGGGAGGCATTTCCATAAAGAGGGAGGGAGCAGGGAAAAGCCCCTCTCTAGGAGGGTTTCCTGACTTTTCTATAGAGGGAAACGCACCCCGAGCAGAGAGGAGGCAACAGAGCATAATTCACACCACCACCACTACTGTTGGCAGGTAAAGGATAGGTGTTGTTGCTTTCTAATAAGTAGAATGATGTATTAAACGAGTAAGGTGAAACGTGTGTGAGGTGCTGTTTGGCACCAGCTGATTGTGTGGTGCTGACACCCGTTCTGTCACGGGTTGGGATGTTCAACCAACCACAGCAGAAATTCCACTTTAGCCCTTTGTTGTCCTTGAGCTAAAGGAAAGTAAAAATGAGCTAAAAGCCGCCCCTGAGTAGTGAGTTTGTGTGTCATGAAAAATGTTTGGTTTGTTGCTGTGGTTCTTAATATTTTTAGGAGCTGGTGTTTTTTCTGACCATAGTGTTAACAAAAAGAAGTTTGTAATATTTCTGTGCAGAATATTGTGGCCAGCTGCATTCTTGTCTTTTTCCCTTTCGTATACTTTCCCTAGCTTTTTGATATTTCTGGTGAGGTCAAACCTTTTTTGAAACTGAGCTTTCATTGGAGAGAAGAGGCTTTGTAACCCCTTTAGTTGCAACAAACACACTTTAAATGTTACTATTGAAGCATTTTCTTACCGATTCTGAAAACAAAGTAACTTTGTTTTTTAGTTAAATAACACTAAATAGTACTACTTGTAGTGAGACTTTTTTTGATGGCAGCACTAGCCCAATGTGATAAAATCCGAAGTATATAAAAACTTATAAAGCTATTATTCCTTTATCTTGACACAGGCCTTCCCCCCCCCCTTCTGGGTGCAGTGAAAGCTCGGCATGTTTGGGGGACTGAGCAGTATCTCAACTAATAAATGACACCTATTTTTATACCAACTCTTTCCTGATAGAAAGCTGCCTAGTCATCTTCTGTATTTCCCTCTTTTTAAATTGTATCTCACTAAATAAATGTTTTGATCATCCCATGTATAATACCTGCTGCTGTCTTTAGCGAAGAGAACATGTATGTTCCCTGCACTTCATAGTCTGGAATACTCAAGGATTTGGAAATGGCAACCTTGCATGGCTTTTCTTTGTTAAACCTCACAAAATTCAGAAGGGAGTTGGAAGATAGAGAGCTGTGCAGCAATTTAGGGCAAAAGCTTCCTACATCATCTGTCCTCTTGCTAGCACTGAAGCCTAACTTCTGTTAAAAAACATCACATTCTCCCCAAAGTTGGAACCAAACCTTTCTGTTATTACTCAGTAAAAACCTTGCAGGATACTTCTGTGAGTCCGAAGTTGGATGAAAAGGCATGGAAACAAAATACTTTGCCCTTGGGAAACTATCCCGTGGCTTCAACATGCCACAGTCCTACAAGTCCTTGGCAGTTGGACTTGATGATCTTGGAGGTCCTTTCCAACCTTAATGATTCTATAAATCTTAGAGTAATGAGGGCAGTAGTGACATGGAAAGTTGGAATTTTGGGCAAGACTACAAAATTGAGATGAAAAGAAAGGGAGGAGAGTTTACATAGAATTGGAGGGGGGGGGGGGGGGAAATCAGCAAGTTCCTGTCAGCTGGTAGGGAAGAGGATTGCTTTATTTCTGTGAATGTGATTAACCCTCAGTAAAGCATTTCTTTGTGTTTGCCTAGTCTTTATGAAAAATGAAGTATCAGGAGCCTTGGAGAATCAAGGCCCCAGAAGATACATTGCCTTGACACCTGACTTTCCTATTTTGAATGATGTGCTGAACTCTGAGGACAGAGGCCATTTTCCACAAAAAAGGTAAAGCTGGAGCACAGCCAATAGAAATTAGACTCCTCTGATTTAAGATGATTAATTGTCTGTTAAAAAAAAAAAAAACAAAACCAAACAAAACCCCAACAACAAAAGCCAGAGATGGAGGAGGGAAGAGAACTTACTTGTTTCATTCCAACTCTCATGGGCTAACTATGTCTCCAGTTTTCACCTGGCTGCTGAAATTGGCTCACCAGCACATTCAGTGGGGAGGAACTGAGGGAAGTGAATGTGAAGTAAGTATTCTATGGAAGGGCTGTGCACCTTCAACCACTGGGAAAGGTCGCTGGTGTGGTGAGGGGAGAGATGAGTGAGAGAAATATCACCCCATCTCTGCACAACACAAAGGTGATGCCGTAGTGCCTGTCACAAAGAGGAGTTTTATGGGTTGCATCTAAAGGCCCTCTGAGACACTACAAATGTAAGTAAGGCCAGTTTGTAGACACCAAAGATTAAAAAATAATAATTAGGGAAATCCAAGGGATAAACAAAGATGTATCGGCTGCCAAGGGAAGTCTCAGTGTACTTACTGCCCAATAGTGGAAAAAGTTTTGGAAAGCAGTGGAAAAAAGTTTTAAGGGGAGTTAGTGCTGAGGGATTTGTAACTACCTCAGCTTAAGCTTCTCCGGTGTTTAAGAAGGAGAGATAAATAGTCTTAGAAGCTGATTGATAGTCGTTAATCTCCACTATGATTTCCCAGCAGTGTTTGCAGTTCAAACCAGTTAAAAACTATCATCATGTTATGAAAAGAGTCCTAAACTGATGCAAAACTCACATTATATAGATCACAAAAAAGGTCCTTCTGTGTGCTGTCAGACTCAGACCAGTAACCCAGGTGTAAATTTCCCAAATTAAGGGAAATTAGGCTCTAAGAGGAAAATAATCAGGAAGGGAATGAGGCAGGGAAAGAACTGAGGTGCTAATGGTACCATTTAAGTGACAGTGACACAGGTGTTTAGTCAGGCAAGGTAGATACACTAACTTGGGCTTTAACACAAAGATGTAGGGTTTTGTGGGCTGAAAGTGCAATGTGCTTTGGATGGTATTCACTGGGTGTGTGAAGTGAATCAGTATTATGTTAAGATGGTGTAAGCATCCTAGCAAATGCATGTAAGAGGAATTTAATACCTGTTTCACTGCTGGATCCCCTGTTGCAGGCATCCCCTTTTCACTGTTGGTGTGCAGTTCCTTGTTTTTGCATGTTCCCTCCCTTGGTGTGTAATTCCTGGGTTTGAGCACTGCCTAGATGGTAAATTTGTCCATTAACAATATGTTATTAGCTTTTCCCAGGGCATAAATCACACTGCAGCTTCATCTACCAAATCATAAGGTATTTCCTCTCCATGTGTTTTTCATTTATTGTAGCTCTGTAGCTGCAGAACAAAAATTAAACTTCTGCTTGCCTTTAATAATGGTGTCCTGTACTTTTGCACAGGAATCTGTTGGTTTTTTTTTTTACCTCTTGGTGTTCCTATGTGAAGTAAGTATTAATACTACCCAGTTCTACAGGTGGAGAAAGAGGCTGACTGCTATCAGGCAAAAAGCTAATAGCTTTTCAAACATTGTCCTGAGCTTTTACCACCAAAAGTCTCTATATATGAATGTAGACTTCTAAAAGGTGTAATCAAATTACTCAATAGAATACTGTAATTCTATAGAATTAATGCTAAATAAGTTTACCTCATGTTTTCATTCCTTAATCCATCTTAGTAAACACGGCACCTGTGTGGAATTGATGTTATCAGCCCATGAGGAAAAATGTGCAGGATCAGGGTGGATCAGATCCAAACCTCACACCTCCAACTGCCTACACGGCTGTTCAGCTGTGCGGGTCAGACGTGTTTGCCTGGCCTCATGGGTCCTCCTGTCAGCCTTGGGACCCCTCAGGGATTGTGAATGTTTCTGGTTGCTGGTATCACAAATGCTGACAGTAGGAACAAAACTCTCTGTAATTATATGTAGCAGATTGGATCCCTGAGAGTTTTTTGAGTAGCCTAACCATTTTAAAGGTTGTTTACTGGGAAGCCTCCATGCAGTGGATGAGCTGATCCAGTGAACGTTTCCTTTCCACAGCACTCCATAACTTGGACCCAGGGCGAAAGCATTATTCCAGCAACTGCTGTTTGATTTTTCTAAAACAGAGTAGGATAGGAAAAACAAAACAGACCTGCAATGGAATAAGCACAGGTAGGGAGCATAGCTGATGTGAGCAGTTGGCTCTGCAAGCAGCAGATGAGCTCTTCTGCCACGTTAATCCTGTGACAAAGCTGTATTTCTCCTGTGAGAGGTCACTGTAAACAAAACAGTATTTAGCACTGCTGCAGTGCAGTTTTGCTTTGGCACTTGCAACCTCACGAATAAAGCCGCAGTTCCTGTGAGGTAAGATCACCCCGTATTTTCATAAGAAAACCGGGAACAGCGTTGCTGATCCCACAGACCTCGTTCGCAGAGAGAGCCCTGCAGTGACCGGGGCGGCCTGCCCCCTGTTTTCTCCAGTGGCCGCAGGACCGCAGCGTGCGGCGGCCTAGAGCCGTCGGGACGGGGGGGGGACTCCCCGGGGAAGGGCTGAGCCTCCCCTCGGAGTGGAGGCAGCCGGAGCCGAGCGGCCCGGCCTGCGGGCAGCGCTGACAGACCGGCGCCGCCGTTTTCCCGCCCAGCGCCCTGCAGTGAGGGAGCGCGCGCCGCCCAGCCGGGAGGCGGAGCCAACGGCAGCCGAAGTCCTCCACGGGCCGTGCGCAAAAAGGAACGCGGTGGCCGTTCTAGGCAGCCGTTGGCCGCCATGTCGGTTTCTATGGTAGCGGGGGAGGAGCGCCCCCGCCCAGCGCTCTGGAGCGGTTGCGAGGAGGAAATGGCGGCTCGGCTCGGCTGAGACCCTCGGCGGCGGCGAGATCCCCCACCCCCTCCCCGCGGTGAGTGAGGGAGGCAGCCGGAGAAGCACCGGGACGGGAGGAGAAAGGGAGCGGGGCCGCCGCTGCGGCGGAGGGATCGCGGAAAAAGGGGCGGCCGCCTCCTCCGGCCTGGACGCCTTTAGGCTCGACTAGAAAATGGAGGCGGGCGGGTGGTGCGGGTCAGGGCGGCCGGAGGGACCCCGGGGGGGGAGCGGCGGGGCCTGTTTTCAGGGCACCGTCGGTGCGGCTGCAGGGCGCGGGCACGCCGGAGGCCTGGCCCGGTTCCAGAGGAGGTCGGCGACTCGATGCGGGGGCCCCGGAGGAAGCTAAAAGCCGCCGCCCCATAAGCTCATAACGTGGTTGGGCCGGAGCGCAGAGGACGCCCTCCCCGGGCGGAGCGGGCTAGAAGGCGGGCTTCTCCATGTTGGGGGGAAAGGAGAGGACGGTTATGCTCTGAGGCGATCGACGTCATAATCAAGCTGACGCCGGCAAGCTTCTCCGTGACGTCACGACCGACTTTAACCGCCTTTCTCGTTCAGTTTCTCCGTTGCCCTAGTACCGGACGAGGGGTTCTCCGCCGCGGCCCCGAGGGGTGGCTGGGTGCGGGGGTAGCGCCCCGCGTCGGGCCGGTGCTCCTCGCCGCTGGGGACTCCAGAAACCCAACCGAACCCTCCGCTCCGGGGCTGGGGGTCGTGGGAGGGTGGGACTAAACCTTAATCTGCCTTGAGATGACGCTTATTTGCTCTGGGCGATGGAGGTGATCTCCTTGGTGAGTTAAACAAGAAAAGTTGAACTTTATCATGTTCTGGTGGCTTTCTTGTAGAGGGAGAGAGGAGGGTTGGATTTTTAGACAGTAGTAATTGTTGGCTGGCTTTAAACTCCCTGTCAATAACTGTTCCCCGCCCCTTGCACTACTGTACTTAAATACTGTCTCTTGGAGGTAATGGTAGTTTGGAGCTGCTTATTTGGCTTGCACAAAGATATTCTTTGGTGACTAAATTTTTTTTTTCATACAGTGAAGAAGTTTGCAGTTTATACCTCCAAGTGATAGCTATATTTTAGTAGTGGGTTAAGAAAATCTTACCAGTTTAGCTTGTAATTTTTAACTGGGAAAAAACATTGCAATCTCTTTAACGTGTTACAAAATGTATGTGTGTTACACTCTCCCTGCTATTTCTGTGTTCGGTAATTCAAAACAGTGTAATGTGCTGGTTTTCTTGCATGGGCTTTCATATTTTCCTTCTAGGAACTTCAGGGAGACAAAAAATGCTGATTCCTTTTAAAGGATGTATATAGCATTCCTAATTTCCCTGGTTAATTTTATTTTTTTTCTCCCGGATAATCTCCTTGAGATTTTTTTGTAGAAACAGCTCTTTTGAATACTTAATCATCACAGCCTTGTTTAAGTAAATTATTTGGCAGCTGATACTCAACTATATTGTGCTTTATTTTTTGAGAACTTTTTCACTGTCTGCTTTTTTTTGTCTATTTTACACAGTTTTCTTGTAAGTGGTAATTTGAATTGGTTTAGCTTCAACTGTCTTGTTGCTACTTCTACAAACAAAATTTACTAGCTGTTCAAGCAATTTAATTGCTGGTCAATGAAAAATGATAACGTGTAGTTCCTGTACAAGTGTAGCATATACCATGTTAATTGTCATAGATATTTTGGGATGTGCTCCACTTTTATGTATGCCAGCTGCTTATTGTCATTCTTTGACATTTGGAACTTTTTATAGGAATAAATATGGAAGTAAGCTCAAAATAGCTGTTCAGTTAGGCCTTAAATTTTTTTTCCCTTGATGGTTCCAGAAACATATTGCACATAAAGGTTTTTTTTATTGCACTTTGGTGGAAGAATAAAAGCTCACGTTAGCCTTCAGCCTACTTTGAGACTGCAGGACTCCAGTGATTTGCAAATTGAATAATTGATTTCAAGACTAGCATTTAAATATTTTTTTACAAAGTTTCCATGTTGTTTGTTTTTTTTAAGGGATATTTTAGTTGAGTTCTCTTGGTGTGCAAATGAAGTTTTTGCTCTGCTGCGAATGTATGTGCACTACAAAATATTTATAGATTTTAAAACTGTTAAAATATAAAATACATATAATTCACCACAGTGCTTCAGAGGGTGCTTTTCATATAATTGAGATGTCTTTTGAGTTTAAAAAACAAAAAAACAAACAAAAACTAGCAAACCACCCCAAATGTCCCAAAAACAATGCTAATAGAATTGTGTGAGTCCAGAATAGTAAATAAAATTGAATAAATATTTTTCATTGTCTAGTGGACTCATCAAAAGACAGTGTTTGTTCTACTTAATCCTGCTTCACTACTACTAGATTTTCTGGCAATAGATTATGTTATTTGTTTCCAGTTTAAGATAGTAATTATCTTTATAGTTGTAACTTACAGCTGTGGGACTTTAATTCTGTACAGCCTGAAACTGAAGCTAGAAATATGAAGTGGGGAGAGGAAGGACAAGGAATATAGGGGTTAAGCTGAGACTTTATAAAATATAACTGATAAAAATGGAAGAAGGGCCTGTACTGAGCAAGAGTAAGATTAGATGGGGTTTAGGTGACAGAAGGGGTAGTGTCTATCTGCACTAGTTTTATTCTCTGGTGCGCTTTTTCTGCCTAGTGTCTGTGGTAGTAGGGGAGTGGTAGGAGACTTAAGGAGAGGATTTTAATGTAAGATTTATCTAGTTTATGCAAGAACTGGTTGCTTTTTTGTGTGCTGTCAAGCCTCTCTCCTCACTAGGAGAGTCTTCAGTTAATGCTTTGAGGGTTGTACTGCTATTAAGTTTTTATCTAATACAGCTTCTGAAATAAGTGAGTACTTCACAGTTACGGTGGTAGTCTCAAGAGCATTGATACACTTAGAGGTTAAGAAAAGTCTTAAATTTCCAGTTACGGAGCCAAGACATAAAGATTAAATGTGCATTTTGTGTGTTCTCATGGTAAACCCTAATGAAAATTGGGAACTGTGTTTACTGCATTTTTAATAACTTAATCAGTATGCTGTAATTATTGTTTCACTAAATTCTGAAGGAGAAATTCATGTCTGTTTTACTTCATTTAATGAAGCCTTTTTGATGGAATAAGAATGAAAATGATAGCTGGGTTCAGATGTTATGTTTTAGTTCACTTTTTACAAATGAAATAAGGGGAAAAAGTGTAAAAAAAAAAATCCTGTGTTTTTCAACAGCTGTACTGATAGGGTCAGAAATTATAATTCTGCAGTTGTTTTGAATCCATTTCTGTATACACAGTTGACTGACAACAGTAACTAGACATGCCAGAAGATACAGATGGTTTAATTATAAGGTAAAACTAACATTTTTTACGTATAATAGTTTAGGATGAGTAACTAGTTTATGTAATGTTATAATGCCAACTTGACAAAAAGCCCCTACGGCTTTACTAGTTTGTGTAAAACTGTGTAAGAGGAAGGATTTTTAAGTACAGTGTAGGCCAGTAACTGTTGCTGTTCAGTTAACAGCTGAGTGTTCCTAACAGCCATGATAACTAATTTCTTTGGTACTTCAGCAGAGGAATGCCAGATTGTGTGAATCACCTTTCCAAAGCCATTGTTTCCTGTACAGTTGCTGAAAACTTATTTTCAGTGCTGCTGAAGAAGTCAAGTTCAGTAGCAGAAATTTAACATTAGGCAAATGAGTAGTGTGTTTTTGTAAAATATTTTCATTCAAGGTGATGGAAAAAGAATGATAAAGATATTGTATATTGAGTAATACCCAATAACAGGTCAAAGTTTGTAACTGAAATTTCTGTTGCCTAAGCTTAGGACGTTGGCTTGTAAAATTGGCTTGTACTGGGGTCTTTAGAAGGTTTCTTGTACAAAGAGGGTTATGTTTGTTTTTTTAAATTAAGCTTTTGACACAGAAATCAGCTTTTTTCCTTAATTTGTATAAAAGGGAAAAAGAAAAAAGCAGAGCCATCGACACTGCTTGTGATTCTTCTCACAACTTTTCTTAATGAGAAAAATCTACGTGTTATCTCATTTTTGCTGATACTGTTCAGACTCTGACAGCAAAAGTAAACCTGACCAAAAATTCCATTTTATTTTCTTGTCTTTGGGTAAATTTTCATTGTTAGGGCAGATATGGGATTAGCTTACTCAGAAGAATGTGAGTAAAGGCTTCAGAAGGTGTTAGAGGAGTAGTAAAAAAAGCCAAATGTCAGTCCATTAATAAGCCAATGGAGTGTATCTGCCTAGTCTTTTAGCTTCCCCTGAAGCTCTGGACTAGAAAATACCAATGGCATGTATATAATACTTTTCTTCCTTCTTAAAATTACTTTCTTTCCTCAAATGTAGAAAACACTAAACTGAATATGAATTTTGTTTATCAAACACGATTATGGGCCTACAGGTTGGAGGATGTGCACAGTCTATGTGCCTTATGTTAAAGTTTGACCTTTACTAAGTTCCATCAGCACTGTTGTCAGTTACAGTTCTTTCCCCAGCTACTAACAAACAGAGCTGTGCTGGCAAAAACTCTAATGTGTACACAAATATCTTAGAATCTGTTTGCTAATGTAGCTTTTTACATTCAAGGAATTTGAGTGAACTTCCAAAGTCTTGCTTCCTCCTGAGATAAACTGAGATGGAAGGGCCTGTACTAGTGTGTTGATAGAGCTTTCTTACTATGTGTGCAGCCACACTAATAAAACTCCACTGCACCAGGATGGTGCATACCTGCTACTCCACCCTGCCAACAGAACAACTCATACAGGTAAAAGTACAGTTTTGCAGGTGTAATTACACCAATATGAGGCACTTAGCCAGCACGGCTCTGTTGATTAGGGATTGTACCCCTTAACATTCCTGACTTGTGCAATTGTGACAGTGAACATCTGTAGTGCAGATAATGATCACAATCTTGTCTGTTATTAAGTAAAATTTTCATGTTTGCCAAATTTCTGGTGGGCCTGCTGCTGAAGTGCCTTGAGTGTTTCTGTGAGAAATTGCTATTTAGCTGAATTTAGCTGTGGGAACTTCGCTCCGGTTCAAAGAAGCACTTTGCTACTTATCCAGAATAAAATACACTTGTAATACCTGGTGCTGTTCTCGTTGTGCTGCACTACTTACTGAGTGGTCCATCCCTTCTTTATTTTTTTTCCCCTGACTGTTCTGATCCTCTATGATGCAGGCTGAAATAAGAACATTTATAAAATGTTTTACCTGGGAAGATGATTTTCTAGTCTGAAAGATACTAAAATAAACTTCAGTGTGTGTGCATGTATTTTGTGTTGCATAAACCAGGGAGCTACTTGATATGTTTTTGCTTGGAGTAGTTATGTCATACTGTGGAGTTGCTCATTGTCTTTTCTGTCTAACTGCTCCTGTGCACTAGAGTCTGCTGTGTGTGTATGGTAAGGTGATTCTGTGCGTACACATTAAATCGAACACTTCCAGGAGGTCCCACGTTCACTGCAAACGCGCAGGATTGCTGCCCTCTGTGTGCGCAGTTATCCGTCGTGTGAGGCAGTGGCCTTCTTATGAGGCTTATGTAAGGTAAGTGAGTAGCCTGACAGAAATCAAGGAAGGGATGACAGTGTACATGTTCGGTTCAGACATACAGTAGAGAAGGTTTTATAATAATGGGTGACTAAAAACATTTTAATTTGGAAAGGTTAACTTCTTTATTACTACAAGCACAGAGACCAAGTGAATGTATTTATTGTTTTTAAGGGAAGCTATTTCTTCTTGGAATTAATACATTTGCTTAATTATTTTAAAAAGTAAGCAGTCAAGTTGGTTTGCTATAAAGTTTACTGTCAATTTAGAATATTTCTTCAGTACCTTTCTCGAGTGGAAAAAAGTGATCTTGTGAAATATATAAATGTATTGAGTCTCATTTTTCATGAGAGAAAAATCTAAGAAAATGGAATGCATCTTTGGAAATTAAAAAAAAGTAGTTAATGTTTACATTTTAGATCTCATTAGGTGATTGGCATCAGCACTGCATATTGTAATACTTGGTATCATGTAAATGTGCACTTAATGGGCTCTGATGTACCAAGGGGACAAGGGGTTTGCACCATACCCTGCACACTTGAAATAATTTTTCAACACAGAGACGATGAGAGATGCAGAAGCCTCTGAATTAATTCTCCCCCCAGGAGTTCTAATCCCATTGGTGTGCTAAGGTGTCCCTGAGGAGCTTTCATCTTGCGGCGCAGACTACTGCGGTATGGGTACCATCACACTTTCTTTGCACCATTTTCAAAGGGTGCAGAGTCTATCCTCTGGTGCAACTGTTTCTATCCTGGGGCAGCCTGATCTTCCATGCTAGTCAAGTCAGTTCTCTTCCATTACTTTTGGTAGGAACTTAGATGGGGTACTACCCAACACTTCCCAGTTACTGAAAAAAATGAGACTTTACAAGTACTGGAACTTGCCTTTGTGAAGGGAGATGGGGAGGTGAGGAAAGAAACAGGGCTGAGTGGAAGGGTGTGATGTGAGACTGTCTTGTGGATGTCAGTATCGGGTTCTCTGCATCTGGGCTTGAAATACTGTCGTGACACTAAAATCTACCTTAAAAATAGATTGTGGTGATACTTTGTCCTAATTTGGCTATATAGCACTGTTCATATTTGCCTAGAATTATTGCTGCTTCATGCAGTATTTAAGAAGAATACACATTTCTTAAATTCGAGTGGGATGTTTCTGAGCAATGTAGCTGTATTGATGAATTAACGTATTACTGAATCTACACCATGCACATTTCAAAGCTTGTTAATGTGTTAACTTTTTAAATGGGAATAATATATTGAATCCAGAATAGGAAGGAATTAACTGCTACTTTCAAGTTGTTAGTATTGTGGGTAAATGAGGTGGTAGGTTTGTTTTTAATCTTAGAATTAATTTAGTGTGTTTATAGCCAGCAAAGTGTTTACAGATAAGTGTTACAGTTTTTGTAGCATTATTTCTTCTTCTAGGTCTAACTATGAGCAGTGAAATGCTTCAATTTTATGCATTTTTTTTTTAACGTGATCTTTCAAATGTAATCTTCTTCCTGGCATAAAATCTTTGTATTTACCAGGGATGTCTAAACTTCCAACCTTGAACTGCAGCTTGTATATGGCAGTCAAGTAGTGAGATAGGAAGTTATTTTGGAGACGGGGGGAGAGTTCAGGATCACATCAGTTTTCTTATGTCTCCCCATATCCAGACTTGAGCCTTACAACTGCTGCCTCTCTCTTCAATTTACATTGCTTCTCTTTTGTCACAACATTCCCATTTCACAGCTTTTTGAAAGAGGTTTTCCTTCTTTCAGAAGGAAGATACTTAAATACATTAGCAGTGGATACATTTTATATGAAAATAAAAAACAATCTGTTAGTTGTACTTGGTCGCCTGATTTTCTGTTGCTTCTCATGGAAGTAGTCTGCTGTGACATCTTCTGTGGATGAGCAGATGGAGGGAACTGCACTGCAGTCCTGTGTGTACATGGCTTTTTCCAGTGCTAGTGCAGAACCCATTTCCTGCTGTTCTTAGGGATCAGTGGATTGTCCCTTTTGTCCATGGTCTGAATGGAACTGCTCATTTATGTACAAAGTAGGTTTTGCCCTACTGACTTCCTTTGGCTGCTTTTGTAATGCTTGTTGATGCAAGGGATTAGTTTTGCTGCTGCTCAGTAGAAAGAGTTCAGGTTTCCCAGATGTCATTTTTGGCAAATAGGGATGCAAAGTAATTTTCAATGGGATCAGTCTCCTGAGTAGGAGTGGCATCAACTAAACCATGCCAACATTCTTCTATTTGCATCAGAAATTATGTCCTTATATGAGTTCTCAGTATTTTTTCATCATGTGATAATAATATATATGCTTATTAGGAATATTTTAACACTTAAAGGAGACATAGGCCAAGCCCAGTGCCTGTTTTACAGAGAATAAAATGAGCAAATGGTCAATTTGATTGGAATCACCGTTAGATCATTCTGGAAAGAATGCTTTCTGTCCTGTTTGTAACATCCTGCAGTTTCTTTGATATTTAGGAAATTTGTCCTGAGTATTTTGGTTCTAGCCAAATACCTTGCATGTCAAGCATTCTAATTCTGAAGAAACTCATAGAAAAATATAACTAAAGGCCAGTTACAAGTCATTCTAATTGAATCTAGGATCTTAAATACTGGCATAGGCTGGATTTGTGTCAGGATGTGGCAATGAAACTGGTCACTGATGAATGATACCTGCTTTTAAAAGCTAGAAGGTGTAAAACTCTTCTGCTTTGAATTTCTTTGCATTGCAAACAGTTTTCTGTCTTCTCTCTAATCCTAGTTTTCAGAAAGTTGCTGAACCTTGTATTGGCTATTGTATTTGTTTGACATTTATGTCCTGTCCTTGGGCCCTGGCCATTGAATTTCCATTATGTATCTAAAACATTAACTGGAGCTTCAGTATGAAGACTTAAAAAAAAAAAAACCCTACAAAACCTCCTTTGCTTCTCTGTCGCAGTAGAAGTAAACGTTTGTTAGGTAACGGGTCACGCTGAAACAACTCCTGCAGGTACTGGGGTTCTCTCCCACTTCTTAAATACAAGGTGAACATTGCTTTCTTGGATGCTTGTGCAGCGGTGAGTATGTGTGAGATCTTCCAAAATCAAACATCCTTCTGTAGAGTTATTAGAGTGAGTAGGGAATAAGAGAACTACTAGGTGCCAGATATTAATCACTTGGACTAAAGTATTCATTCAAGGTGGTTGTATAACCTCCAAATAATGAGATACCAGAATTTGTGCAGATTATAGCACACTGGCCGAGTATTGAAGAGTGCTGAACATGGAATGAGGTGCAGCATGTTTTGTCATCAAGCTCTTGACAATGAAGATTAACATTAATGAGAGGAAAAAGATCGCTAGTCTTTCATATAGATTCTTCAAAAACCTAAACAAATAGTAAGCTGAAAGTGAAAAATTTATCCTGAATTTTGACATAGATTTTTTTTTTTTTTTTTTTGTACACAAGTCCTCAGATAAAGGAGAAATTATTTCTTTTGGTGGTTTTTAGTTCATATTAAAGGTTTTATTACTGAGCTGTCTCTCAAGATCCTTTTTTAGAGCCAAGTCTTCCCAGTTAACTGAGGCAGGGAATTCTTAATGCAGTTAAAATGGTAAGTTCTAGAAAAGACAAAATCTTTGTGCAGTCAGTGGACCCATTGAACGTTTTATTACCTTTTCAGGGAAATGAGAGAAAAAATAAAAATTGAGATACTGATGTGAATGTATATTTGTTGGAAATTTTTTTAATTGGCCTTTGTCTAAAAATACAAAAAGATGGGGAAGTGTTGGTGTTCCTTAAAAGCTTTGCTCTGTCATCATCAGATTAAGATGTTATATTGAGACATCTTAAAAAGGGCTTAATGAAGTCAGCATCAGCAGCTCCAGGTGTCTTCAGGCTGCCTGTCCTGCAATTAACACCTTTCAGCCCTGTGTTACTGGCATAGATAATCTCCCTTCCTTCTGCCTGAGACTTGTAAACTGTTGGGTGACAAAGATGGCAGTAGATAGCAGTATGCTTTTCTTGAGGTTTTGTCAGAATGTGAAAATGATAATATATTTACAGAAAAGTGGAGTGAGATTTCCCTTTTTTTTTTATAAAGACATGTTGGAGGGTGGATTTTTTTAATGTGTATTGCGTGTTTGTGAACAAGTGGTATTGTAGCAGGATTTGGAATTTGGGAATATCTTTTCTGTCTCGTTAGATTGGCTGCTGATACGGCTCTGGAATTTCTTCAAGCCAGGTATACTGAAAAACACGCAGGTTCACAGTAGTTAGAATCTGCAGGGATGCTGAATGTGAGTGATGGCTTCTGTGGTCTTACAGAATGGGCAGCCCCGTGTTTTTGGGATTGTCACTGCTTGAGAATAGTTGACCAAATTGAAATTAAAAGCTTGTAACAGTTTTGCGATTTTTCTAGTGTAGGATACTTTTGTGCTTCAGTTGCTCTTGGAATTTAGGTCCAGGATGAATTCAAGTGTCTAATGTGTTTTGGGGAAACTGAAACATTTTACCTGCAAACTAATGGGGGAGGAAAAACCTGAATAAGTATTTTCTTGGCTGAATATTCTTAAGATATTGTGCATCAGGTTGATGCTCCACTATTAGATAAGTGACCTGTTTCACTGGAATGCTCACGTTATTACAGTTTGCAAGCTTAAAACAGTCTTGACTGGGGACAGTTAATGAAATCCTGCTGACTCGGATCTGACGAGGGCTTGCTGCGTGGGTGATGGTGTGCATGTGTTGAATGAGATAACAGCAGGGTGCTGCACGAGCTCAGCCTGCTTAAGGGGATCTTGGTCTGCATCCCTGTTTTTGCATGTCTTTAGTTCTGATGTTTGGTTGTTTGGTTTTTTTTATCCTTTTGGATCACTCTTTGGTGGATTAATTTTCTGTTGGATTCAGAATTTGAGTGTTTAAGGCATCAGGTGACTGTTTCTGTGCAGAGGTATGTGGGTGCATGTGGCGTAGACCATGTAACAGAGCACGGGAGAAGGGAGCGGGACAGTAGCAGCCCAAGTAGTGTTAGAGTTGTACCTTGTTCTTTGTAGTCCATAAACATGGTTTTAATAAGCACTGTGAATCCGTTGTTTAATGAAGACCTTTATGTAACCATTTAAATCAACCTAGGGGTTGTATTGGCAAAGCTTACTCTCATCTCTGAAGGGAGAAGAGTTTTTTCCTTTAAGAAAGACTTGATTTGTGTTTCTAACTTTATATCAGTCTTAAAAGCTTATGCATTTTCACAGTGGAGATTGCTTATCATGGAAGTTGTTAACCTAAGCAAAACCAGAGGACTTTTTGAATAAGAAACACTATAGATGTTTATTATTAACGTTATTTTGCTTGTCTGTTCCATCATTTATAAGATTCTTGCCTCAGATTTTTCAGAGGTCCATAATATCCTTTCTGAAGGAATATCCTTTTTAAAGGAGATGCGGCAGAAAGGGAGGATGATGATGATGGGAATTGTCTGTTAGGGGAGGTACAACAATTTCCAGTTTCCAGATAGAACTTCCAGTTTCAGAAATGTGATTACAGTATTAGGAGGAATGAGATAAAGTTGATCACGGATGTTCAGTTCCTTTAAAACAAGATAACCAGTTTGCTGCTTCATCTTACATTTTGGTCAGTATCTCAACTGCAGTCAAATAGTTAACTTGAGAACAAACAACAGAATGAACAAAAAAATCATGCTAAATTGGGAAGAGAAACAGATATTTGAACACATCCAAAGTTGCCTTATGTTGTAGTAAATATTTTTGTAGGCAGTTAGTAGAAAGTTTGCTTAGAAGTGCCAGCAGACTTGCTAGGTTTAAAAGTGTAATTGTGAGCTAAGACTTTGTGCTTTTATGTTTTGATAATACTTGATTTTTCAGCTTCTTTTAGGCATTTAAGTTTAACCTCTATTAAGATGCAGTTCTACAAGAGCAGATTAATGAAAAATAAGTTTGAAACTTACTCTATATTTCATGAAAAATAATTTGGACCAAATGGGGAAAGAAAAAATGGAGATATAAAGAATAAGAAACCAAGCATTTTATAGAAAATATAGGGGGTCTGCAATTTTACTGTTTTAAGTGTACTGCAACTTTATACCTCTCAAATTTGAAACTATTTTAAAATTGTAGTTCTGTTTAAGTTTTTTCCTGTAGGTAATAGAGGTAATAATACAGGTAATAATGAGATAACATCTACTAATGCAAAAAGAAGCATGATTCTTGCATAGAATCTCTTAGTTTTCAATTATTATTTGTGTTAAAAATGCTGTCTTAACGTTAAATCAGAGCTATAGACAGTGTACTGTGCAGCGTTGCCACTGGGTGGGGTATGACTGACGTTGTAAAATGTATTATGTTCAACGAGCCAGAGGATGCCGATTCTAGTTTTGGAATGCTTTAGTGATACCGGCTCTGTGGCTCAAATGTAATTGTAAAGAGTGTGTTGCACGCAGGGCCTTGAATGCAGAGATACTTAATTGTGCACAGTGAAGACAATCCTTTAGACAATTCTTTTAGTATGTTACTGGACAAATTATTCAAATGATATGCACTTTTTGCATGTTCTAGTGACATAGTTTGTTTTCATAGTTTAATATTAGAGCTGAACAAGAAGTGATTAGCTGACTTTCCCTCTTCCTTTAGGCATATCACTTAAAAATTGCATGATGTGTGATCAGTTGGAGATTCTGAACAGGGAGATTGAAAGGTTATTACAGAACAGCAGCGTGGAAGAAGGCACTTTAAACTCAGACTGTCTTCAGCCATCAGTGACTGACTCCCGGGATATAATCACTGATTCAGACAATGGAGCAAAATACATATTAGAGCAGGTATTCAATGCCATGAGATATAGCATTAGGGTCTTTAAAATTATTCTGTTGTCTTTTTATTATTTTATTTTTTCCTCCTCTTCTTGGAGTGAGGGAAAGAATGTAGATAATGCATGTAATCCCCTATAGAGAAGGGTACAGGGGAAGGAACTACTGATGTCAGTCTGGCTATACGCTAATGGTTTTTTCATTAATTTTGCTTTGTCACTGACAAGCACATTTTGAGATTTATTCTTCATGAAATAATAAAGTGATCCATTAATGAAAATCAGATTTGGGGAAGTGTTTCACTTTTCCACTCTCTTTATTTCTGGGACAGTGACATGGCACTGGAGAACACTTAGAGGTGATCATTGCTTAGGAGGTAAAAAGTGTTTCTGAACAGCAGGGATGCTTTAAGAGTTCGGGGCTTGAGAGAGTTGAAAAAAATGACATTCTTTAAAAAGAAAAGTCAGACTGTGTATTGGCATGTCTGTGAACTATAATCTAATCTGTTCTTAAATTTGTATGTCTCCCCACGTGGAATGTTAACTATCAGTTACTCCTTTGAAATAATTATTGGTTTAGTTATTTCCTACACCTACTGTGGCAGTCCCCCTCCATCTGTAATTGCAGAATGCTGAAATGCATTATCGTGTGTCCAGTATTGTTCTTTTGTCTTCACTAATTTATTTTATAGCCTGGTTTAAAAGTGACTTTTTCTATCCTGTCCATCTGGTCCTCCTTTTACTCTGGAGTTGTTTTCCAGTGTTCTTGTAGTTTGGTAGACTATTTTGGGTTAAATGCAGGTATTTCCTACTGATTTTCAAGCTCACCTCCTCGGAAGCAAGCAGTCAGTGTTGATGTTCCATTGCTATTCTGCATGTGAATTGGGACCCCTGAATTAAACAGTTGTTCAGATGCTTTAAATGGGTATCTTGTGATTTTTGAAATGTTTTCCAAGGGTTAATTTTGGGGAAAATGTGTTATTATTGATATTATCTACTGTCCTTGAAATAAAGCTTCTGAAATTTTCTGTATTGCAATCCTTATTAGTGAAAGGGACAGTGATAAGGTATATTCCTTAATTCTGAAGCTCAACTATAATTTTTTTATTATCCCACCTTGCAAAACCACTGAGTAGCCACTTGGATTTAAATCCTCAAAGGTGCAGATGTCTTCTGTGACGAAATTTCATACAAACTGGTAAATCTTCCCTACTGTAATGTTGGGCATGCTGATGGAGTTTAAAGCATTTCTACATTGTCAGTGCACAGTATACACTTTTAAATTTCACTCTCAAAATGCTTTTAAATACTGTAAATGGAATAGACTTGTTGATTACAGTTTGTTACTGTTCTGGAAATCTTAATGGGATCTAAATGAATTGATGAGAGTACAATCATATTTTGTGTTTATTTCAAAGGTCTCAGCTGTTGGTAAGTGGTGGAGGTGGTATTTACTTTGACTTTTCATTCCGGTTGTCTTTCTGAAAGTAGAAAACTGTCAAAAAGGCAGAATAACAGAAGTTGCTTTATAATGTAATAGAGGCAAAACAATTCCAAATTTATATATACAATGGTAAGATAAGTTCATATATATATTGGTGCCTTATTTGGTCTCCTTTTTGTTTTGTTTTTCCCAGGAGCCAGCAGGAAAAGGAGAATTGATTGTATTTGATCCTGCTGACAGCTCAGAGACTTGGTCCAGCACTTCTGAATCAGGAAATTCAGCATGTGCTGGAAGGATAATGCTGAATGACTCTGATCCTTTGCTGCCCTCCTCTGGCTCTCCTTTTCAATCAGCTCTGCAGGGAGAAACCATTCGAACCTCTAATGTTCTGTCAGGTAAAGCATATAGAGGACACTGAAGAGACTTTTTATTTCTTTACATTTTATCTGGAATTTAAACCTCAGCATTTGGATTACCTCTTCCTGTAGCTTTTAACATTTCTTCATCTTCCAAGGTAAACAAAGATGTAAACTTTAACTGTTTTAACTGGTTCCTTTGCTTCCATTGCACCCTTTTGCTGGTGTGACTGTAATTTTAGAGTTGTTTTTAAAAATAATAAAAAAATACAGTTAGTGGGTTTTTTGCAGGGGAACTTAAGGTAATTTCATATTGGATTGAAGCAGTTTAAAGCTTTTTACCTGTGTAGTACAGCCTTAAAATACACTTTTTATTCTGGCTGTAATGTTAGAAGTAATCAGTTGCTATTTAAATTGATGTTCTGGAGTCTGCTACTTTTACAGCTATGTTTATAGTATCTCACTGAAATGACTGAAGTTAGAACTTATGTGTTAATTTCTTTAATATATCTGCATGGATGTTTATGTTTCCATAGCATTGACAGTTATATTTCTGTTTTAACATTGCTAAATATTATACTAGAAAGCAGAGGAGTCGCACTATAGAGCGATCGTGTGTGATACGGCAGAACAATAAGGCAACTGATGCAGTATATGAAATAAGGAGGCATTTATTACCAGTGTACACTGCAGGATTGGGAAAAGCTTGCTAAGGGATGCCTCTGAAAACTTGTAACTGTAATATGTACAGCTGTTAGAAATATCTTTGCAAGTACTGTTATTTAGGAGTTCTGTTAATGTTTCCTTTTGGCTTACTTGTGCAATTCATGAGCCAGGAATACACACATGTATAACTACTCCAAAAACACACTTGAGGGGGAGTTAAGGGGTTTCTTGTTGTTTTTAAAATACCATTTCTGTTTACCCAATTCATTGAGGTATACGTACTACTGCATGCTATAGTTTCACTTGAGCAATGTATTTGCAATGACTGCAAAACATAGTTTCTGCATTTGTTTAGGAGAGCATTTACATGGCATGTAACTCATTTAAAATATCGCACCGTGATGTAGTACTAACTTTAATACTTGTTCAAACCAGGTTATTCCTGAAGTACTCAAAATGCAGTCTCAGATTTTATATTCATTTCTGTCATTTGCTTCTGTCTCCTCAAATAAGTGTGTCTCCTAGTATGCTGGAAAAGACTTCTGAGAAAAAAGGGATCCTGGTTGTCAGCACAGATCGGAGGCAGGAGATGGATTGTGGGCTTGTGTTCCCCCCCCACATGGCTCCATCTCTGATAGTTGGAGGTTCTTTGCTGAATTTATTCTGGTGAATCATATAGGCCGAAAACCTCTTTGTAAATAACCATATCAAGGAGTAGCCTTTCTCAAGTTTCATTCAACATAGATTATTTTTTTCCAGAGAGATGTTTGAGACGATTATTTTGTTCTTTTCTGTATAATTTCTTCTATCCAATAGACCTTGTCAGAGAAATAATGAAGGGAAAGTGTGTTGCTTTATCCTGAATACCTACCAGTGTTTGTGAAACAACTTAAAAATAGCTGCTAAACTGTTCAATAGGCAAGATATAGACCTGGTTTATTTTAATAAGACTGGGATATTTCTCTGGTTTTACGTTTTGTTGAAAATCCCAAACTTCATTATTCTTTGACTAACCCTGTATTGTCTAAACAGCAGTAGGTTTTAATTTCTTTAAACTGGCTTTTGTTTCTACCTTGTTTCTTACCCTGCTGCAGGTAATCAGCAGTCCTTTCTACCAGAAAATGTTGATACCAAATACCATCCTCACCTTTAAAACAGTAACTGTGTCTGTATTGTCTGTTCTGCTCCGTGGTCTTCCACACACTGGTGTGTGCATGATTCCTGTGTCCACCTAAGGAGTGGAAATACTGTAGTTTTTTCCCCAGACAACCTTCAGGGAATAGGTTCATACCATGAAAGGATTTTTTTGAGAAATATCAGAAATCCTAAGGCTATTTAACAAAATGTCAATATAGTGTCCACACCCATGCATTTGGCTTAATACTTTGTCTCTGAATGAATTCAGTCAACTTTTGTTGGTATTCAGTGACTATTACTGGCTTGAAATTAAAGTTAAGTATTTATTACAATAACATAATGAAATTCCATTAGAATATTTAGTAATTACTTAGGCTATGAATGTTTTTTAATCTGAGTTCTGAACCTCATGTTTCTCTTCAGTGTTTCAGGGTGGGGACAGTGGTGTCCATACTATGGAACAAGCTGTAAGTTCACAATCAGTGCCACTAGAATCTGAATCTAATACTGACAACATGGAAAATAATTCACCTGGTAAGATTTCTTCCTTTTCAACTGAGCAGAAAATACGCTTATTTGTCCATTTTGTGTGTGTGTGTATGTGTATATACATACATTTTTAAATAACAAGAGTTTATAACAGTTGGATTGTGTAGACACAGCGTTCAGTGACATACTTAATTGCTTCTGCTGGGCTATTACATTCATAATAAAGCATTTTACCTGTTTTCAGGGTCATAAAATGAAGTGGAGATAGATATATATATGTTGTCACAAAGAAAATAATGCTATGTTGAAAAAACTTCTTCGTTTGCCACCAGTTTAATAACTATTCTCTTGTTTTCAGCATCAGTTTTGGATGAGAAAGGTGAGCAAAGCAATGAGGAGGAACAAAAAACTGTCAAGCCTACAAGTAAAGAGTTCAGAAAAACATGGGGGTTTCGAAGGACTACAATCGCTAAGCGAGAAGGCGCAGGAGATGTTGATGTGGACTCTGAACAACAGCCACAACAGCAGCAACAAAGCTTAAACCTCAGGCGTAGCGGACGGCAACCAAAGCGGACGGAAAGAGTGGAAGAATTTCTTACAACAGTAAGACGCAGAGGAAGGAGGAGTGTTCCTACTGCTCTGGAAGATTCAAACGAACCAGCATCCTGTCCAGCTACAGATGCTGAAACTGCTTCAGAAGATAGTGTTGAGAGCACTCCAGATATAAAACGTACAACTCGGAGGATTAGCACTAGGAGTAGTAAGGATCTGAAAGGCTCTAAAAGCAGACGCACAAAAGAGGAAGAAGAAGAAGAGGAGGAGGAAGATGAGGAGGAGGAAGAGGAAGATGATACTTCTGATAGTGATAGTGATGGGTTAACACTAAAGGAACTGCAGAATCGACTAAGAAAGAAACGTGTTGAACAGAAACCTGTGCAGCTGACACTGAAGGATATACAGAACCGCCTGGGGAAAAGAAATTCAGAACAAGGTCCTACAGAAACAGGCGATGTCCAGTCTGAAAAACAAGTTGAGTCTGAGTTGCCTGTCAAACAAGAGCCTGAGACTGCAGACAGCACTGAGATTGCAAGTCAAGTGGTTGTGTCCGAGGAAAGCACTGGAGATCTTCAGGTTCAGACGGAGGTAAAGCCTGCCCTTGGCACAAAAGAGATCACAGATGAAGAACCTGAAGAACTACCCAAAAGCAAACCCGAGTCCGAGATTTATGACCCAAATGCACTGTATTGTATTTGTCGTCAGCCTCATAACAACAGGTATGCAAAGGCTTCAACTAAAAATGCAGTGCAAGTAGTTGGAATTCTTCTGTGATGAAAAATTAAACCAAATGCTAATGCTTGCTTTTGTAGTATATGTAAATGAGCTGTTGTTGGGTTTGTTGAAGTTTGGGGCAGTGAGTTTATAACATATTTAAAAGAGGGGATAAACGAACACAGAAATGAACAGTGAGGCAGAACAGTATACTTTAGCGGTGTACTTCTAGATCTGCTGCTTGAAATATCTGTTGAAGGTTAATTTTCTGCATTTCACGATGTCTTACTGTTCCTTGGTTGTTTTGGTTTTTTTTCAGGTTTATGATTTGCTGTGATAGATGTGAGGAATGGTTTCACGGTGACTGCGTGGGTATTTCTGAGGCTCGAGGGCGATTGTTGGAAAGGAATGGTGAGGACTATATCTGTCCAAACTGCACCATTCTACAGGGACAGGATGAGCCAGTTTCAGAAATAGACCAGCAGGAAGCTAAAGCGGGGCAAGTAAATGTGGATGGCACAGAATTCACAAGCATAGGAACAATTGAACAAAAATCTGTTGAGGACCAAGGAATCAAGGGTAGGATTGAAAAAGCTGCAAATCCAAGTGGGAAGAAAAAACTAAAGATATTTCAACCTGTAAGTATTTTAGTTGTTTCTTATTTTTCCTGTTTCACTGGGTACATTGAGACAATGGCTTGCTTGTAGGACTGTAAATCTGACTTGTTTTTTAAAAGCTAAATACGAAGCTGAACAATCCACTAAATATTACTGTTTAGTGGAAATTTTTCCATGGTTCTGTCAGTAGAGAAACTAAAACAGTGTTATTTTGAAGTGGGGAATTTAAAAGTTTCATGTAGGTGTAAGGAAATACCACACTACGTGCTTTGTGCTATCCTGCCCTTTTATAAATACTGTTTTGGAAGTCAACTAATAAGGTGTTTGTTTAATAAAAATATTAGAATTCTGGACGGGGTTGTACGAGTTCTGAAATCTCAAAAAATTTTGGACATTTTCAATGATAGTGAAACTTTTTACTTTAACATGGACAAATGTCTGTTGCAGTTAATTCCAGCTGTGCTTCTCCTGTACGTCCAGTTAGTCTTTGAAGTTCTGATTTTCGCCCTCATGTTTCTTCAAGTTATTAGTACATAGAAAATCGTTTCATACGGCCTTGTTTAACATAAAAATGTGTATTTTGAATTATTGCAAACACTGGCATAAAATATAAAAGTTTAAATTTTGTAAAGCAAGTTCCATGCCCAATTCAAAATACAGGCAAAGAAGCTTCCACAGCTTGAAATGTACACAAATGTAAAACCTTCATGCTACAGTGGTTGTCTTCATACTGCTTAAGCTACTGTAGTAGTGCCAACATCTTGCACACTTTCCTTTTCTTCTTACTGTGCCTTGAAGAGTGTGTTTAGTGTATTTGCTGTTAGAATGGTACAGCTGTTCTCATTTTTTCTGTATGAATTTGTTCTTTGACACCTAATCTTTAAAGTTTGAAATCATCCCTAGAATAAGCATTACAAGTTTAAGTGTCTCTCTGGAGGAATCTTTCTGTTCTAATACATTTTCTGCAGAACATTTATGGAACAACCCCCAAATCCCCTGACTTCTAGTCAATTTAAATTAGCAGGGCTATCCATATAAGCATAGTGAGCTTATTGTCTAAATCAGAACAGGCTAAGCTTAACATATTTTAAGATAAGTGTGTAGAAAACAGTATTTTTCTCAAAAATGTCTTGAAATACCGTTTCAAATACATTTGTACGTTTCTGTACACAAAAATGTGTTCGAGAGTCCAGTTCTGTTGGTGGTGTTCTGCATTTCATTGGCAACATTAGTATTAATTTTAACTTCTGCTTCCGAGTATCACCAATTACTCTGATATTAGCGTGCTAACAAGTTACTTGAACATGTTAAGCATCTCTTCTTTAGTGAAAGCCTAATCATTAACTTACTGCCTCTTATGGAAGAACTGCTTATATTTTAGGTATTCTTTTGGCATTTGGAAATGGAATGGAAATGCTCTATTTGCATTTGTCAGGTGGTACTATGTTTTGAGAGAACTGAACTTTAAAATCTGTATTTCAGCCCACACTGCCTCTCATACCTCAGTTCAGATCCCTCTATGGCTTGTGGAAACGAGCACCACTCTTGCTGCAGAATTCCCTGCCCATTCTAGGCAAAAAAGGTCATTGCTATTTCATGTATTGACATGCTGAAATTGCTCTGTATTACAGTGAATGAACAGTCTCATTATTCAGTTTTTCTGTTCTCTTACACCAGTGTTCAGAGCACTTTGAGAAAGACTCCTGTTGTTGCTGTCCATAAGCACCTATAGCTGTAGAGTTTTGGTTTGTGATTAAAACTCCTAGAAATTGTGAAAGCACAGACATTAACACTGAAAGTTTTGTCATCATCTGAGTAAATGCCCTTAATTAGAAATGGCAGCTTGGTTAAGAACACCTCAAACTTCGTAATAGGGAACATGACTTGACACTTCTTTCTTATACTTCACAGCTAAGTGTGTACATGATGGAAAAGTATTCTAAAGCATTGCCTAAACTGAATTTTCTTAGGAAAATTCCCAAACTCAGGTTTTATCAGACTGCGGCAGATAATGCTGTCTTACTGACTTTTGATTGGGGAAAAACAAGCTACAGTATACAAATAACTTTTTTGGTTTTTTACTGGAAGTATTTATTCCTAAAAACTTAATTTTCGTAAGTACAAATTAAATTTTACTGATGGGGAGAGGCTGTCTGGAACTACGGTAGTTTCAAGTGTTAAGTCAGTTGTAATAATGTTTTTAGGAGTAATCTAGAAGAGTGAGACTAAATGCATAATACCTGGAGATTATATGTTGGAGCCTAAAGAGCTTTCCAATATTTCTAGACTTTGGCCTAATGTACTCTGTTTTCAAGGAATGTGCTATTTTTTGAATCTTAACATTTGAAGAAGAAGTGGTTAGTATATAACACTTTGATATAAATGGAGAGTAACAGTGAAGTAGAGCAAAATACAGTTTGCATATGCAAACTTCTTGGTGTGTAAGAAGTATTAGGCTATGACAACATTGTCCAGGAGAATTGTGTGTTTATGTAAGTTGGAGACTTCTAAAATTAAAATTGGTAAACCTCTAGAGCAAGAATTATCTGTACACCTGAACAACTGAGTGCTTCCTTTTGCATGTGTGCATGGTTGAGGACAGCTGCGGATGGTGATATATAAGTAAAATGTATTTTAGAAACCTTGCTCTTGAGAAACTAGTTCTGCATTAAAATTTCTCACACGATGTAGAGGATCAGACAAAAGCATTTGTGGGCTTAGGGGATCTGAAAATTTAGGAAAACAGCCTCCCTTGTTCACTGCTAGCAGATCAACCACTTGAAAATACACCACGTTCTGAAACCAGTGAGTTAGATTGAAATTCTTAGATTCGTATAGATTGTTTCTGTTATGTGATGAAAGTAAGTTGTTTTCAGACTGGCAATTGTGCAAGTCACAGTCATAGCCGCAGTTTGCGCATACGCCATGTAAGCATTTCTTCACGTTGTAAAGATATTTTTGTTTCCTCTTTGAAGTTTGAACTTGCTCTGTTTCAATCTATAGGTAATTGAAGCTCCTGGTGCATCAAAGTGCATTGGTCCTGGCTGTTTTAATTTGGCCCAGCCCGATTCTGTGTATTGCAGCAATGACTGCATTCTCAAACATGCTGCAGCCACTATGAAGTTTTTGAGTGCTGGCAAAGATGCAAAACCAAAACCTAAAGAGAAGATCAAACCAAAATCTGATAAACCTGGCATGCCAAAATCTCAACTGCAGGTAAGCTTATGTTCATAGTCCAAAACAGTTGTCCTGAAGCACAGTGGCTTATTTCTGTGCTCTCCTTTTCAAGTGACATAAAAATTAATTAGCTTACCTTTAAAAAATAAAAGTATAAGCAATACACCATTTTACTTTAATTTCATTCCAAATGAATTTTATCTTTTTAAATGCTGAATTATTTGGCAGTAATTTGGAATTACTGTGAATTGTGAACTAACATGACTGTGTTGTATGTGTGCTGTGGGAAGCAAAAAGGTGAAATCGAAGCCGCCTCCTTTCCCTTTTGAAACCACTATAAAATGGGCAGTAGTTTTTCAAACAAACAAATAACCCCACAACTTGATGATAAATGCAGTTGTTTTGAGGTCATTTCTTTACCATTCCTTTTCTTGAAGTTACAGTGTACATTACCTTTGCTTTAGAGACTTGAATGTGAAATTACATCATTGCGAGTGTGTGTACAGGAGCTTACTATAAAAGAAATTTGTTTACATGTATGTTACTATATCTCTGTTTGTTTGTAAAATATAACATTTTTGATGAATATTAGTGATTAAGCTTCTTTTAATCATACAGGCAGGTATTAAGCCTCTTTCAAACCAAAAGAGACAATTTCCTGAGAAGAGAGAGATGAATATGAAGAAGACTGTTTTGACAACTGCCAAGACTGAGGCAAACACTCAACCTATTGCTAAAGAGCCAGCAGCAGAAAACAGCACACCGTCCTGGGCAAGCGATCATAATTACAATGCTGTAAAGCCTGAAAGGACTGCTGCCATTTCATCTTCACTGTTGTTCAAATGTATGTATCGCATAGGGATATTCCTGAATAATCATTTACATTTTCTTTGAATACCCATCCATTCTTGGCTCTGCAAGACTAGGGAGTTTAGGATTTGTGGTTGGTTTTTTGGGTTTTTTTGTTTTTATTTTTTTTAATATGGCACCAAACTACTTTTCTCCACCTTCAAAGATTCACACACAGAAAAACACACAAATGGGAGACCCTTTTAAAAGTTTCATTTGTATCATATGACGGTTGTATGATTAAGAGCCTATCAATCTACCCAGCTGATTCCTGGATGAAAACTACATGATTAAGCTTTAAATTTTTCCCATAAGACAATAACTGTTTCTAAGCTAGAAAAGGTAAGTATTGATACATTTGTGTTAAGTTTTACAAAAAGGATGCACAGTGTGCACCATGAATCAGCTATTGACTGTACTAATTTGAGTTGTATTTTTGTAATTTAGATTTGGCACCTGTCTCTCAGGTTTTGCATTTTCAGTGCTAGTGCCGAGAATGAAATCTTCAACGTGATATCCAACGATACTTTACACTTCTGCAAACAGCTTTTAACTGTCACATATATCCGAGTTGTTCCTGCTGCTTTTCTTTCTTACATGAAATAATTTAAGGACCATTCTTTACTCTTAAGTTTGGGGGGAGGCAGTACTCTCTTATTTTTTTCCTTTCTATTTATATGTTCATATTTCACACATTATCCACACACAAGAACACATCTTAAGTGGATATTGGGCAGAGATATTGCCTTGCATATTTTTTCAGGTTTTGAATAGCATCCTTGTAACTCATATAAAGGTAAGTAAATACTACTTTGTAGCCTGAACAAGTCTTTCTGCTAATGACACTTTTGATTGACTGCAGCTACGTAGTTTTATAATACAGTGGTGGAACTTTGGATGAAATCTTACATTTCACATTTATGAAACACATGACCTGGTGTCTGATGTTTACTCACTTGAAGATTAATGAATGCAGAAATTCAGTTCTCACCGCTTTCTTAACCTCACTTTAGTCAGTTTTACATTTTTATTTTCAGAAATAAACCTAGTTATTAAACACATTATATGTAAAGTAACTGACAAGTTTATAGATTATCTTTAAGATGAGATTTTTTAGATGTAATTTTTAAACACTGAGGGAACACCAGCTACCCTAAATTGTTCTTTATTATTATAGCATATAGTAGAGTTATTAGGTATATTTTAATTGAATTTACCCACATCAAATGTTTAAATGGTTGTAATTTTTCCCTGCATATTTTTGTTGAATGTTTTGTTACTTGGGCTCTGTGCCTTTTTTTATAGTGAAGTCTTAAGAGACATACGTTGATAAACTTGCATTTTTTAAGCTTTTTCTAAAGAAACTATAGCTTTTTTCTCAGAAACAGTAGTGTTGTAAACCTAACAAATTAGGAAAGAAAGACATACATGAAACTGTAAGGGTTTATTTTACATGTCAAAATTTTATGACACTTTCTATCTCAACCATATAACCATATCACTTAAAATGTTCTTATTGCTATAGGTTTTTTTTATTTCTAGGAGACAGGAACACAGGTTTTGAGGCAGCGACTTTGGGGGTTTTTTTTAAGGGGGGGTTGCTCTTAAGTTTTGCCACACTGGAGGTTATACAGATTTAACCAATTGCAGTAGAAAATTGGATTTCTGTAGCTAAATTGTTAAATTGGTTCAAAAATATGTGTATATATCAGACTTCAATAATTAATAGAAAAACAACCTAGTTCGTGTGATGAAGAACTGTCATATCAAATGCAAGGAAGATCCTCAGATTGCTGTTATTAAGGTAAGTTATACTAATATATGGGGACTCTGTGCCATTACTAAATTCCCAGGTAAATTGTGTATTTGTGAAAAAATTGTCCTGCTTTTTGATTGGATGGGTTTGATCTGTAATCTTCCTGAGAAGCTGCTATTGCATCATCTTTAAGAGCATTCTACAAAATTTTATTTAACAAATCGTTATATTCTATTCAAAACATAGAAGTTATAGCATCATGGAAGTTTGTGGGTATCTAAAATTTAGAACTCTTAAGTCTGAGCTAGTCTGGCAAGAAAAAACACCTTCAGTAGACAAGACATACGAAGGTTTAGACACTAATCTTAGGACAAAGTAACTCATTGTTTAGAAATGCTTATTTCTGAACATTGATTATGAAAGACATTTAAGGTGACTATTCAGACATCTAAGTGTCTAATGTTTGGACTTAAGATCACCTAGAGGAGGCTAAGGACAAGATTCTTCGATGGTCAGTATTTCCAAACACAGACTGCGTTCTCCCAGAGCTTCAGGCCATATTCTGCAAATCCTTACTTGTAACTTCAGTGCACAAAGCCCTTTAGAAATTAAGGAAACTTAACGTGATGAGCAGAATTACTCTTTCTAATATTCTTTCCATCAGTCAGTTTATCATATTTCAGACATAGATTTACTTTATATGTTTATTCTGTATTTGTCAGATACAAGATTTTGTTGTTAAATATCACAGTGATGTTACTAAGTTGTAGCAAGAAGAAAATCAAGCCACTCTTACAGATGTACTGGGTGATAGGGCGATACAGTATATTTGCATCTAAACCTGGCCATCAAGCCCCTCTTTTCTCCTCCCAACCTGTTTTGCATTTAAAAAAACCCCAAAGGATATTTGGTGCTAGTAGTATGCAGTTACATAGTGCAATGATTTCCCCAACCCCGTCGCTTCTGTTAGCCCATTAGTTAGTGTTTCTTCACTTCCTAATTTTTTTCTGTAGCTTTTTTGGGGATGTGTTAGGGCTGTTGGAAGTGACTTTGTACACCAAAATCTGGAGCCTGATTAATTATACTCTCTAACATCTTGATGTTCCCAGTGAAAATAATCCTATTTATTCATTTAGTAACTAGAGTGGGAAATGCCTTGAACTTGCTCTGATAAGTGAATATTAAGTTTTAAAGTTGCAGGCAGTATTTGAACTACACATATAAGATAGGTATGCAACACATTCCCTTTCAGAAGCATTGCTTTTAATTTCGTTCGGAAAATTGGTATTAATTTAATATGCAGTGCTCAACTTTTATATTGAATTTCAAAAGTCATCCTAGCTTCCAAATTCAGACAAGTATATAGATTGTTGAGATTTAGGAATATTGTTGTTCAGAGATTCAAGTTGTGACAGAAATCCTGAATTTGTCATGTGAGCTAGTGTTAATGTTTAAGTCGTATCAAAGAAGATGTAAAATTCATAACAAAAGCAAAACAGACTATCATTTATCTAGTAAGATCATCTAGGTGTTTGTGGGGAAGCACCACCCAAAATTATTTCTGAAATGTTTCAGTTTTGTTAGCAGACTAACACACACCTTGCAATAATAGGAAGCATTATTTTTAATTATACTGGAGGAGGACAAACTTTAAACAGTGTAATACATATACATGTTTTTTCCAGAAGGAATGGCAGAAGTAGTTTGCATTCACTGCTTATTTGACTCTGCTGAGTGCTTTTTAATTTTACACTAATATCACGTACTGCATTTGTAACCACATTTGTCCATTATATTCCCTGCTGCCCTGTCTAAAGGGGGTAAAGGAACACTTCAAACGTGGAGTTTGCTGATGCAAAAGTTTATCAGCAGTATCAGTGCATATGTCTGAAGTACCTGAATTCATGTTTTCTGTTTGATAGAGCAACACTTGGAAGAGACTTTTTTCAGTATTTTTGTTGTTAATTGTCAAACAGAAGTCAGTGGCAAATGTATCAGCAGGGGAAGAAGATAGACATTTGCAGTATCTCTGATCAGAAGTATACTAAATACTCATTAGTGCTTCAAATCTGTTGAAGGTCAGCTGACTTATTAGACTTAAAAGAAATGCATGAACTAATAGTTTACTCAACTCAGGTGCTAAAGCTACTTAAACATCTTAACTGTATTTATTGATAAAAGTAGCTAAGCGCACATGAGAGTGAAGAGGGTTTATTAGATAAAAAATAAACATTAAATGTGTTTATTATTATTGTTCCTGTGGTAGAACTTCCTGAGTGAAAAGCACTTCTTTGTCACTCTAAGGCACTAAACTTCTGTTTACTTAGCTGTAGACAGATAAATAGTATGAGTTTATAGCTAGCTATATAATATCTTCTTTGGAACTAGTATTTCATAGAAATTGTTAATGAGTGAGACTTCAAAGGGGAAGTGTTTTGTTACAGAAAAGCACAGTGATTGTGGTACCTCTCCTGCTTTGCAGCAGTGAATCAGAGAGAGGTAACTTAATGCTGCCACCTCCTGGAAGTGGGATGCCAGGTTTGTAGAGCCCTGGCTCTGGTGATAGAAATTTCCTTTTATTAGCCCTTTAATATCCTTTTATTATTATTTCTTCTGCAGCTAAACTTTTCTACACCCAAGAGCTGTTCACAAAGTGAATAGTGTTTGCTTGCATAATTAAAGATCCCAGATAGGAAGGGCAGTTGGACTGCTTTGTTCCTACACACCTCTAACAAAATATGGAGATGTTGTAAAGGGAATACAGTGATACTGGGAGGTCATCATCATAAAATGTGATGCGCTTACCAAAATGCTTAGATTATAGCATACATAATTTATACATTTTTTTCTTGTGTATTTTTTTTCTGTAATAACAGTAAGGAGGCAGAAAAGAAAAATATTCCACTATAAAGAGAGCAGACAGAGGAGTTATGGCTCAGGAAGTAGAAGTGAGGTAGGAAGCTGTAAGTACCGTTGTGAAAAGACAAAAATAAGGCCTTGTCTGCACACAGACTGGTGCCAGTTTAATGCTTCAGGCAAGATTGTACCAGCTTAAGTTGTGACTCTTCAGTTGAGTGCAGTGGATGTGGATATACTGCTGTTGGCTTAGCTTAACTATTAAAAAATACCTAAACTGAGGAGCTGTTCTTAAGTCATGAGTATGTCTGCAAGGACTGACTGTAGTTAAACTTGACACCTTTGTTTGGCGTGAGTGCTTCCCCATAGGAAAAATTAGCCTGTGCCAAGTTCCATACTGTTAGAACTAAGCTACTTCTGGCATCTGAATTAACTCGTTGAAAGCTAAGGTATCTTTGCTTAATGGTATATTCTGCAAAGTAGGCCCACACTGAGAGACAGTTAGTATTGAGTAGTACCAAGGGAATAAAAAGAATTACTGATTTTATATTGCCATTTTCTGGGACACGTGGCTGCTGTATATGCAGGTCTAGCCTTACCCCGTTGTAACTAGAGGATTTTTCAGAAGGGTTGCTGTTGGACCAAATGTTGATCAGAATACCCAAAATGAGTCTGCCAGAACTTCTGAGAAATTAACGTTGGAACTCTGGCTTTGGGAGGATTATAGTACAGGAGTGGTGGCTGGTGTAATGCAGCTCCGGTGCGGAACTTGCATCATGAGATCGGCAGGTGCTGTGCTGGCACAGGGGCTGGCGCGTGATCTGAACCCTGGCTGAGGAGCATGGCAGACCAGTAGTGGCTGCTGACTCCATCATCAACATCCCCTGAGACTCAGCCAGTTAAAGGGAGCAGTGGGATCCTTGGGGAGTAATTATCATCTCCTGCCTGTGAACTGCTGGAGCTCCCCTTCTCTGCTCTACAAGGTATGTCACATCTGTCCTGTGGCTGTCAGCCATATGAAGATTTTTGCCGTGTCTCTTAAGTTAGGAAGGTTGGTCCCTGCTGTTGGCGTGTTTCCTATTTGGCCTTGCAAGCCCCTAGTACCCAAGGTGCTTGGACAACAGCGAGCCAGTGCTCCTGCCGTAATGGGTGCTTGGCCTCAGCGTAAGGAACCATTGCTGAGGGGAAGGGTTGGGGGTGCAGAAACATGGTACAACTTACAGATGCGCTATGAATATTAGGGTGGTTTATCTCTTGTCATCAACACTGAAAGTGATGAAAGTTTGATTAAAAAAAAAACCTCACCACCCTCTTGCTGTTTTGCTTTCTTTTACTAATACTACTTTAGTTCTTTGAACTTGCTCACTTGACTGCATAGCCAGTGAAAAAAGGCTTCCTCAGCTAGGCCCCTAAATAAAAGGGTTTTTCTGAGGTGTGATCTCTTGCACTTTGGAGTCAAGTTTTGCTGCTGATCTTGGTGCTGATGATTCGCTGTGTCTGATCTGTGCTGAACTTGGAACCTGAAGATGGCCTGTCCCTGCAAGGAATGATGCTACCAATCCATAAACGGTCTGGAAAATAAGGAGCCCTTCTTTTGCAGCAGATAGTGCCTCTTTCACTTGGGAGTGGTGTAGTTGTGAAGATATAGTCATCTAATGTAGATCAGATAAATCACTATAATTTCATGTAGATTCAAACAAACAAAGCCTTGCGTGTCTAAGCTACCGATTTGCATGAGCGTAGCTACAGTGTTGGCTTGAATGCAAACAAATCACCACCACAGAAAAGGCCCTCCTCTCAGAGTTTCCTAAATTAATTAATTTTAAAGCCAGATTTACTTCTTTGTGTGCCTGAATATAAAGGCTTGGCACACAGGCAGCTTAATTACGAGCTTCTCATTGTGGTGCAGATCAGAACTGATAGAGGCTTTTGAAGAAAACCAGCAGGGCAGGAGGCACACTTCTGAAACACTAGTGTTTGATAATAAAGTTTGATTTGGTTTTGAAAGTGGAAGCAGACACATTCTGTAGGCAATTAACAGTGAAAACTAACACTGAAACCTATTTAAGAATAGTTCCACACTTCTGAATGATTTAGAACTAATGCTAAGCTATCTTTGAGTGAAATGACAAAAAGTCTAGCAAAAACAGGTTTCAGGAAAGCAACAGTTGAACGGCCATGGAACTGAAGCGGTTACAAACTACACCTCACCTTCACAGCCTTGGGCACTGAATGCTCAGTGCCACAAGAGGGTGCTTCAAGGGCACCTAACAGGAGTGACTTCGACAAGTTTCTGAGGCTCTGAGATGTCAGGCATGCATCCCAGCAGGGTGACTGGCTGCTCTTGAGGAACCTCTCGCAACTGGTAAGTAACTTCCCATTGTAGAGTGCTTTATAGCTGACATCAAAAGCACCTGCTCATCCATGTATTTGGTTCAATTTTTTTAAAGTTGAATAACGCATCGAAAGGTTTCACTTTGGAAGAACTCATGGATTAAAGTTCGGTATCGGCCACCACGTTGGGGTGGAGGGGTTGGTTTACATTCTGCTCTGTAAGCTATTTCGCTCCGGAGTCATGCAGAAAGGGGCCATACCACAGCCGCACCGGACAAGTCCATTTAGGCCATGGGATGTGTGGCGAAGGGAAGCCGTTGGAACACCAGCAGTTTTAAATTGGAGAAGTCCTGCCCCTCCTCTGTTTCAACGGTTTTACAAAGGGCGAAATGCAGTTCCTAAATTCTTAGATTAGATTAGATAGGGGCGAGATATTTCATCTCTGAGCCAAGAGATTGTCCTTTTCTACTGTGATACATGCCAAAACGCGGGCTGCCCGCACCTTTTGTAACGTTCAGACTGGACAGCCGCAGTACGTTGGAACAACTGCCCAGAGAAACGGATAGTGCAGCTGCCTGCATCTGAGCAAGAAGGAGCTGTGGGACCGTACAGAACTTCATGGGCCAATTTTTGAGTGACACTCAAAATGCTGGCTGGGTTTTTGTGATTTCCTAAAAAGATTATTGCTTCTGGTTGGTCTTTTCACACCTGCATTCCTGTCGGACTTGTAAAGGCTGGTGCTATTGCCTATGTTTAGAGATTAGCTCCTTGCAAAATACATAATTACTCAGCTCTGGCCAGCCTTTACACAGGCTGTTGGAGAATACATTCCAACAGATATTTTGGCTTTTTAAACAAATATGCTAGTGTGAATTTTCATCAATTTGACATGTTTTGTTTTAAAAGGACATAACCTAAGTGTAGTGAATGATCCACTTTAAAAGTTGGATTGCAAGTAGCTGTACTCTGCTGCTTAGATTTTATTATTGTGGAATTTTACAGGTGTGTATTTTTAACAGAAAATTACTGAATATTAACTACCAGCTTTCTTACTGTTGGTGCCACATAAATTTGTATGCTGTGCATACGTTTGAAAGTTGTGGGGTTTGGGTTTTTTTTTTCTTTTAAAAAAGTCTCTATTTTAGTGACGGGAGCACAAAAAGTATCGATAGAACCCACACATGCTTCAGCAGCCTCCGTGGTGTGGGCTTGCGAAGGCTCACCGATGTGCAAGGCGGCGTCTTCCGAAGCGTTGGGTTGCCGACGTCCTGCTCCCATGGGCCAGCGCTCCCTCTGCGGAAAGTTCTGTGCAAGCTGGACAAGACGACGCAGCCATCAGCCTGCGCTTCCCGCGTGCTGCCTGGAGGAGTTTTATCCAGTGAGGGGGCGGGGGGGGAAGTGGATTAGTGTAGATGGAGGAGAACACAGGGAAATGTTAAGACAATATTGGACACCAGAGGCAATAGTTCTGGTGTAGGAACAGCCTTATGCCAAATTTTTAATTCTGTAGGGAAATGTCTCATAATTAGTACTATGTAACAAACAGCTTGTGCATGGCTGCAAGACATTTTTCACAAGTGTCTTTCTAGTGTTCTGCAGTAGTAGCTGTGATGCTTTTTTTAAAAAAGGTTTTTACAAGAAAAAAATCCTAGTCTTACAGATTCTTTACAAAACAGGCTTTTCAACTGAAACCGCCTATCTACGGCATCGTTTAGAACTTAGCATCAACTAGAGCAAGAAATTGAAGATCTTTAAAGTGTGATTTGAATAATTTTAAAACTGTACACAGGAAAGAAATAGCACATTTCTTCAGGTATTTAAAAGCTGGAAAAGTTATCCAGCAAAATAACCTGTCACAAATGAGATAATTTAAATAGAAATCTGGCGTGGTGGTGTGTTTTTGAAGTGGCTGTCTAAAGCTACTAGTCCAAAGAAAGATTGGGGGAAGAGCTAGCATACATAGGCTTGAATGCTATACAGGAACAGTTTGAAGAGATCAGAGGAAGAGGAAAGTTTCCTTTGGATAATATCCATGCCGGTGGTGTAAAACACGGCCTCCCAGTGCAGATGAGGGATTATGGTATGAAAGCATCCTGCAAATACTTCACGCAAAATTAAACAAGGCTACATAGTTGAAACTGTTCTTAGATTGGGCCTCAACAACCACATTACAATGTTGAAACATGAGTGTTGAGATGTACAAAAGGGAAGTATATGTAACCATCAGGCTTTCAACAGGCTCGTCTGTAACAGCAGATAACGTGGTAGTTACGTCCTCCGCCACTTAAAGAAGTTACGTTCTCAGTTGCTTGTAATATTTGATTTAGCTTCACATGGAATTTTCTTAGCGGAGGGGTTCTGTATCTGTTGGCATGTAGCGGGAGAGATTATTGTTGCGGCTGTAGTGAACATACCATAGTAATGCTATTTCTTAAGCCTCGCAAGGAATGCACTTCTTTCTGCCAGAGGATTCGTTGGATTTCACTATGGAAATGAGCTGACTCGTTGGCTCCGTGTGTACATCACAGTCATTTTAGCCCCTGCCTCTCTTCAGGCAATAAGAGTCCTGCTGCTGTCCTAATATGTGGCTCACAGGACAAAATGAGGAAAATAGGAATTAGTCTTGTTTTAAACAGCTTTTCTAACATTGGGCCAAGGAGGTACACCCCTGTGTTCAAAAGTGCCGAATAGAAAAGCCACTAAATGCCTTATTCTGGCACTAACGTTCTGTCCGTGGTGAAGCTCCCTATTCTGTTAGGCTAGATAGGCTAATGTTCAGTAGTTGTGTCTATCCTTTTATTTTAAATTTAAGAGCATTTATTGTAGATATGCTGGAGCTACTGATGAGAAGGACCAGAAACATCACGGTATAAAACACAGTGGCCAGCACGTATAGCAGGCATTGGCTGCGTCTGCTCTTCAAGTTGTTCATGGACTGCAAGGCCAGGCAGTTTGAAACTTGTGGGCAGAGAATACCTGTTCATTCTATGTCCCATCAATTTGCTGAGCAACTCTGGCATCTGTTCAGAAGTTAAATTCCACATAGGTCTGCATACTGCTCCCTGGAGAGAGTACCTATTTCTGTTAACTCTTCCAAACATAAACTTGCTATGGTTTCATACCTATCAGACGATAGTGTAAGCCTTGGGGTGTGCTCACATTGCAGCCAAGTCAATGGAAAAGCAAGCTGCCACCAGAAGAGGCAGTCCTGCCCCTTCCTCGCATACAGCGGGCTGCTCCTGTGCACGGGATCCAAGACCCAAGTAATGACACTGAGTTGGTTCAGCTGGATCATGTGGCAGAACACTGTAAAAACCAAAACTTGATAGGACAGAAATTCTGGTTTCTCATAGTCAAAATAGGATAAGGTGATTTTTTTAGACTAGGTTCATCTACAGGCATCACAGGTTATTCGCATATGTAGGGTTTAAGTAGTCTTGATTCTTTGTCAAAATATGCATATGATTTGCATATGCATATGTTCCTCAAATACAGTGAAGTGTCCTGTAAATTTGAAAGAGTAGTTGGTAGAGGTTCTGAAGGACTAAATATCTTACATGTGACTGAATTAGTATACACAAAATCTCTACCATCAATTTCTCTAATCAACAAGTACTTCTAGGTAGAGAGTTTTAATTGGTATTGTAGTTTGAAACTTAAACTTTCATGAAGCTTATGAACTATTTGCACATTTTCTGTTGGCTTAAGAAGCACAGAATTACATGCCTTACTTTGGAAACCTGTCTAAATAGCCATGATGTCAACTTGCAGAATAAAGGATGCTTCTGCACCTTTCTTCCTGGACACTTACTGATTCTGCAGCCCTTCAGCCCTGGGAACTTCAGTCTACCTTTGGACTAGTACCTTTTATTTAATGCACATAAGTACATATTTATTGTACATAAGTACATATTCCTACTATGAAATAGCTGTCTAACATAGAAAGGTTTGTGGTGGGGATATAATTCTCATATATGCAACATCTGATTGACACACATCATCTTGGCTGTGCTATTTGTAATTTTATCAATGTAATTCTTGTTTACTAATTGGAATTAATTGTTAAAAAGCGCATAGAGGATTAAATATACATTTAGAATTTCACATTTTGTACTTCTGCTGTAAACCCAAAGAACTAGACGTCGTGTCACTGAGGGCTGACTTGTACTGTCATCATTTTGAAACCCGAGCTGTGCTGTCCTGCCTTTCCGTGAGGAGTCACAGAAACGTGCCTCTGTCCTACCTGCCTGAAAAGGTACAAATCTGTGCAGAAGACACAATAAACCAGGAAAAAGAGAAGGGAAGTAGAGTAATTGCTGCAATGTCTACGTTTTGGATATTCACCGTCTCTCTATTGAAGACTATTAACTCAAAATAGTTTGTTTGGCTTTTTACCTCCATTACATTCCAGGTGCATAATTTGACGAAACCAAAAACATGAGCAATAGTTCCCACTCTGTCCCAGGATTGCCAGAGCCCTCCTTACAGTTTGTACAGCGTTGGTGGGGTAGGGGAGGGACAGGAGGAGAGATGTTTTGGGTCACATGGAAGGTCTCCCCAGTTCAGTCCCTGACAGTAACCAAGTCCTGTCTCTTGGGGAAACTACAGGAATAGTGTAAGAGTAATAGTTTTAATCTACTTAATAGCAAAATCTTCACGTTCTTTGAAATTATTTAATTCTTATGGCAGCTGGTTCATTTTACACTTCAAATAGTTAAATTTCACTCAGAAAAATTCCTCAAGGTGTCTACTTGTAAAATGCTTCTAGGAAAAAATATAAGGACAAATATTTATCTTCTGGCTTCTCCTTGTGTTCCAGCAGAAGTTCAGCACACCCCCTTCTACTCAGCCTTACCAAAGTTCAAGTACAGTGTCGTTTCTTAGTTCATCTTAACCATCGGGTTCTGTGTTTGTGGTGAAACTGCCGGCAGTACGAGCCCATTTAGAGAAACCGGGGTTAGAAGCGTCTTTGCTGGAAGCGTAAGCTAACATTCAGGGGTACCTGAACTTTATGGAGAGAGGATGCAAGGCTATTTCCTCCTGAAATGAAGGACTATCACGTTCTGTCTCTCAAGCATTCCAAATCTTCCCCAATTTGAGGGATGTTTCCATTGAAAGTCTGGGCTGATTTGTGGGGTTTCGTGAACCAGACTTCGTGGGAGTGCTTTGTCCCCTCAAGTCCATCTCAGAACAGATAGAAAGGTTGGACAATTTGGACCCTTCTTAGTAATTTCTGCTCTCAGAGCAGATCTGGAAGGAGAAGACAGGGACTGTTTGGTCCTTGGTAAAGTTACACAAGTTCAGTTCCTGGATCTTTCCCAGGAAGTGTCCTGCATTTTTCCATTAGGGCTTCTGGGCTAATTCATCTGCAAACCTTCACTAGCTAAAAACATCAGATTAAAAATTAACAGGTTAACTGGCCAGTGGTTATCTGTGGATTTGTGAGGGGGGAAAAAAAAAAAAAACTTTTTTGGGGAGAAAACTTGGCTTTTCTAATTGAAACAATTGTATTTCAGGAGTTGTTTTTTGTAGTTTCCATCTGAGCCCACCCTTGTTTGAGCTGTCAGGATAAATGTGCTAGTGTCAGCCCACTGTAACTTTAATGTCTGGTAAATAATGAGGGTTTTGCTGGGGGGGGGGGGGGGCGTGATGTGGGTGTTTTTGTTTTGGCTTTTTTTGCTGTGTTGAATGGTTCCTGTCAGTGCCAGAGGTGGACAGACGAAATGCAATTTAAAGAAATGCTTGCTTTTAAGGTCTTGTGCAAGTATAACTTCAACATGGGTGAAAACGGGAACTGTTACTTATACTTTGTAAATTTTCTTGTATATGATGTGTATCAATTACTTTACTAACATTGGGGGGGGGGGGGGTGTTAAATGGAAAATTTGAATAGTGTGAATGAAATAGTTTGTGAATGGTGGGAATTAGATGGCCACAGCCTGAGCAGCAATGTTAATGTTTAATTATTCTATAAATTAGAATTTAGCCAGGAACTGAATAGGAAGATATAATAATAGTTCATGGCAATGTCATCAGTATGATATTAATGCTAGCAACCAAGTAGATTGAGTATGTGTTTTAAGTTTTTTAAGCAACTTCTGTGCTTAGTAACTTACCTGTCTTTGCTCTTTAAAAGAAAAGGTCTGGGGGAAAGGGTTTATTAAACTTCAATAATGCTAAACTTAAGGTAGTAATGCAGTTTCAGAGTCATGGACTCTATCACTGGGTCAGCCTCTGTAATAGGTTCTGTAAGGTGCTATGAGAATTTTTCTGTTTAAATGTAAGATATAGGTTGTATTGTTGCCTTTTTTGTGTGTGTGTGAAAGTTCATGGTGTTTTTGAAGCTTATCCCACTCAGGAATCTTTGAAGGTGGTGCCTTCCCCCCCCCCCCCCCCCCCCCCCCCCCCCCCCCCCCCCCAATTTCAGTTTTCTTGTATAGATTGTAAAATAAATTTTTCAACCTTTAGAGCCAAAGTGGAACTCTCTTCAACTCTTCATTTGGCCTCTGAGATGAAGTACTCTGAAGGATCAAAGACAAGTTTCATCAAAACAATTATGTCAACCTCTGCACGGTTTTTAAAAAGGCTAGTGAAAGCAAATAGCTTAAATTGCCTACTTGATAGTTATTCACTGGAGATGTCATTTCACAGACTTTTCTTTATAGATTGGTAACTTCCAATTCATGAATAGGAAATTACAAAGTTAAGCCTTTAATATTGTATTTTCTTTGTTTTAACAGCTCAAAGGG
This sequence comes from Balearica regulorum gibbericeps, assembly GCF_011004875.1. NCBI lineage: Eukaryota > Metazoa > Chordata > Aves > Gruiformes > Gruidae > Balearica > Balearica regulorum. The sequence goes on from NC_046199.1 coordinate 11,048,675, forward strand.
AAGAGAAAAAGCATGAAGATAGAGGAGAGCCTCCATCAGCATCGAAGAAAAATGTTGCATCTATAATGGAGAAACAGACATCTTCTCTCACTAAAAATCTTCCTTCAAAGAAGTCTCCATCCCTGTCTAACACATCAGTAACTAAGCAACCACTTAAACCTTCTACTGGAAGTTTCAAAGGTGTAATTCCCAAGAAACCTTGGCCTTCATCAGGCAGTGTGCCTTCATCAGGCAGTGTTCCTTCAAAACATTCATCTCTATCTCATGGCTCATCAGTTTCCAAAAAACCAGCTACAGCTTCCAGTTTGGGTGGAGGACTCAAAAAACCTTCACTCTCTTCCATTTCTACTGCATCTGGAAGTAGTCAAGCAAAAGCATCAGCTAGCCCTATCCAGTCTCAACCTAATTCTCAGATTCGACAAAATATTCGACGATCCCTAAAAGAAATTTTATGGAAGAGGTGGGAATTCAAAACACTTCTTTTATATGGGAAGCTACAACTAGATGTAAATGTTTAGCCTGCAGAGTTTTTTGTACTTCTTGATGAGGGATATTGAGGGATTGAATTCATACTACAAATTACAAGTAGAATTGGCATTTCGGGTTTGTATTTAAAAAGTTAAAAAATCCTGATATAAATGTGCATGTGAAAAAGCCTTAAAAAAATAAACCTCACTATTCCATTTACATTGAGGCAATTACAGTTGAAGAATTAAGTTACAGCGCAGAAGCTTTTACAATGCCGATGCTCTGAAGGATTAAAATCTAGCGATGGCAGTGTTTGGAGATGTAGAGGTTGTAGGGAACACAGTATGGGAAATAGCATAGTGAAAGGTTAAAGACTTACTGAAGAAAAGATCCTTTCCCTTTCCAACATAAAATTCAACAATAACAAACCCTGGTCAGTGAAAAACTTTTACTTAGGAAAGGAAAAATCCCAAACAAACAAAAAGCAAATTGTCCCACGACTGTTAAAGCCAGGGTCAGCCATCAATACTTATTATAGACCACTGCTCTCTTGTATTGTCTCTGAAATGGAAATGCTGTTCATAGTGAAAAATCCAGGACTAAAACTGAAGTGCTTGGGCTCCCTGTGTTGTTCATGGCAGAGAAACTCCTCGCTTCAGTGCCATGAGCAGGAGGAGCTGTAAAGGCTGATGCCAGCTCACAAAGGCTGTCTTCTATGGCCACCTGCGCTCAGCAGTGAAAGGCTTGCCATGCTTCGCAGCTCAAGGTCCTGTGATAGACTTTGGCATTGAGATGGCTTTTAGAGGAGTCTGGCCCCCCCCGTGAAGTAAGGAGGAGCCTAGGCTAGCTCTGAAAAGTTAGTTATTTATGAATGCTACCTGAAGATTCATGCCTAACATAAATGCACATACCCTGTTTTGTTTTTAACAGAGTCAATGATAGCGATGATCTGGTCATGACAGAGAGTGAAGTAGGGAAAGTAGCACTCAATATTGAAAAGGAGATGTTTAATTTGTTTCAAGTTACGGACAACAGATACAAGAGTAAATACCGTAGCATCATGTTCAATCTCAAGGACCCCAAAAACCAGGTTTGGAATTTCCTTAAACAGTAAACGTATACTGAAATATACTTTTGTTTTTTAATGGTATGTCAAACTCAACCTTCAACAGAGTTTCAAGACAGACACATGAATTATTCTATAGAAGATTATTATAAAGCCATTCAAAACTTTTTTAAAAAAATATATCCAGTAGGAATTCAAAGTCTAGTCGGTCACATGTATTTATTAAGTTTGGGCATTTGGTGGGGAATATTTATTTACAGAATGGCTTTCTTAAATATAGACTTTATTGATTTCTCCTCTTGTGACATTCTGTAGTGTGTTGGATACTGCCTGTGTACATGATCATAGTTATGCTTTAAAAGAAAAAAATGGATGCTGGTGCAGATGAAAAATTCCACTAGAGAACACTTGAAACTTTTTTTTTAAAATTTCTACAATAGATCTGAAACAGGAGAATGGCTGCTCAACTTCTGACACTCCTATTCAGTTTTATTGCTAGATATTGATGTTAATGAGGAAAATTCATACTTTGTGTTTGTTTCATCCTTATTTTCTGGTTTCCGCACCTTTCCAAATTTGCTTATAAGTACCTGGTATTTTTAATAGAGAATTGAGAAACTGGAGCAGGTGTTGCCTGTTCAGCACTGCAAATCTTGTTAGTTACCCAAGCAGGGTCTCTTCAGCATGGCAACAAAGTCTGTTTTGTTTTCAGGGACTTTTTCATCGTGTCCTTCGTGAGGAAATCTCACTGTCAAAACTAGTGAGAATGAAACCAGAAGAACTTTTATCTAAAGAACTGTCTGTATGGAAGGAGAAACCAACTAAAGCAGTAAGTAACATCATTTTCCCTTATGTCCTTAGGTACGAATTAAGAGTTCACCAACTGTTACCACTCATGTTATTTTAATGCGCCACTTTCTTCCTAATGAAATACTAATAAAGTTCAGTTTCAATATACTTTTTCTCTATCACCAGTCGAACAATAACAAAGTAGGGAACAAAATGAAAAAATGAATACGTAGACTTTTTACTAAAATGGTTTTGCTTCTTTCAGATGATAGAGTCCAGAAGCAAATCTCATGAAGTCAAGAAAACAGCTGTAAAACGGGAACATGTGCCAGTTGTAAATATGGAAGATTCTCCACCAGTGTCTGATTCTGATGTAAGTATTGGCTATTGCTTCAGCATGAAGACAGTAAGGGAGATAAGTGGTAACTACAGCCTCAAATTTTTATATCAGAAGTGCAGATTTTTTCAATGAACTGTAAGGATATTATTACCTATTAGGTATGTAATGAGCATTTTTCCTGTTAGTTTGAAGGAGCCCAACCACCAAATGACAGGCATATTTTGCATGCACTTCTAAAATGCTGTGTATTTTTCGGCCCTTGCTGTCAATTTACAGAGAAATCTTTTATTTCTGAACATCAGCTATCTAGTTCAAAACACTGTGGAATGAAATGAGGCCAAATATTATTTGAGAACTCTATCTGATGTGATATACTTTGGCCAAGGCCTTTAATCTTCTTTTTTTTTTAAAGAACTGAAGTAAGTTAATGGTTTCCAAAGTATTTTTTATGGTTGAAATTCACGGTCAACTGGAATATTTTTTGTGTTTATTCACTTTTAGGAGCAGCAAGAGTCAGCCCGAACTGCATCAAATTTAAACAGTGCTCCTTCTCTAGATGTTTTTAGCAGTATGTTGAAGGATACAACAAGTCAACATCGAGCCCATCTTTTTGACCTGAACTGCAAAATCTGTACAGGTATCTACAGTGATGACTTTGTGCAAAGTAAAAGAATTGTTGTGTTAAGGGTGGTGTTTGTTTGTTTTTATCCAAACTATTTCATTGTTAAGTAGTAATCAAAAACTTTCGAAATAAATTTATAGGTCAGATTTCCGCATCCGAAGATGAACTGCCACCTAAGAAGATAAAGTCAGTGGCTCCTGTTAAAAAGGTGGAGTCGAAATCAAAACCAGAAGTTCAGCCCAAGTATGAAAGTGCTGCACCAACCCCAACAGCAGAGCCTGCCAAAGAGGCGGTCTCTGAAACTGCAATGGAAACTGAAGTTGGACCAGTAGCAGAAACAGTTTCTCAGGCCAGCGCAGAAAGAACTTGCGTTCCTGCAACCCAGGGCCATAACAATACAGATTCTTCTGTACCTGAAGAGGCTTCTGCTTTTCCTGCCTCTAGTGCTGGTGGGGTTGTCACAACCGTAACAGTTTCTGGCAGAGATCCTAGGACAGCAATGAGCAGCTCCTCTGGTACTGCGACACCAGCCCTGCGTTCTGGTCCTGCATCTGACAAAGTTTCAACAGGGGAAACAAAACAGGAAACTTCAAAACCAGTTATGACTGTTCCCAAATCAATATTAACAAAACCATCATCCTCACCAGATCCAAGATTCTTAGCAGTTCATCATTCACCCAATATCAAGTGCGTATACTTGCTATTAAGCCAAGCTCCCATATCTTTAATGTGGTTATCTTCAAAGTACCCCCAGTCACAAGGCATGTTCAACTTTAAAGTTCATATAGCCTGATTGAGATTTTTAATTTACTATCTCCTCATTTACCTTCTCTAGTTGGTAAAATTTTCGGAGCATCAGTGTATGTTGACAGCAAAGATTCTACAATGTGTTTCAGCAGATAAATAAAACTTGAAGATGATATGCAGACTTCGAAGTCTGCATGTACATTAATATATAGAAAGAGAGTATGAGAGATGGTTTAAAGGCATTTCCAGATTTTCATCCTATATTAAAATACTGTTACATCTGAATTTATGAATATTAATTTAAATTAACCAATCGATCAGCTTGAAAGAAAGTGGATTTCTTTCATATTCTGGGTATATACAACAGTAAAAATAAATATTACAAGGTATGTCCTTATGCAACTGTGGTTTGTTCACATCAAATTCTTTTACTTGAGAATCTCTTTCAGATGCATATTGTTGACTCAGTTAGAGGGAAATACATAATTCAGATTAGTTTGTTACAGAGTCAGGATCACAACAGTTACAGTGCTAACCTAATTTTATAAAAGTCCTATCTTTCGGCATCTTTTTTGCCTGTCTGCAGCTTCAAGTTTATTATCTGTTACTCCTTCCCTTTTTCACTAATACCGCTACCAAACATTAACAAAGCAGTTAGTAAAAATTATGGTATGTGTTTAAAAGAAAGTATTTGATCAATAGGAGGAGGGAGGAAAAGAAAGCAGGAAGGGACCATTCTCATTTGTATTCTGTAACCTTTCTGTTTTGGATTTGTTTTGCAGTGTTGCAGAGCCACGCTCTCCTCAGGACAGCGATACTTCCCTCTTTCTCTCTCGTCTCAACACCATTTGGAAAGGATTTATTAACATGCAAAGTGTGGCCAAATTTGTCACTAAAGCATATCCTGTCTCCGGGTGTTTTGATTATCTTAGCGAGGTTAGCACTGACATGTTTATGTGTTTAGAATAAATCTGTGCTGCAGTTCCTGTTGCTAGAAAGGCTGGGGTCACTATATATATATATAAAACTATATATATATATACACACACATATATGAAATATTAGAACTGTAGTAGTGGTAAATGGCATCCCTTTAGTAATAGGAAAAGTAGTTCAAGGAAAAAAAAAACCTTTTAAAAATTCCTCACAAATTTGTGAAGAATTCTCATGCCTTTAAACATATTTATTCTTATGTTAGGATCTAACCTGGAATGATAGCTTTATTTCAGCATCATTTTTGGGAGAAAAGTTTTAGAGTCAGTATTTTACTGTAGATGTTTTGTTCTGTTCTCAAACTAGATGAGTCACTGATGTGATCTATCACAAAATTGTGTTTGGCCATTTATGAAAAGTATCATCCTTTTTACTAATTTTCAAAAAAAAAAAAAGAAAAAAAAAGAAAAAAAGATGATATGCTGGGAGGGTATACATTCAAATACTGAGACAGTATAAAGGTTTACAGTAAAACAAATAAGCTTTTCTTTTTCTTTTTTCTCTGAAATGAATTTTATGTGACTGTTAGGAAGTTTCAAACACAAATGGTGTGTTTTAAGACTTTTATTAGTAGAGTTGGTCATTCTTGTTGGCATTGCTTTTCGTAAAATGAGTTTCAGCGCCCTCGTGACAAGTAGCTCACTAGAATTCCTGTGACTTGTAGTCACAAGAGCAGCATTTCGTGAGAAACTGAAAGTGTGGAGAAAATCTGTATTTCAAATAGCAGCTTCCCTAGGAAAAGAAAGCCAATAACGAGCATACAGAACTATTAGACAGTTTGCTTCCTTGTTTGGGAATGTTTTTTCCATTTCATGTATACTGTTAGCCTTTTGGTAATATGCCATAATTAAACACCTTAAAATCTAGAAATAGCCTGTCTGAAATTAGAAAAGTATTTATGAAAGTTTACTAAAATATTTTAGTGCATTATCCACTAGGCAACTGGGATGGGGCAACCTGCACTGCTTTTAAACATTGGTCTCTCTTGTTTTTTCTCATACTACCATGTAATACTTCTTGTTTAGGATTTACCAGATACAATTCATATTGGTGGGAGGATCTCACCGAAGACAGTCTGGGATTATGTTGGCAAACTCAAATCTTCGCTTTCTAAGGTATTCACTTAAAATCCTTTGCAAAACCCAGAAGAAAAATGCAGCAATATAAAATGAAAACTTTTTAATAATATAAATTAGTAAACAGCAAATACTGAAGTAGATCACACCTGGAAAACTACCGACACCACTTACTCATTTAAAATTTTGATTTCTTGAAGAAACGTGTTAATTGAGCCGCAGATCCTCTTGATCTCTCTCTCCTGCATAGTAGTTAAATTTTCATACTATTTATTTATTTTTAATGATTGAACATAAATAATCTATTTATTCAGTACTGAAGATTGAAATTCAAATTTTAAAGAAAAGGAATTTATCATTTAATGTATGTAATAGATTTTACTATTAAAACACTTCGGAAGTGGAAAAATGACGCACAGTATACAGATATAATCACAAAACTAAGAATTTTCCATTTGTTTCGTATTAATTTGAGCCTCAAAATGTTTAGTTTGATGTAAGATGCACAAGTAATTTGTATTTCTGAAAATTACAAACCTAATCCTGTTTTAATATTACAAATTGAACAACAGTACTCTTAAAGCTAGAATATTGCCTTGAAAACTTGGAGTGATAAATGTACAATTTTCTCTTTACCCCTGGAATTTTCCCTTTACCATTTTATTTGATGGTATGTTGCAGGTTGAATTTTTCCCACTCTGCTTTTGTATTACAGGAATTGTGTTTGATTCGTTTCCATCCTGCAACAGAAGAAGAAGAAGTCGCCTATATCTCTCTCTACTCCTATTTTAGCAGTCGTGGTCGTTTTGGTGTTGTAGCTAATAACAACAGACATGTCAAGGATCTCTACCTGATCCCCCTGAGTACTAAGGACCCAATTCCTTCCAAACTCTTGCCCTTTGAGGGACCAGGTAAGCACAAAACAGGGGAGGTTAAATGCTAGGTAAAAATCACAAAACAAAAGTCAATCTGAAACAAGTTGTTGAATGTTTAATGTAAGCATTATTAAATTTTTTTACATAAAACCAATTTTAAAGTATGTAAATAGGGAAAAATTGGAAATCCAACTCTGTTCAAGATAAAATTGTCTGAAATTTACATAGCCTTTCCAACAAGATGCTTATATGCTACTAGGAGGATGAGTTTACCTGTGAAATCAAGTATGTGGAACAGCCACTGTATTGAAAAAAAAAAAACAACCAACAAAACCCCCCAGCCTATCTTCAGCAACCCATAACTCCACAAAATCTAGGTCCTTACAAGCCATTCACTGTCACTTAAATTAAGCAGGACGCTTAGCCCACAGAGGACTTAAGAAATCTGTGAAGACAAAGGTAATATTTATAGTGGTTTCACTACACTGTCATTGTCTCATGCTAATTATCATGCTGTATGTGCAATATGGTGCACAAGGTGTTTGAAATGTTTTGTTCTAGTTGGAACAAACTCTAGTCAAGTCACTGACTTCTGAAAATTGGTTTGTTGAGAGGGAAAGGGATCCATGTTCCCCAGGGTTAGTAGGTGGCAGAGTATAGTTCGTATAGACAGGTTATATTATAATCTTCTATTTTTAGATAAAATTATGAGTAGTAATGTTTGACTTGAGTTTGCTCCGTGTTTGTGGGTTGAACATGGTGACGGAAGAACTGAGAATGAATTCAGCCACAAAACACCCTTCTATTATAAAAGCTGAAGTCGTCTTCATCTGAGGATGGAGGAGGTGCATGTGCTTAGTTTCCAAATAAGTATCTAGGGTTTCGTATAAGATAACGGATTGAGAAGCTGAAGAACTACAGGTTACAATGAAGGTAATACTTGATTGTCATAGCAATGGTTTGCAAAATATTTAACGGTAGGTATGAAACAGCACAGACGTGAGGAGCTGCCCTTTCTGAGAAGCTGTTTTCTACTCCTCAAATGCAAGTTTAGGACTAAATTCAATAAAGCATTCTCAGAGCTTATATGCAGGAGCAAGTGTCTGGGACGGGTTTTAATGTGTTAATGGCATATGACTTCAACAACAACAAATGACACATCTTTAGTTAAATGCTCTTTTTCCAGCCAGAACAAAAGAAATACCCTTCTTTCTGGACAGTAGCTCAAGAATGGGACTGGCCATTGCATCAGCTGTGTCTGCAGTCTGTTGCTGGGCTGGTAAACAACCTGCTTTCAGGAGGCACTTATCTAATTGTTGCCTACTTGCGTTCCTGTGGAAATAGCAGCTTTCCTTTTTATGCTTTTACTTTTCCATTATAGGTTTCATTTCAAATGAAACTCTTACCTTAGACTGGAGGTCGGCCAATGTAGACAAACTCTACTAAGCATTAGTATAGAAAGTTTTAATGTCAGCCTGGTTTTGCTGAGTTTCAAGTGCAAAAGTTTCTCAAAGCTGGAGGGAATTGCTCAGAAGAAATGAGGTATCATTTGCAGGGTTTGTTCATGGAGGCAAATTTTATGAGTCAGGTTTTCAAATTGAAATACATATTTGTAGGCAAAGTTTAAGATTAAAGGATAGCAGTAGAAGCAAGGTTCCAAAGGCAGAGAGTCCACATGATGTAGCAGTTTCATAGAAGACCCACGTAGACTTCTGCCATCAGTTCACACTTCTTGGAAACTTTTGTAGCAGCCTTACCTCATAGTTGTGCTAAGCTGTGTTCATATTTTACAACCAGATCCAGTATGGGGGGCAAAAAAAATCAGGTAAGCTGTTTTTCTGTTTTCGTGTATGTATTAAAACCACAGCATAAAAGACCTGTAATCCATACTTTTTAATGACATCTGATGGAATTTACTGCTTTTTCTTTCTTTCACAATCAATAAAAATATTTTCTGGAAAGTGGTCATTGTCTCCTTAAATTTAATTGTGTACCTTCAAATAGAGTTTAGCAAGGACTCGAAAAGCATTATGCTTTAGATAGCTTAAGATGCTTTGATAAATATGACTGGAGGGGGGGAGGAGGGAGAGGGCAATAAAACCCTGCCACTCCAGAAATCCTAGTTAGAAGATATTCCAGCTGTATCAACCAGTTCCATCAGGCACATATGGATTATGAATTTCTCCTGTTTTCTGATGGACTGGATTTGGAACACAACTGAGGACTTCTGAACTGCGCTAGTACCTAGAAGATCCACAAAAAGCTTTGACATGGGTGATTTAAAACCAGAGGAAAATGGAAGGTTATCCGTATTTATTCTTAACTCAGCTTTTATGTATCATTGGGCTTTTCTGCATTGTCTTTTTGCAGTGGTTTACTGTATGTGAATTTACTTGTTTCACATACACACTTAATGTTGCTTAGCACTGTCATCTGTAGATCTCAAAGCACTTTGTACAAAATAGTATAATCAGGCTTAATTACCAATAGAAAGTGATTTATTGAGGGCATGTAACAAGTATCTTACGTAGTTGAACTAAATGAATTTTAATAACACAGCCATATATCAGCTAAGGATTCCACAAATGTTGATAATCTCTTTTGGTAGTTTACAACAGGAAGTGTATTTTTTCTTTAAATACAAAGGCATGAAGTCTCCTCATGCCATTTAGAATGCTCTTAAAAATTGCAACAAATGGAAGAAAATTTTAACTGTACTCTGAATGGAGTTAGGTGTCTTCACCTCAGCAGATGGCATGATGCAAAGTAGCAGTAGTAGAAGAACGAACCTTCTGTTCTAGGCCCAGCCCGTTCCATTCAGCGAGTGTACTGTCGTGTGCAGCAGTGTTGCAATGCTGGAAGGGCTCTGCATCCCTGAATTAAGGGCGCACAGATTTGATTATAGTTGTCTCAGGATTAATTGGGACAGATATTTAAACAGTGTTGATACAGTTTAAAGAATTATCTTGTATTGGTCTCTGCAGTTTAGAAATGTACACTGGGGTATGCTTAGTCCGTTCCCGTGGTTTTGTCATCGATGTAAAGAAGTTAGGCATGCATTTGTAACAGTACAGGTAACTTCTTACGAGCCGATGATGATAGGGAAAGATGTGGCCATTATATGCATAAATATGGTAAAACTGATTTAATGAAAAAATGTATTTAAGGGCAAGAAAAACAAATATTCATCCAATACTAATACTTAGTATAATCTTTTAGTTATAGGATGTAACTCAATAAAACCAGCATGTGGACTTCAATGACATAATAGGATAATTATTTTATAAATAATTTAGCACCGAAAGATACTAACTCTGCCAACACAGCTTGCAGCACTTGTAAAATGCTTGCTTGTGAAAGACAGTCATTGAGCAATAGTTGGAGACTGCAGCCAACGTTTTCGTTATTACCTAAAATTAGGCACTTAACCTATTTATGGATATTGAAATAGAATAGGGCTGACCTTTGAAATGCTGGTCTGGCTGTGTGTTTCCATGCCAAAGAAGCATTTAGAGTTTGATCACTTTGAAATGAATGAATGTAGGCATAACATCTAGTATTTGTGTAAAATTACAGTATCAAAATGTAAAATTTTAATGGATTTATTTTATGATGACTAAACAGATTAAATTATAACTACTGTTATTAATTTACTACTGGAATTTGTCTTGAAGTGTATTAAATTTTACCCTGTTTTAATTAGTGACTTGATCTCTGTTTCTTACAGAGATTCAAAACTGATTTTTCAGTAATTGCTGTTTATTAGATATCCTGACTGATGGGTTTTTGAAACCTGTTCATTTCAATTATTCATTGTTTGAGATTCATGTTGTGACTAATTCCGTAAATCGCAAGTCTCTGTGTATAAGTAGATAACTAAAACATTAACACCAGAAAAACAGCAAATGCCTCCCAGGAGTTTTTGGATGAACACCAGTCTGTGAGATACTCTGCACAGGTCAACACTGACCAAACGTGGAGTCATTATATACTGATAAAGAAAAAAAATACAAAGTAAATTCATACACAGTGAACCATTTTGAACTGATGAGTCTATTCTGACTGTAAATTGTGAATGATTTTCCCCCTTTTGTCTTACTTTTGATCTCTGCCTTATGTTATATATTAATATCATTTCGGTTAAGGTAGTAAATTAGAGTGGACAGAGTTGCTAGAATTGCCTTTAGGCTGTGGGTGCAAAGGAGTATTTGGATAAGTAAAGTATTTACGTGGTTCTTTTTGAATAATCTTAGATTCACTGAAAATAATTACTTGTTTAGTTCCTATCCTGCTTGCTTTCATTGTACACCTCGGCATCCTTACCCCTTTTAGGGGGCAAATTTGTGCATGTACTGAATTATTAGCAAGTCTTAGTTCTGGTAGTATAGCTGGTTAATTTTCTTCATATATTTATAATTTTTTTTTTTTTTTTTTTGTAAACATGAAAGAAGGTGAAAATTGGCAATACTTACAAAGGCTGAAATCCTTGTACCTGGAGGAAAAAAACCTTTTTGGCACTCAATTTTAGATGTACAAATAGGAAATAATCTGCACTATAAAATGAAAAATAAAATATTATTTAAACCAGCATATTCAATACCCTCTTAACCACAGAACTATGTAAAACTTGACCACTGAACTGTGAAATAATATAAATTCTATTTTGGATCCAGAATGCATTCAACAGAATACTGCGGTCCAAAAATATTCACTCAAATTTAATTATTCTTGTTTCTCAACATAATTATAATGAGAGCTATTCCTGATAGGAAATCTCAAGCAAATATTTTAGATTGGCCTCAAATTTTCATTATAATTTTGTCTGGTCTTTTAAATAGACTATTTCTAGGGAGTAACCTGACTTTAAGTGATTAAAACAGTTTTGCTGTACTATTACCACTTATAATCAGAAGAACACAGATTTTTAAAGGAGCATTTGTTTTCCCTCAGTTGTCAAGAGATCTCATAAAACTTTACAGTTAATTTACTTTATTTGAAAAATTACCATCTTTGTCATATCTGTAGTTCATTATTTGGAAAATAAGGTTTATATGGGATAAGATTTGAGCATCGGTGATTTGGGGGGACATTCTGTGAACAAAAGTTATTGCTTAATATATAGCAAGTATTGAAGGGAAATACATAGGTTTAAAACATAAAGCAGCTATGGTTTTGGTGTGTAATTTAGCAAACTGCAAATAATTCCTGCAGTGTAGGCTTTCATTGGAGAAGAAATCTTGACTTAATTGGTTCTAACACTTGGGCTTTCCCTTGGCATCAATTCAGCCAAGTTTTTCATCTTGTACTTCTGTAGGTTCTAACTGAATTTAGCTTAAGCTGTAACAGGGATGGCATCTTCTCACTGCCAAAACTTCACATCTAACCTAAAAGTATACTAAACTCTTACTCAGGGTGAAGTTAGCAATCAAAGAACTTAGAAAAGGTGATGTTTATGAAACATGAACATAAATTTAGGAAAACAGCTGATGGAATTTTCTCATTAGATGGTAAATTTGAGAGTCCCCTTAAAACTTCTTCAAATTCAGTTGTTTCAGCAAAGTAATGTCTCTGTGAACATGGTTTGCTAATGGAATATATCTGCAGCTGTGGGGCTTGGGGGTTTTTGTTGGTATCAAAACGTTTTCAGTGCTAATAATGAGATACTTAAAAATGGTTCCTTAATGAGCAGCTAAGGACATTATTAAGCTAATAAGAACAAGAAACATATATATGTATATATATGTGTCCATATAAAAAACACAGGGTCATGAATAAAAGGAGCAATGGAGGTCAGAGTCCTCACCTTAGCATTTAACCACAATGGAAACAGTCTGTTACTTTACAGATTGTTTTGTTTCTATATTACTGCTTCCTAGCTGGATGCAAATAATACCTAATGGCACGTATGGGGGAAAGAGAGTGGTCCTCAAATGAGGGCCTTTTAAAAGGCATTAAATCCAGAAGTTAAAAACCCCTCTCTTTATACAGATTTTTAACATTTGCCACCAACGGTATGTTAAAGGATTAATTCCCTGCCCTTCATTCTGGACAAGTTTATCTTGTGCCAGTGAGAACTCTGTATGTAAAAGGAAGAAATACAATAACATGAAACAAGACCTACAGACCTTTGCATTTTTCCTCTTTATCAATCATTTCCCCATCATTTTTCATATGCTTCTCCAAGGATTCAAGTCTGAAGCTTTCACAAAGGAGTAATTCTGCTTACAGTGGGTTTTTACTTACAGAAAGGCCTCCAGCATCAAACTGGATCCTGCAACAGAGTTTGAAGTCCCCTTGCCCTCTGCCTCCTGGGTTCCTACCCAACCAGCCGTGTTCTTGCAGAGAAAGCAAACGCGCCCAGCGTCCCTTTCTCCCTTGTGCCAAACTCGTGTCCGCTTAAGCTCTCCTGAGCTTGTTTGGCACGTTAGTTACCCATTTCCCTGCTTCTGCCACCTTTCAAAGTAATGTCTAGCTGGACCAACCCAAACAGACAGGGAGTGGGTTACAAGCTTTAGTACTGTTTCTAAACACAGTTTGTTTGAGATGGTAGTTTTAGCAATTGCTGGTATTTGTTTAACTTAGAGATAGACAAAATATTTATAGACTGGTGTCAATGTCAATGTAAGCTTTTAGCACAGATTATAACAGAAATCTAGTTAGGAAATTTAGCCCAGGTTTTCTCACTTTGTAATATCTATCTGTATACAACAGATTTGCAAACTCTGTAAAAGTAAATATATGATTTTTCAGGGGAAGAGGTAGGGGTGGTTGAGCAACAACAAAAACAGTGTAACAGTACAAAAAATTTGAAAACTTTCTTTGGTTTTGAACATTTGCAGAGACACTGTTTAATAATCATGGCTGTTGTTGGAATCTTTTATTGAAAATATCAAGGAAGGAATTAAAAAAATAACTTATTGTATACAAATACATATAAAAAGTAAAGAAATATAGATGCATACACTTGTGGACTAATGAAAATTGCCAATAGGTCATCTAATGGAATTTAGAAAAGCTGTTACCTTTATGACTTTTGTAGCTGCTGCTGTATAAAATAATAAGTTTCTACTGAAAGTATGATTAAAACCCAGTTTTTTACATATACAATCTTTGTGTTCCCTTTCAGGTCTTGAGTCATCTCGGCCAAATTTAATTCTTGGATTGGTTATCTGTCAGAAAGGGAAACGTCTCGCCACCGGCATTGAAACAGAAAAGATAGAGGAAAAGCGAAGCAGGATTCAAGCACATGAGGAAGCAGAAACATCACTGTTCTCTAAAGGGCCACCAGCTGCTTCGCAAGAGAAGAAGACTCCAAAATACACACTGTATTCAGGAGATTCAGCCGTAAGTACAACACCACCTGGATCTCCTCCACCTCCACCCCCACTTCCCATTCCAGACACCTCGGCAGTCACACCTTCAGTGTTAAAAATACTGTCCTCGATTAAAAGTGGAACCACCAGTACTGTAACACCACCAATTTCAACTGCTGCTTCTGCAAGCGTCACTGCTACGCATTCTTCATCTTCAAAAACGGCCACACCTCTGGAACACATCCTGCAGACACTTTTTGGAAAAAAGAAAACTTTTGAGCCCCTTGCTAAGGATTCTGAAACTGTCCAGTCTTCAAATCAGGAAGGTCAGGCTGCTGCTGATGGAGGGATGTCAGCTGTTCCTTTGTTAGATCCCATTGTGCAACAGTTTGGACAGATGTCAAAAGACAGAGCTATAGAAGAGGAGGAGGATGACAGGCCATATGATCCTGAAGAAGAATACGGCCCGGAGAAAGCTTTTGAAATGCAGCCTGGTGAAAGTGAAAAACGATACAATGTGGAAAAGCCATCTAACACAGCAGAACTGGAGGATGAGGCCTATGATCCAGAAGATGAGACTATCTTGGAAGAAGCAAAAGTTACCGTGGATGATTTACCTAACAAAATGTATACTGACACTAAAAGCAATTCTTTGGAAACATCTGCTTCGTATGTGCCTGATTTATCTGCATCCTCATCCTTGGTAGAACAGCAAAAAATGTTGGAAGAATTAAACAAACAAATAGAAGAACAGAAAAGACAACTAGAGGAACAAGAAGAAGCCCTCAGACAACAAAGAGCAGCTGTTGGTGTTTCAATGGCTCATTTTTCAGTGTCTGACGCTTTAATGTCACCACCACCAAAATCTTCCCTAGTAAAGACTGAATTATTCCATCAGGACCAGCAAGCTACA
This sequence comes from Balearica regulorum gibbericeps, assembly GCF_011004875.1. Classification (NCBI taxonomy): domain Eukaryota; kingdom Metazoa; phylum Chordata; class Aves; order Gruiformes; family Gruidae; genus Balearica; species Balearica regulorum. The sequence continues at coordinate 11,063,877 of NC_046199.1, forward strand.
CAAAAAGTAGATTTACCGTCATCTTTAAATCAGCAAGCACAAGTGTTAAACCAGGGCTGTGACCCAAGGCAGAACAGAGATCCTCGACAAGCTAGAAGAATGGCAACAGAGACAAATGACAATGCTGATTCTCGACTAAGGCCACAGGTGGTACAGAATGAGATAGCCACAAGAGAAATTGCTCCAGCAAGTTTTCCAAATGCTTTGCAGACATCATTTGGTAAGGAAGATAAAACTTTGGTTTCTGCTACTCAGCCCGGTTTTAGTGGTGATAATTGGGTTTCAAGTGAAAAGGCTTCTGTAGTGTCCCAGAAAGAGGCATCTAATAGCAAATTTGAAAACACTGTTCAAGTTAATTTGGAAAACGTGAGTCAAACAGCTTCTGGAGAACCTTCTGCATCCAAACCTTTACGGAAAGTGCTGCTTCCAACACCTCCCAGTACGTCTTTCCAGCCTAATTTCTCCACATCAAATGACAGTCAGTCTTTGCAAGATATGCACAAAGTATCGTGGTCAAATGAGTCAAAGGAAGTAATGGGAAGGGATTCTTTCCCAAATACAATGTTTACTTCTCAGGAACCAGAGAGGGGTCTTTCATCAGTGCAATATGATGAACAAAGGAATGCTCAGTCTCATCAATTTGTAGAACAAAGTGAGTCTCCATCAGTTCAGAGTGAGGGTGGACCTTCCCCACAGCACTTTGAAGAAAACCGAGCTGGACCTCCATTTTCTTTGTCTGGGCAGAAGGGAGGGCCTCCACAACCACTGATGCTCAATCCACCTGGAGGACCTCATGGACCTAATTTCAGAGGACCGGCACCACAGTTCTCTGAAGAGCATGGTTCTCCAAATAACGATGGGCAAAGAGGCCCTCCATCTGGAAGATTTGGAGGTCAAAAGGGGCCCATTCCTTCCTTATTTTCTACACAGCATGGACCACCATCTCTTTTTGGTGATAATAGGGGCTCTGCCCCTTCTTATCATGGTGTTCCAAGAGGAATGTCACCGTCTCAGTTTGAAGATCGTAGGGAACCTCACATGGAACAAAGGGAATTCTCAGATTCCCAGTATAATGAAATGATTAGGCCTCCAGGACAGTTTGAAGGACCAGATCCACCTCAGTTTATGGGAAACAGAGGACCTTCGCCTTTTCCTTTCGGAGGTCAAAGACGACCCCCACCAGCTCAGTTTAAAGGACAGAGAGGAGGCCCTCAGTTTGGAGGGCCAAGAGGTCCAGCCCCAAGTCATTTTGGGGGACCAAGAGGGCCTCACCCAAATCAATTCGAAGGGCAGAGAGGTCCAGCTCCAAATCATGTACCTGGTCCAAGAGGACTTTTGCCACAGCCATTTGAAGAACGGAGAGGGAGTCCACCACCCAGGTTTGCCAACCAGAGAGGTCCAGCACCTCTGCAGTTTGGAGGACCAAGAGGAGCCACACCTGGACTGTTTCCAGAAGAAAATGAACCTCCCTCTTCCAGGTTTCACTTCCAAGGTCAGTCACCACAAGGTATGAAGCCAAGCCCAAGACCTCTCCTGGACCTTCCAAGTCATCCACCATCCCACAGAAAAGACATGTGGGAGGAAGCTGGACCATCTGCATCTCTTTCCAGTATTTCTGGACAGGGGTCTGAGGCGGAAGGACAGTGGTCAGCATCTGACTTCCGAGAAGGCAAAAATCCTGAATTTAGAGGCCAAACATTTGAAGGGAGACAGAGAGAGAGATATGAGGGAGGAAATAAAGACAAGGTTTTAGATCAGCCAGAGCCTCAGCAAGCAGACAATCGACAAGGTAGACCCTTTGAGGAAAGACGAAGGGATCGAGAACATGGCAGACCTTGGGAAAGAGACCGTGGCAGAAACTGGAATAGAGACAGGGACTGGGAGAGACACAGAGACAAGGAATGGGATAAAAATAGAGACAGAAACCAAAACAAAGATAGAGAGAAGGATTCAGAGCGAGCTAAAGAATGGGAAAGAAACAGAGACCGAGAGAGAGCAAGAACCAGAGAGAGAGAATCCTACAGAAGACGTGACAGAGAGCGATCAAGAAGCAGAGACAGAGATCGTGACAGAGAGAAAGACAGGGACCGGGATCGAAGCAGGGAAAAAGAAAGAGAGCGAGAGAGAGATCGAGATCGTGAAAGAGAAAGAGGAAAAGATCGCAAAGATCGGAGCAAGAGTAGGGAAATTGGTAAAGAGGTGAAGCCAGAAACACCGAAGGAAACTCAGAAACCAACAGAAACAGAAGCTTCATCTTCCACTAATCAGTCATAGAAATATGACTGGTATTTCCCATAAATAATATACTTTTAAAACACAGCAAAGACTGAGTCAGCATCTTCTGTATATACTGTATATTCTCACCTTTACAAAAATGCTGTTGTAAAACTCGCCTTACAAAATGTACTGACAAATTAGCAATTTTTGAACAACTGTGAATGAAAATACTCAAATAGGTAAAAGGCAAGAACATACTGGACTTTCACTTGCTGCATTTTGTGCATAATGTTTTTCTTATGAAAATTCACAGCGTTACCTGTACTGAAATTTTGTTTTTCTACTTGCATCTTTATCTTAAAATTTCCATTTACAGTACAGAAATGGAAAAAGTCTAAGAAGAGCATATTGCTTTTTAAGATTATAAAGTTATGTTTTCCAGTAACTTGAATTGTAATTTTATAAGAGAATTTAATCCAGACCTTAGGAGCCATACCTTTACATCTCATTTATGTAATTTGGTGTCAAAGTTGTTCCTGCAGCACACGCTTTAAAAAAAGGAGCCCAATGTTGCTGTCTTGTTCATTTTACAACGGAAGGGTCGTGTGTATTTAGGAAAAGGCTGCAGTGAAAAGAACAGTGTTAATAATTACTTGTGACGGATGGAGGATTTGAAAACAGAATGTTATAAGCTTAAAGTGCACTATCTTCCTTTTTATATACAGGTATTTTGTGTTTTGGAATCCATCTGTTAAGCGTACAGCAAAGAAACAAGTCATATTTAGTTTTTTCATGAGGCTGAGCGGTTTTAAATGTTGCATTTTTACAAATCTGTAATTAAAGAACATGCAAGAGTAGCACCTTTATAACCAGCAAAAACTTTTTAAAACATCAGACGTTTATTTGAAAAAGGCTAAGACCACAAACAAATTGGTATACCAAAGGAAAGACGAATAAGTTGGTTAAATAGGCCACTAAATCTGTTACGTTAATTGAACTGATTTAGTGGAGCATACTTTTTTTGGTTTGGTTTGGTTTTGCAGAATTTTGCCATAGACTTAAGAAATATCCCCATTTAATTTTACTTTTCATTCTAAAAGTGTTTTGCTCCTGAAAAAAGTGTCACTGTTCTTTTGTTAGATCCTATTTAGGCTGGTAGTGTATATAGAACTCTCCACTGAAAAAGGTATAACTGCATTAAGCTTGAAAAGAAGAGTGGTGGTACTTCATGTTGTCATTCAAGATGGAAGGTTTTCACTGTGAAATACATTACCTTGCTACTTTTCCATGTATTCTTCAAGTATGTAATTCTAAAGTATGAAATAAAACCCTGCTAATTTATTTGACCATTTAGATGAACAGTTGGGTAAATATTTTGATATTTTTATAAAATAGTTTTGGAAATGTAAAATTAGATTCCTATAAATGTTTGCATCTTGAAGACTACATTACAAGTAGCATGTACACCATGTATCTCACTACAGATTTTACAGTTCATATTGGTGCATCTTTGAAGTCCTTTAACATCAAGGATTTGCTGGTTGATCATCTGTATTCTGAACCTGTAGACAAAAATGTCAAAATGCAGAGAGGTGGTATTAAATGCAAACATCTACTATGGTGTAAGATTTTTTTCTTAATGAGATGTTTCTAATTTAATGACATACATAAAAGTATGCAAAAAGTTAAGTGTGTTTGTTTAGGTTTACTTGATAGAAATTTCTGTAAATTGTATTTTATATGGCAAAATATATCAATGTACATTAAAATATGGGACTTCACAGGTTTTTGTTACTGTAAGTAGAATAAACATCTACAGAGAACTGTTGTCCATTTCTTAAATCTGTATTTGTATATTATTTTCTAAATATTGCTACTTCTCAACAAGCCATGGGAGTCACTGCAGGAGACTTATGGTGCATAGGTTTCATTTCCTCATTGTTTAACGAAAGAAGATGTTTTGCAGGACATCACTACCAACTGAGGCGTAACTTTAGGCATTCTAAAAATCATATGAAAATCTGTGCATGTAAATTTTCTCTCAGTTCTAAAACATTCCCTAATTTAATCTGATTTTTTTTTTAATTTGAATTAGGAAGTTTGTCATTTGTAGACTTTACACCGAAAGATCTAACAAACAGAAAAAATATTAATTGATTCAGGTCAGCTCTGAAATTAAGAAAAACTCAGTTCACACCATTTATGAATTCCTTGACTTTACATTGTTATGAAATCAGTGTGTGGCTTTTAATCTTCTAGGAAACACTCCTTTATCATGTGGGGGGAATCTCTTCACAATTTAGGAACAGTAAATGTGTCCTCCCACAGATGTAGTGGCAAAAAAATCCAACAGCATACAGACACTGATGACTTATTTTTTTAAACCACAGCTTTATATAGTTTATAATGACCTGGACTTGGATTTTGCAGTGAGGTTCCTGTGTCCTACCTGCAGCAGGCAGTAAAAGCTAGGTTGAAAAGAACGCAACAATTTAACTCAATTTAGACACTAAAAATGGTACTGGATTATTATGCATTGCAAGAAAGAGAAAAATAAAATTCACTGGCTTTGTTCAAACTTTTGATTCACACGAAACAACTTACTATTTTGAGCTTTTGTCTATGTTTATACTAACCAAAATTAACTTTCCAAAGAGTATTTTGCTAATTTTTTATGTAAAAGCCTCTGAAAGGTCTAGAACAATATAAGCAGAAATATTATTACATCTATAGAAGACTGTAATATTCCAACTTTATGCATTCTAATGGAAACATGCAGAAGGATTAGGGAAGGAAAGTGTGTATTGAGTCCAATGTGCACAAAACTGCTTTTAAAATTCCTGCTTTTGTTTCTAGAGGAAAGTCACCAGCGTAACTTTCAGGCTTTGGCTACACCTCATATAATAGGTACACTTCCCCGTGGAAAATACCTGTGCATGCTTCCTTGAGTGAATATGCATGTCATCAAAGAATACCGTAAACAGATTTTATTTTTTTAACCTCCTGAAGGGAATAAAGATTTCATAAAGTATTGCTTTATTCTGTTTATGAGCTAGAGTAGCATTTTTGTGCCTTTTGCGCTCTGGCTTGTTTCTAGAATGTGTCTTCTGTAGTAGGCATCTGCTTTTAATACTAAAATACATAACCAGGAGCAGATACATAATAGACAGTGAATGTACAAACAAACTGCTCACAATTGTGAGATGCCTGTTGTGGAGAGAGCGATTGTGTGGATGCATTCAGATGGTCTCTGAATGGAAGGCAGCATCCAAGCTCATTTTCATGAAATCATGTGATAATACCACTTTACAAGTCCAGAAAAATGGAACTTTCTTAAGGGGCTTTGGATTAACTTTCTACCAAATAACCGGTTTTAAACACTGGCAAACTACTACAGCGTTTATAATTTAGTAAATTAATCTTACAATAGGAAATCCAGGGCTGCGGACCCCACTGCTGCTGTGTATTGGGTGTGGGAAGGAGCCTCCTGCCTCCAGAGCTTCACAGCAGCATTCTTGGGGGGAAAAAAGGAAAAAGAGGAAAGCCTTTATTCTGAAACAAAACATAGGTGTTTATTTCAAACCATCATGGCTTTTTTTTTTCCTCTTACAATTTTCCTTCATACTATCTGTGCTATCAGTGGCTGCTAACAGCTAATAGCCAAGCGAGTACCAGACAGTACCAGAATCAAGAGAAAGGTGATGGACATGACACAATCAATGATGCGAGAGGAGCTCCCGGCCCAACTGGGTTTGGGGAGGATTTTTAAAGCACTAGGAGTGACATTCAGCAGGCCCTGTGCTCCGGAGCGGCCGAGCTCCCCCGCCCTGCCCTCCACATAACGAGAAGTGAAAACAGCTTTCTACCGCGGGCTTATGAATTCCTAAGCCTTGTGCTGGTGGAAAAGATTCCTGTCGTGTCCACGTTTGACGGGGAGGCCTTACGTGGTAAAGCAACGCCGCGTTCCCGCCGAGTGCTTGGCATGACAAGACGCTCGCTGCCGTCACACTCAGCGGGGAGGCTCCTCCCGCTCCTCCCGGCAGCTTCCCCTGCCCGTTCCCTCACGGACCGGGCTGCACCACCCGGCCTGGCGGGTTTCCCGCACAAAGCACAGGACGCCAGGGCCGGACCCGGCTGCACAGGAGGGGCGGGCACGCACGCACTGCCAGACCGACAGACACAGACCCGCTGACACCCACAGCCACACCCCGCGGGGCTCCGGGCCTGAGGCGCGGGGCGGGGCTGGCTCCGCCTCAGGGGCGGGGCTGCGAGGAGCACAAGCGCGCGGCGGTCACGGGGGGCGGCGGTTGCGCGCGGCGGTTGGCAGCGACGCGCGCCCCGCGGGTCGGTGTGGGGGTTTGGCCGCTGCCGGAGCGTTGGGGTGGGCTGAGGGGGCGGCGGGTTCCCCTCCGGAACCAGGGCACCCTGCCTCCGCGGGGCCTTGCGGGGGGCTGGCCGTCCTCGGCGGAGAGCCAGGCGAGCCGCTCCCCCCAGCTCCTGTCAGCCGGGGCTTGTCCCTCCGCTCTCGCGGGGACTGCGTTGGGGCACACGGGGGCTCCTCTGAGGGAGCCTTAGGCAGCGGAGTACCTAGAGCCTCCCCCCCCGGAGCCGGGTGTTGGCAGGTGAAATCCGGTTCTCGTGAGCAGCTGTGTGGGAACGGGAGGGAGAGTCTCACCTGGGCTCTGAGGGGGCTGCTGGCGGGGGGAGACGTGGTTACACTCTGTGGTACCGCACCTCCTGCCTTGCCCTGGTACCTCCCGCTGCTACAGAATCAATATTAAGTGCTTTTTTTTTTTTTTTGCCCCCCCCCCCTTTTTTTTTAATGGCTGTTACTGATAATTCTTGCAGGTGTTATGGTTTACTCTTGAAAAAGACATTGGTAACTGATTAGGTTCAGTGTAGTCATGTCAGGATCAGCCCCAGAGGAGCCTCAGACCTCCATTCCTCAAAGCACAGCTAGTGTTCCTGATCCTGCTCCGATTGCTGTTGGACCTGGAGGCTCAAGTGACATTTCCTTTGGTGAGCAAAATCTTAGCTTCACCACCACAGATGTCAGCCTGGTGGAGATGATGGAAATTGAGTATACCCAGCTGCAGCACATACTTTACTCACATACGGAGGCACAAGCTAGTGAAGGTGGAGTGGAAGCTAGGCTCAATTCTTTCTCCTCGCCTGGTAATTCTGCAGACCCCCCTCTGCACCAGACCTCACTGAACACCAGTCAGGAGGGTTGTTCATCAAACAGCACTGGGAACCAGTCGGTTTACCCAGTTATCTGTCAGTCAGGATTACCTTCCGACAGCAATTTGCTAAGCTCAAACCCACGTTTGGGCTATGCTGACTTTCAGGAGCTCAGAATGATGTTACTTAGCGAGTCTAACCTCCCTTTGAACCACACGGATAAAACGCCTAACAGTAGCTCTGTAGAAGTCCCAGGACACAGTTTAGTAAAAGTTAAACATGGTGAAAATTTTGTTGGGGAGAATAAAGAAAACATACTTGTTGAAAATTCAGCACTGGCACCAGAGTCTAGATCTAAATCTGCAGTCAGAGTTCGGTTGGAAGACAGATTCAACAGCATCCAGACAGAAAACCCCAGATGTCAAGAACCCCAAGAATCTGGAGTAACTCTTAACAAGTGTGTTGCAATTAATTTTAGTTTACATTGTTAAACTATGTATCATCATATAGTTCAAAACTGATTTTCTACACAAAACCTAAGAACAGTACTTTTTTTAATACATGAGATTGTGGGTTGGGCTTTTAAACTGCCAGTCAAATGTGGCTGCAACTCCACGGACATCGGACTAGCCCCCTCTGTAAAGTGCATAAATGGTACAGCGTGTAGTTCCAAAATTAGTTACTTTTTTCTTGATAGCAACATGTAATGTAAAGGTGAGAGAAGAACATTACCGAGTTTTAACATGCAACTTGCTAAGAGCAAAGTAGACTTTTGATCATAATAAAATATTAAGAGCAGTTGATTAGTGTTAAAATGTGGAGGCCTGACTATGGGGAAAACTTCAGACAAAAATACTGTTTTACAGTCTGGCTCTGTAACTATATTAGTGTGCTGATAAAACATTTTATTGAGGCATAAAGCTGAATTGTTACTGCACAGAATAAAATACCTTCTCAGCTGATTTTTTTTTTTTTTTTTTTTTTTTTGGTCCCAGAAGTAGGCAATATGGCAATAACAATGATTTCTGTTTATGGTAAATGAAAGTGGTTTC